>NC_080423.1:92163346-92480690 GCF_029873635.1 Malania oleifera | reverse complement strand
CTCTGAAATAAGCTTACTGGCCAGATCCCAACCTCTACCAGAGTCAAGATCAAGAATCTTTAAGTCAGGTCTCAATCGACTGTAATTCCTCCATTTTCCCAGGTCATATCCAACTGCCTTTAATTCTGAATTGAAATTTTTTAATCCTGCTGTAGACCTTAAGGTTGGAATTGCCATTTGCAGGAAGACAATCCCAGCAGAATACATATCAAACAGGTCAGGACTGTTGAGCTGCAAGAATTACGACAAACAAACTCACTTTAGCACTTCAAAAAACATTCTTTTACTATATTTTGGAAAAGAAAAACCAGGTAGATCCCAGTAAAGCATGACCCACTAGCAAGCTGGTCAAAAACTGTGTAATGATCCAAATAACATATCTAATTATCAAAATTTAGTATATACTTTCCAAGAAAGAAACAAAGAAATAATTGGTCCACGACCAAAATTAAACAAGTGGAAACTGTAGTACCTGCCATAAAATGGGAGAAAGAAATGCCGCAATTGGCTCTGGGGGAGGTTTTGGGGTTTCCTCTGGGAGCACATATAATTCAGGTGGGCAATAGTCAGGATCAAGCAACCCCCGGTTGGGTACAAAATTTTTTCCGATTCGTAGGTCCGTAGCAGCACCAAAATCTATGAGCTTGATTTTCCCCCTCTTAGTCACGACTAAATTGGCAGGTTTTACATCCCGGTGAACAATGCCTGTGCCGTGGATTTTCTTGAGTGAAGTAATAATCTGGCGCATTATTTGCTTGATGACTAGTGCATTTCTTTCAATAGAGTCTAGTCCTTGTATTGCACGACCAAACATGACAGACTCTAAGTTTAAAGGGAAGCTGCGATTTTTCATGTAATCATCAAGGTCCTGATCTCCCTGCCACACATGGTTTCTTATCATCAGAGTTTGTGGTACTAGGATCTTCAATATATAATATTTTCTATTCACAAATCTGCTGAATTCAGTAGAAACAACTTTGTTTTTAAACAAATACTGCTAATTCTGATATATATATATACAGCATTATTAGGTATACCAAGGCCATAAATTTCACTTTGATGCCTTTCATACATTCATGTTGACCACACTCACCAACTATTAAGTTATGCACTTGTCCAAGGTGATGGTGGGAAGTTGAATATATGAGTCAAGGTAAAGGCTTTTAAATGGGTAATTTAAAGGGCTTGGTAAACCCCATTTTGAAGAGCTTATTCAAGGAAATAGATAAGTACCTGAAGTAAAAAATGATGGTCAATTGTGCCTAAATAGCATCTAAAGGATGCTAGGGGATGTGCCGGCAAAGACCATTGAATCACCAGGTTCTAAAAGTAGGCTCGAAAAGGTAACCATAGGATGATAACCTCCTGGCTAGGGTTGTCTTTTTTCATCCAAGCCATATGATTAAATTAACATTCAATTACTATATTTATATCTATAATTAAATTATGCTATAAAAGACAAAAAATTGCTGACATTAACAAGGTTTGATAAACTTCATGTCTAAGAAATAAGCATGAATGGCTCTGTTGATGCAAAAGGTTCTCTGCCAAAACTGTCCCATTTGATGTAGGATTGTCAAAAGATAGCTAAATATGTATTAAAGATAATTTATTACTTTTATCATCAAACTTAAAAGATAAGAGAGAAAAGAAGAAGTGTTGCTATCATTCCTACATCATCATAACGTCATCGTAATCATCTGAATTTTCTGTTCTCATGCTGATGTAAGCACATTTGATGATAAATGATACTAGTCATTAAGTTAGTAACGTTAATATATTTTTGAATGGCAGAAGAAATTTTATCGAGGGCAAGCCAGCGTGTTACACTCAAACTTAAAAGGTCACAGGTTCAAGTAATGGCGTCAGCCTCTCCAAATGTTAAGAGGTAAGGTTGCATACATAATGTCCCCCAAAATCCTGATATAGTCAAGGGTAAGGTCATTTGATTTTCTGTGCTTGATTTCCTGAGGATCTTCTTTCATTTTCTTTCTTTTCGTTCTTTTTTTTCCCTTATTTTATATATGGCAATTGTAAGTCATTACAACTTTTTCCAGTAGTTAAAATAGTTGTGCTAAAATCATGATAAGGAAGTTAAGGCCCAGGCCTCATGCCTTAAGCCGGTGGTAGATATATTGTGTTGTTTCACATTGTTGTCTTTTAACATACATAAGTTAATAAAAAACATACACACACATATATATGACATACTTTATAGTTGATTACCTCAAATTTCCAGACAAGCCATTTTCCACCTTTGGTAAATTCCGAGCTTGTTTTATCAGCGACAAAACTTCCAAGGAACTCAGCACAAGTTTCAGGAGCTGCTCTTGACAGTCTATAATTAAACCATTCCTCAAAATCACCACATTCTTCTGCCCCTTGGACGCCAACCTTAACCTGCAAAGACTCTCAACTTAAATAATAGAAAAGATGTACTCGGACATCAAGAAAATTAAATGTGGAAGAGCAAGAGAAATCCAGCAAGAAAATAAACCAATAACAAAAGCAACTATGCCTTCCATTTTGTTGTGGCTGGAGCCAAGAGACAGCCAGGAGCTGGAGCTGAGTTGGAAACGCGGTCCATTTATCTCTCCATTCATTTTGATTTTATCTTGATGGATGAAACTCCAAAATTTGTAATTTAATGTATTAATTGTGATTTAAATATCAGCCCTATAAATAGAGAGCTGAGGAATGTGATAAGTATACAAGAGAAGAGAAGCTTAGAGAGCAGAGGGAAGAAAGAGAGGAGGAAGAGAGAGAGAGAGAGTGAGAATTGTAATTTTCCAGCGAATAGTGAATTTGTGGTGTATACTCCATGGACGTAGGTCGATATTGACCGAACCACGTTAAATTTCTGGTGTCACATCTTTCTGGTTGCTCATAGGGTCCTAACACATTTAAAGACCTGAAGCATGTTTAATATTCTTGTATTGATCTTCTTTAATTTTAAAAAAATAAGAATGAAAAATAAACTACCAGTGGTAAAATTAGATGGAAGCAACGAAATGACTGGCTTTCCAGTCATTAATCACCTCAACACCAACATGAACCACATTAACCAAAGGGAAGAACAAAGTCACAAACAGAAGCATTTGGGTCAAAAACTTACCATTATACTTAAAATATTTTCAATGCATTATCAATTCTATAGTTCACACTTGTTCCATGTAATTGATTCCCACAACATCATAATTTGTGACAAGCATTATAGTCGACAATATAACCATGTTGAGAATTGACAGCATCAATAACAGATGGCAACCAATTTGCTTCTTCACAGCCTGATAAGGGAGTACAATGGGAGAAATCATGTCACATTTCAGGCAACCAATTCTATTTTTCAAATTTGGGAACACACAATTAATAATTGAAAATTACACAAAATTTAGAGAAGGTTGTCTAAAATATGACGTGATTAAACAATTTCTCATAAAATGGTGCACTTAGGTAGTGTTTGGGAGCATGAAATTTGGACCTTGAATTTAGATTTGTAAACAAATTTTAATATAATTTTACATTATATTTATCCAAATCCAATACAAATCCAAATCTAAGGACTCCACAAAACATAGGGTCAGAGTAAGTGCACAGGTAAGAAACATTATGTATGATGACACAGAGATAGACTGAAATAATGAAGTGGAAAATGAATGATGACAAGTAAGGTAGTATTTACTTTCAAAAAAATAGAAAATCCTAAATGACCCCAATACTGCTAGAAACTTCAATATCAGCAGGAGAAAGAACTAAAAAGAAAAGATTCTGCACATTTTGAAGCACAGTTTGAACCAAAATTAAATCAAACCAAGTGCATCAAATGTTCTCACCAAATTACAGTATTACCTTTTTGAGAATGACCTTATCCTTGAACCTCCTATCCAAATCCATGGATCTTGCTCTTCCTTTCGTTGGAACTCTCTCTTCCACATTCACATTCTTTGGAACAATCACACCGGAATAAACAACACCGAATGAACCCTCCCCCACTCTGTTCCCTATAAGAAAATCAGTCCTCTTCAAGTTCCTCCTCCCTGCCAAACTGTCCAAACCCAGTTGCAGAGGAGCCAGAAGGTACGCATCAATGGCGCCCAGAAGAACACCTGGCCTCGCAGTCAAGTAAATCCATGTCAATCCAACAACCACCAGAATCCCCCACTTCTCCATCTCTGGCATTTCGCTCGAAATCCTCTGGAACTGCGCATACCCAGATCGAAAAATGGGGAAAACAGACAATTGCTGCTCTAAAACTTCTTCTGAGAAGTTCCCCAAAAAGGCATTGCACTTTATTGGGGCTCTTTTAAATCGATTTGTGAGAGAGGAAAGATGATTTTGGGAAGTGGGTTTTGAAGGAGGGAGACAAATAGGAAGAGGGTTCTGCTGAAGAGCAGTGGCAGCTGGGGAGAGCAGAGAAGCCATGCTTTCTCCTCACAAGAAGGGTTACAATTTTGATTTTCAGGGTAGGGTTGCACCTGGGTGTCTGAATGGAAGTGGAAGTATGGAAGTGGGTTTTCTCCACGTGTCAAGCATAGGATTATCCACAGGGCAGAGGTATACGTGGAGGGAACAACTGCACTTCCTGCAGAAGTGGATAAAATGAGCGAAGCAAGGACCTTCACTTCTTTCTCTATGACAGAAAATGGCGCGCTTACCGTCATAGGGAGAGGAGAGGGGGTGTAAACGGGCTCTAGTCAGTACTCGGCTGCTCGCTAACTCAACGTGGAACGCGATCGATTCGAATAATATTTTTAACGAAGTAAATTTGAATTTTGTAATACGATATTCGTGAAGATAGCTAATATTCGTATAATATTTTTATCACTTTATATTATAGAAATCATACGATATGTTTTTTTTATATATTATTTAATATTAAGACATAAGATACTAATTTTTATTTATTTATTTTATATGGTTGGGTGTTCGGGGCTTATGCACAAGACTAATCCAATACATAGAAGGTAAATTCGAATGTGCAGTGTAAGCTGTAATGATTCGAAGAATAATGACATTTAAATAATAATTAAGAGAGTAGAAAAATGGAAACAGTGAAAAGGGGGCACAGCAGACTTCGTCGATGAATGCAAAGACGTTGCATTATGAGCTCGTCGACGAAGGAGAATTTCATCGATGAGAAGATACCAAGAGGATTTTTGGAGCGACTCTGAATTTCGTCGACGGAGGAGAGAGTTCGTCGACGAATTGCCTATTGACCTCGTCGACGAGGTGACGTGACTTGTCGACAAAACCCCTAGTATAAATAGTGTGAAATTTGGTTTTAAACGCAGAAAAATTAGGAAATTCACTCTTTCTCTCCTTCCTTTGGTTTCTCCTCATTCTCTCTAAGTTTTAGGGCCGAATTTATGCCGATTCAATGATCAGAAGACACCACGATACTCCTGGGGAAGTTCTCTACATATTTGCCGGAGTGGATCGTCGGTGGGGTTAGATCAAAATTCATCCCTGATTCGAGGTAAGACTAAATATTCAGAATTTGATCTTTTCATAGTTATAGGAAATGATATTCACATGAAAATACTGAAATTTAGTTTTGGAAGTTGTTGAATTCAGGGTGTTGAACGAGGAATCCTGCGAGTGCAGGACGAGTGAAATTAGGGGATTTCTTTTTAGTACCAGGTAAGGGAATAAACTAAAATAATTATTTTTCCATGCAAATTAGTATTATTTATCAGCAAATTAATTTTCAGGAAAACATGTTTTATATTTGAATATTATTGAGAGAACGCATATTTGAGAAAATACTGCTGTTATATAAGAAATGTAATTTTAGAATGAAAAGTATGATTTTACACCGCATTGCGTGGCATGAATATTATTTTTATATGATATATATTATATTATGACAATTTTACGAATAAAAATGTTTTTAGGAATTATGAAATAATGCAGTATATGATGATTTTGAAGTACATGATAAAAGACTTATTTATTCAGAATAATATGTAAGAGAATATTTGGAGCAAGACCGTGATTGATAGCCGGCGCAAGACCGTGTATGTTATATGTTTCCGGCGCAAGGCCATGCTTATGAAATATTTGGCGCAATGCCATATTTACGAAATGTTTGACGCAAAACTGTGTTTATGAAAGTATATAAATGCTATCAATCCATTTATGTTAAATATTATATTATTATATACTATATGTTATCAGAACTAGGATGCTAGTTTAGTTCAGTTCAGTTCAGGAGCACGGTATCGTAGCTATATAGATCAGATATCTATGTTCAGATTTGTACTAACCACCCCACGAGGGGATGGGAGATGAATAGTCGATGTGGCTTTTAGTGTAGAGTTGTAAACGTCCACTTGGCAGTCTGGACCAGGGTGTGGCGGGTCTATCGTACTTATAGACATTTTTGACTTGGCAGTGGTCGACTAGCCAGTGTCGGGTCCCTCCTTCAGCTTGCACAACCCGTCATGGGGGCTAATATATGACATCAGCTAGCTATTCATCCTGGGCATGTTTTTAGTATTATTAGCTATACCAGACATTTTATGAAATATATGATTTATTAGAAAATACGAAAGTATATGATTATTTAATATGTTATGATGAATGTTTCAGGTACATGAAATGTACTTTATATGTATAATTGCATTAAATGTTCATATTTTCACACAACTGTATTTAGTTTATTTTCCCTTACCCAGAAGTGTCTCATCTCCAAATATTAAATGAATTTCAGGAAACCCAAAAGGAACGGCGGATCGAGGCCGCTGTTGAGTTAGTGTGTTACTACCCTATCAAGAGGGTAAGTTTTGTCTAGGAACAGTAGATTTGAGTTGTGGGTTCCTAGATATGCATATATGTTTTGTATTTTGGGAGATGTATATAAACACCATATTTATGGATTATAGTTAACTCTAGTATTATATCTTTTGTGGTTATGATGATGATGTTTTACATTTACTACTGCCTAAGTTCCGCTATGAATGACAGGTGTCCCCATTACCCACGGGTTTGGGTTTACTTATTTATTGAATTCATATTATTATATGATAAATTAAGCAGTTCGTTACAGTTTGGTATCAGAGCCTAGGATACTAGGTTCTGTAAACTCTAGAATGCAGCAGTAATAATGCTAGAGTATAGGATAAAGGGATTTTAGGTCTAGTGTTGTGGTCTAGATGCGGGACTTCCACGATGGTTTGTGTGATTTTCCAAGGGTGAGGATTTCAGGAAAGTCATGGTAAACTATTGTCGGGTTGGGTATCTAGGTTATAGGATTGAACCTTGAATTAAAATCATGAGAGATGAATTAGTTAGAAGTATATACTATATTGGTTGGGTGATATGTATAGTGAAGGGGTTCTGAGTTAACTTATTTGTTTTTCAGGATGAACCCTAGTGGCAGTAGTGCCTATGCCAATGGGAATGAGGGTGTTGGACCCTCAGACGTTGCGGGTGGTGATTAGGATGCCATTTTACACAGTGTGGCACAACAAGTTATGGTAGAAATTGCCAGGAGTTTAAGGGAACAAGGTGGTCTGTCGGCGGGTCACGGTAGCTCGATCGAGAAATTTATTAAGATGAATCCTCCGATTTTCTCAGGAGGGACTGATCTTGTTATTGCTGAAAACTGGGTGCAAGATATAGACAAAATATTTGTAGTGTTGCAGTGTTCAGAGCAGCAGAGGGTGCTATTTGCTACCTACAAACTAACTAGAGAGGCCGAGAGATGGTGGTCGACGGTGAAACGCTTAGAGCAGCAGAGGACAGTACCTGTGGAGATGACATGGGAGCAGTTCAAGAAGATATTTTTAGACATGTATTTTTTGGCTTTGTACCGGGAAGCTAAGATAGAGGAGTTCCTGAATCTGAAGCAAGGACAATAGACCGTACAACAGTACACGACAAGGTTCATGGAATTGTCTCACTTCGCCCCGTACATCATACTAGATGAAGCAAAGAAGGTACGACAGTTTAAAAGAGGCCTGAGGAGAGAAATACATAAATAGGTGTCGATATTGAAGTTACAGGATTTTACTGAATTAGTGGATAGGGCTACTATTGCAGAGGTTGGGGAGCGGTTGGAGGCTGAGGAGCAGAGGCAGCAGAAGAAGAGATCCGCACCTTCCAGTTCCCAGCAAGGTGTTGGCCGTGGTTCATGGAAGAGAGGTGGCTACTGTATGAATCGAAGGCAGGAGATCGAGAACAACTATTTTTCAGGTGTGCAACCATCTCTAGCTTGCCCGACTTGCGGGAAGAGACACTTGGGGGAGTGTCATGCAAGGGGAGGTGTCTGCTACCGGTGTGGGGAGTCGGGGCATATAATGAGGGATTTTTCGGTTCAGATTGGTGCAGTTTTTGCTCGTAGACTTACTTGAGGAGGCTACTAGGCGCCACGCGGAGGCTAGCAAAGGAATATGGCCCTAGCCAGGATCTTTGCTCTTACGCCGGGTGATGCTGAGGCAGCTGGCGACGTGGTGATGGGTATGATTAATATGTTTTCATTTAAAGTCGTCGCATTATTTGATTTAAGTGTCACACACTCGTTCGTGTCTTCATAATGTGTTAAATTTTGTGGGGTAGACACACAGTCACTAGATATTGAATTATTAGTAACTACGCCAACCGGGTCAACAATGAAGTGTAGTTGGATACTCCGTGGTTGTCCAGTCAATGTTCAGGGGAGAATTTTATCTGCCGACTTAGTGGTGCTGGATATGCATGGGTTTGATATCATTTTTGGCATGAATTGGCTAGTAGCTAATTCTGCCATTATAGATTGACGTGCGAGAGAAGTGATATTCAGACCTCCGGGGAAACCAAAATTCAGATTTATAGGGTCACGAGTGCAATCCCTACCTCAGATGATTTCAGCTATTTAGGCAAGGAGACTACTCCTGAGTGGTTGTTAGGGATTTGTGGCTATTGTGAAGGAAATGTTGGAGATTGAATTAAAGCTTATTAACACGCCGGTGGTGAAAGAATTTATAGATGTATTCCCAAATGAATTACCAGGTTTGCCACTTGATCGTGAGGTAAATTTCCCCATTAATCTACTTCGAGGTACAACACTGATCTTTAAAGCACCATACCGAATGATACCAGCAGAGTTGGCAGAACTAAAAGATCAATTGCAGGATTTACTTGATGAGGGTTTCATACGACCTAGTGTATCCCCGTGGGGAGCTCTACTATTATCTGTAAAGAAAAAAGACGAGTCTATGAGGATGTGCATAGACTACAAGGAGATTAATAAAGTGACCATCAAGAACAAGTATCCTCTACCCTGTATTGATAACTTGTTCAATCAACCTAAGGTACACGGGTGTATTCTAAGATCGACCTTAGATTAGGCTACCATCAAGTAAAGGTGAGAGCGGAAGATGTATTGAAGACAACTTTTAGAACCAGGTATGGGCATTACGAATTTCTTGTTATGCCATTTGGTCTGACGAATGCTCCTGCAATATTTATGGATTTGATGAATAGGATCTTCAATCCATTTTTAGATTAGTTTATTGTTGTTTTTATTGATGATGTGCTGATTTATTCGAGGAGCTAT
Source organism: Malania oleifera (assembly GCF_029873635.1). NCBI lineage: Eukaryota > Viridiplantae > Streptophyta > Magnoliopsida > Santalales > Ximeniaceae > Malania > Malania oleifera. The sequence continues at coordinate 92,471,152 of NC_080423.1, read as the reverse complement.
GAGGAGCACGAGATACATTTAAGGCAGGTCTTGCAGATGCTCAAGGAGAAGAAGTTGTATGCCAAGTTTAGTAAATGCGACTTCTGGCTCGAGAAAGTTGTGTTTTTGGGGCATGTTATCTCAGGAGACGAAATTTCTATGGATCCTAGTAAGATTGAGCGGTAGTGAATTGGGCTAGACCAAGGAACGTCTAGAAGATCAGGAGTTTCTTGGGGTTAGCTGGATATTACCGTCGTTTTTTCGAGGGGTTCTCAGCTTTATCAGGGCTTCTGACACGACTGACTAGGAAGAATGTAAGATTTGAATGGGATGATAACTGTGAGCAAAGTCTTCAGGAATTGAAGTAGAGGCTAGTCACTGCACCAGTACTAATCATCCCATCAGGGGGTGAGGATTATACTATCTACAGTGATGCGTCCTTGAAAGGACTTGGTTGTATATTGATGCAGCATGGTAGGGTGGTGGCTTATGTGTCTAGATAATTGAAAGAATATGAAAAGAACTACCCTACTCATGATTTTGAATTGGCTGCAGTGGTACATGCATTGAAGATTTGGAGGCATTACCTGTACGACGAGCAGTGCGAGATTTTCTCTAACCATAAGAGTTTGAAGTATTTCTTCACCTAGAAGGAATTGAATATGAGATAGAAAATGTGGTTAAAGTTGATTAAGGATTTTGATTGTACTATCAGTTACCACCTAGGGAAAGCAAACGTGGTAGCTGATGCACTGAGCAAGAAGTCTGTGGAATTAGCTTTGGCAACTATGTAGATCCAACGTTTGATCATAATGGATCTAGAAAGACTTCGCATTGAATTGATTGAGAGTAATCTTTCAGTATGTATCATCAGCCTAGTAGTACAGCCTACTCTATAGGAAAGAATTAAAGCCGCTCAGAAGGAAGACCCAGAATTAGCAGAGGTAATAGATAGAGTGTAGAATTGCTAGGGAGAGGAATTCTACATTTTAGATGATAAGGCTTTACGGTTCCGTTCCAGACCGTGTGTTTCAGCTAATGCTAAGATCAGGAAGACTATTTTGAAGGAGGCTCACAAATCCTATATACAGTTCATCCTGACAGTACGAAAATGTACAGGGATTTGCGAGAGTTTTATTGGTGGAGTGGTATGAAGAGAGAGATTGTTGAATATATAGCCTAGTGTCTGACGTGCCAGCAGGTAAAAGCTGAGCATCAGAGACCACTAGGTCAGTTGCAACAACTATTTATCCTAGAGTGGAAGTGAGATCATATTTCCATGGATTTTGTCTCAGGGCTGCCATCAACATCACATGACTAGAATGCAATTTGGGTGATAGTGGATCGGTTGACTAAGACCGCCCATTTCCTCCCTATCAAGATCAGCTATTCCCTTAACTGATTGGCGGAGATCTATATTCAGGAGATAGTCCGTTCTCATGGAGTGCCTGTGTCTATAATGTTAGATCGAGACCCGCGTTTCACGTCACGTTTCTGGAGAAGCTTGCAGGAAGCTTTAGGGTCTCAGCTATCGTTTAGCATGACATTCCATCCTTAATTATATATGCAGATTGAGATGATGATACAGACACTAGAGGATATGCTCCGAGCATGTGTATTAGATTTTGGGAGTAGTTGGACTCAGTTTATGTCACCGGTAGAGTTCGCGTATAATAATAGTTATTAGGCCAGCAATGACATGTCACCATTTGAGGCTTTATACGGTAGAAGATGTCGATCCCCTTTGTATTGGGATGAGATGGGTGAGCGGCAAGTTGTGGGACCAAAGCTTGTGCAGTAGGCGTACGATAAGGTTTATCTCATTAGGGATAGAATCAGTGCAGCTCAGAGCCGACAGAAGAGTTATGCCGATAATCGCCATAAGAATTTGGAGTTTGATGTGGGTGATTATGTATTTTTGAAGACAGCTCCGTTAAAAGGGGTTATGAGGTTTGGCAGGAAGGGTAAACTTATTCCTAGGTTCATCGGTCCATTTGAGATTTTAGAGAAAGTGGGGCCGGTGGCCTATATGCTAGCTTTGCCACCTGTATTATCCAGGATGCATGACGTATTCCATGTTTCTATGTTGAGGAAATATGTCCTAAACCCTTCTCATATTATCAGTTATAGTGAGTTAGAGCTCAGAGATTCGCTAGTTTATGAGGAGGTACTCGTGCAGATTCTGGACAGAAGAGAACAGGAACTACGTAATAAGAAGATTCCTCTGGTAAAGATTTTATGGAGGAATCATGCTGTAGAAGAGGTTTTTTGGGAACTCGAGGAACAAATCAGGCAAAAGTATCCGCAATTGTTCCAAGAAGTTTAGATGTAATTAGGAAATGTAAGTAAATATGTAATGTTTCTTTTACAGGTTCATGTAATGGTTTAGTTAGTAAGTGATATTTTAGTTTTGGGGGAAATTTTCTTTTAATATATGTAATCTCCCAGGACTTGGAATGTAACCACGGTATTCCTCCGCCATAAGTGAGGGTAAGAAATAAAATAAGTAGACCATTTTGCTTTAAGGGATGATGAATTATATGAATAGTAAATTTCGAGGACGAAATTTTATAGGGATGGGAGAATGTAATGACCCGAAGAATAATGGTATTTAAATAATAATTAAGAGAGTGGAAAAATGGAAACAGTGAAAAGGGGGCACAACAGGCTTCGTCGATGAACGCGAAGACGTTGCATTATGAGCTCGTCGACGAAGGAGAATTTCGTCGATGAAAAGATACCAAGAGGATTTTTGGAGCGACTCTAAATTTTGTCGACGAAGGGGAGAGTTCGTCGATGAATTGCCTATTGACCTCATCAACGAGGTGACGTGACTCGTCGATGAAGCCCCTAGTATAAATAGTGTGAAACTTGGTTTTAAACGTAGAAAAATCAGGAAATTCACTCTTTCTCTCCTCCCTTTGGTTTCTTCTCCTTCTCTCTAAGTTTCTGGGCCGGATTTACGTCGGTTCGATGATCAGAAGCCACCACGACACTCTTGGGGAAGTTCTCTGCATATTTGACTGAGTGGATCGTTGGTGGGGCTAGTCATCCCTGATTCTAGGTAAGGCTAAATATTCAGAATTTGGTTTTTTCATAGTTATAGGAAATGATATTCACGTGAAAATACTGAAATTTAGTTCTACGAATTGTTGAATTCAGGGTGTTGAACGGGGAATCCTGCGAGTGCAGGACGAATGAAATTAGGGGGTTTCTTTTCAGTATCAGGTAAGGGAATAAACTAAAGCAATTATTTTTCCATGCAAATTAATATTATTTATCAGTAAATTAATTTTCAGGAATGCATGTTTTATATTTGAATATTATTGAGAAAATGTATATTTGAGAAAATACTTCTGTTATATAATGTAATTTTAGAATGAAAAGTATGATTTTACACAGCATTGTGTGGCATGAATATTATTTTTACATGATACGTATTATATTATGAAAATTTTACGAATAAACATGTTTTTAGGAATTATGAAATAATGCAGTATATGATGATTTTGAAGTACATGATAAAAGGCTTATTTACTCAGAATGATATGTATGAGAATCTTCGGTGCAAGACCGTGATTGATAGCCGGCGCAAGGCCGTGTATGTTATATATTTTCGGTCCACGGCTGTGTTTATGAAATATTCGGCGCGAGGCCGTATTTACGAAATGTTCGGCGCAAGGCCGTATTTATGAAAGTATAGAAATGCTATCAATCCATTTATGTTAAATGCTATGTTATCATGTACTATATGTTATGAGAACTCGGATGTCAGTTTAGTTCAGTTCAGGAGTACGGTACCGTAGCTATATAGATAAGATATCGATGTTCAGATTTGTGCTAATCGCCCGACGAGGGGGTGGGAGATGGATAGTTGATGTGAATTTCAGTGTAGAGTTGTAGACGTCCACTTAGCAGTCCGGACCAAGGTGTGGTAGCCCCATCATACTTACAGACATTTTTGACTCGACAGCAGTCGGTCAGCCATTGTTGGGTCTCGGCTTCGGGATTCACAACCCGTCATGGGGGGTAATACATGACACCAACTAGCTATTCATCCTAAGTATGTTTTCAGTATTATTAGATATACCAGACATTTTATGAATTATATGAATTATTAGAAAATACAAAAGTATATGATTATTCAATATGTTATGATGAATGTTTCAGGTACATGAAATGTACTGTATATATATAATTATATTAAATGTTCATGTTGCCACATAACTGTATTTAGTTTATTTTCCCTTACTAAGAAGTGTCTCACCCCCGAACATTAAATGAATTTCAGGAGACCCAGAAGGACAGGCGGATCGAGGCCGCTGTTGAGTTAGTGTGTTGCTACCCTATCAAGAGGGTAAGTTTTGTCTAGGAATAGTAGATTTGAGTTGTGGGTTCCTAGATATGCATATATGTTTTGTATTTTGGGAGATGTATATAAACACCATATTTATGGATTATAGTTAAGTCTGGTATTATATCTTTTGTGGTTATGATGATGACGTTTTACATTTACTGCTGCCTAGGTTCCGTAATGAATGATAGGTGTCCCCGTTACCCACGGGTTCGGGTTGACTTATTTATTAAATTTGTGTTATTATATGATAAATTAAGCAGGTCGTTACACAAGTAACATGTTTCGAACCCCAAATCCACCGTTGTAAGCAATCTTATGAGACAAGTCCTTACCACCTGACCATATGCCCGGGGGCAGATACTAACCCTTATTAAGGTTTGATAAAAAGACACTGACTTTTTGTAAGTTTCAAAAATTTAAATTTTCTTTTTTTTTTTTAAAATTTCAAAAATTTCACAGATCTTCTTTGAGATTTGCTAAAAAGAGATAAATCTCTCATTATATTTTCAAAAAAGACAAGTTTTTTTTAGGAGTATAAGAATCTCAAAAATTAAATGTTAGGATAAGTCTGTAGCTTTTTCTAAAACCTCAGTGGAAGTTCATGAGATATTTAGAACCTCGGCCTCAGGAGAAGTTCTTGCCTCTTTAGAAAATCTTAAGGGAGATTGGTATTTTTTTGTCCTTAATATTATATATACATAGTATATATTTTATATATAAATACAATTATTTGGTGTCAACTCAATCATAGACATTTTTTTTTGGACTCAATCATAGCCTAATCTCGAGTTACTTGATCTCTTTTGGGTATTAAGAACAAATTCCTGAAACCTGTGAGAAACAAAATAGAGAAAGAATACACGTCAAAGAAAAATTAATCACACACACAAAATAGTACTTACGCGGTTCGGAAATTTTGCCTACGTCCACGGAGTTGTAGAGATTTCACTATTATTAGAAAGAAAAATACAGAGTGTGGCGGTACAATACTCTCCCTCTCTCTCTCTCTCTCTCTCTCTCTCTCTTGCGAAGTGTAACCGCTTAACCTAATCACCTCTCTCGAATATAGAGCTGGACACTCTTGCCTACGTGGCAGACGATAAACACACACCCTTGGATATAGAGCCGAACACTCTCAGTACCTGAAATAATTCGGAACCCCATTCCTACGAGCATTTCAACAGTCACACACACATGCATGTTCATATAATCAAACAAGCCACACCCATTTGGTAATCTAAATCATGATTTTTCCAAACAAATACAGTTTAAACAAAGTCAAGGTATGGCCATCCCAATAACATAGTATAAATCAACATATACCCTCGGTTTTCAACAAAACCAGGGATGCAACCCTTCGACCCCTTTTTTCCCAAAATTGTAAAATAAAAAATCCACAGTTTTTCCTGTTAGATCCCCCCAAATGAGTAGCCAAAACTCACATAGGACCGTGAACCACAGTTCCACCGAGTCCGATTTCAAAAATAACCAATATAAACACAGTTCCCCTTACCTTTTCCCCGAATGGCAAATCCCGAACTCTAAGGTCCCTAAATAGAGAACCGAGTTCCAAAACCTACAAATCACAGTACAGAATATACTCAAACACTGTTCCCTACAAAACTACCACATCAGAATTGAAAATTGAGCCTTACCTCGATTTTTCACTAAAACCCGCAAATCTCCGAAATGGGATTCCAATCCGCAGAACTTGTAGAGAATCCTTCCACGATCCTCGTGGTAACTTCAAATTCTCGATTCCAGCAACGATCAGCGAAGAAATCTAGAGAGAGAGAGTGTAGAGAGAGTTCTAGAGAGAGAGAGAGAGAGATATTTGAAGTTTCTTAATGAAGAAGTAATGAAATTTGATATTTATAGCCCTTTGACCCAAGCAAACTCGTCGATGAAATGGTGCCTTCGTAGACAAATCCTGATATTCCTGATTTTCAAAACTCGTCGGCTTCTTCTCGTCGACGAGCCCCTGAATTTCATCGACGAGAAATGCATGGCCTTCGTTGACGAACTCTGGCTTTGTCGATGAAGCCTGTTAAACTTCCAATTTTGCCCCTCTCTTTATATATTTAAAAACCATTATCAAAAGTCGAGTTCTTACAACTAACACTCAAATTCCACACACCGATATAACCTGTGTTCTTTCTTACCGAGAGGTGTCTCACCCCTGCTGTACGTACATTTTTACAGGTCCTTCGAGTAATTGGAACTAGCGTCTTGTTGTAGGGAGCGTAGTGGCTGGTGTACTGCTTTTAGCACTGGGTAAGTGCTAGAACTGTATTTTGGTGGGTTGCCATTTTGAGATGTATTTGGGCACACGTTTGTACGTTTGATAGAGTCTTGTGTCAACTTTTGTATAGACTCTAGTAGGGTACTGCATATGTATATATAGAATGACATTTTTCCGCTGCATATATGATTGTGTTTGGAAGTATTTAGGGTGCTTGGAAACCCCACGGGGTCGGACCCTCATCCTTTGTACCGTATATGTGGATGATTTGTATGATACAGGGACATGTTAGGTTACATTTTCACCCTTGGGTCCCATTTCGGGGTTCGGGGTGTGACATCTTATATGCTTAGTATATCTTTTATAAAAATATGCTTGACTTTCTTGAGTGCTTAGGACATAAAGCTTGTTTTGACACAACTGGGACTAAGTATAAAAATGTTCTTAAAACTAAGATGCTAAAAACTTCTCCATTTGAAAACATATTTTGAGTTTAGGATTCTTTTGACAAACTCTTAAATTTATCTTTGAAAACTTGTGAAAGTTGAGTTTGTGAGGTAGGTGAAATCCTATGAACTCATAAATCGTGCAAGAACCAAACCCACAAGAGTTACAAAATGAACTACCACACACAACCCATATTACAAATAATACAATCATTAAGCTTTGGTTGTGCTTGAGTCCTTCCGAGTGAGTGTCCATCCAATTTTTCCTTCTTGATATCTACTCGGTTCGATCTTTACTTTTGATCTAGTACTTCATGTAACTGCGACTAGAACCTGTACTAAAAATGATCTGCAAAGATGAGAAACACTAGGAAACACAAATAGGTTAATATAATCAAAACATATAAACCATGATTATGTAGCCCCCAGGGCTAATAGAACAAACTCACAAGTGGAATTCTCAACACACTCATGCATGTAGGACACACATAATACATAAACATTGAACATAGACACATAACACATCAAAAAACATTGAACACACACACATCACAACATACACATCTAATACACAAGGGAAACAAAGAGGAGGAAGAAGAAGAAGAGAAAGAAGAGGAAGACAGAGAAAGAGAAGAGAATAGGGAGAAGGGAAAAAGACGCTCAGAGAGAGAGAGAGAGAGAAAGATGAGTGAGAGAATTACGTGTGGGGGAGCCTCGAGTTCTAGGAGAGGAGAGGAAGAAGAAGAAGAATAAGAGAGATGAAAGGAAGGAACAAAGGAGAGAGAGATAAAAAAAGAGGAGAGGTAAGAGAGAGAGAGAGATTGGAGGCAGCCCCCGAGCCCCCCACCCCCCCCCCCCCCCCAAAAAAAAAAATCGACCTGCCCTGTTTGGGCTTTTATAGAGGAAGGAAGGAGAAAAAAGAGAGGGAGAGACAAAGAGAGAAAAAAAAAACAAATAATAATAATAATAATAATAATAATAATAATAATAATAATAATAATAATAATAATAAAGGATTGGGTTGGCAATGGTTGGGTTGAAAGAAGGAGGCAAAGGTTAATGGGAGAGAGGGACAGAGTTGTCGATGGGACTAAGGAAAGGGAAAGAAAAAGAGAGAAAAAAAAGGGGGAACGGCAAAGGTTAATGGGAGAGAGGGGCAGAGTTGCCGAGGGGACAAGGGAAAGGGAAAGGAAAAGAGAGAAAAAGGAGGAGGAAGGGCCTCCCCCTGCCGCCATTAGTGGTGGAAGACAGTTGGCCATGGGCACGAGGAAGAAGGAGGAAGAAGATAGAGTGAAATGACACCAAATCATTGTTTTCATTTTTTATTTTTTAAGCCACTCAAAAAGTGTCATTTTCAATAAGTAGGCAGGCATGTGCGTGCCTACTTAAAATATTAATCATTTCGAACTACTTTGGATCACTTAGGTTTGTTAGATTTGGCAAAAAAAAAAAAAAGAGAGCCAAAAGCCAAAAATGATGAAGCTTCTTCCTTGATTTTTGTGTCAAATAGAAAAATTACTAAGGAACACTACCTTATCATTTCGAACCACTTCGGATCCCCGATGCATTTAGAATTGGCGGGAAAAGACTAGAAAAACCAAAAACGACAACGTTCTACCTCAATTTGTACTGTAAAAGTCAAAATCACTATTAGATCTCTTATTGCCATTTCAAAATGCTCCAAATCACTCGATCTAGTCAGATTTAGCAGAAAGAGACTAAGAAAGCCCAAAAATTATAGCAGTTTTGCCTTAATTTGCATGTTTGAGAACAAAATCACTATCATATCTCTTTTTACTATTTTGGATTATTCTAAATCACTTGGCGCAGTCAGATTTGGTAAAAAAAAAAATCTAGATTAGCCCAAAAAATGACAATAATTTTACCTCAATTTGCATGTTTGAAGTCAAAATCACTATCTAACCTCTCCTTACCATTTCAGACTACTCTGAATCATTCGGTGTAGTCTGATTTGGCAAAAAAAAAAAAAAAAAAAGACCAAAAAGCCTAAAAATGACAAGAATTTTGCCTCAATTTACGTGCTTGAGGTTAAAATTGTCATTGGACCCTACTGTAATGTTTCAAACCATCCCGAACTACCCAAGATAGTAAAAAATGATAAAAAGAAAAAAAGTTGAAAAGGCTAAAACACAAAATTATAAAAAGGTAAAAAAAAAAAAAAAAGTAGTAAGACTTTCTTATCTCTGCTCTGGGCATTTCGTCAAAATGCCACCAACAAAGTCTCGATTTTTGTGCATGAAACTCGAGACGTCACTAGACACATCCTAACCATCTTGGACCACCTCGGATTACCTAGGACGACCAAAATTGATTGAGAATGCTCCGATATGCTAGAGATAAATTGAGGAAGGGGGGAAGCTTAGGATGTGCCCTGCGTTCTTGGTGAACTGACTCGTGGACAAAATCTGTTGTTAACATAATGTTCTATATATTTTATACATGTATTTAAGTTTAGGTAAATTAAGCTAAATTAATTCGAGTTTGAGTTTGAAGAACTTGCAGTTGAATGAATTTCAAGTTTAGCAATTTTGATATCGATTGAATATGAATTTATTTTTGAGTTCAACATTTGAAAATTGAGTTGAGTTCGAGTATCCTTCCATATAACTCAACTATACTTATGAAATAGTTATGAAATAGTTACAATTATCAATTAATGAAAAATCTCCTCATGTATTGATAAAAGTAGATCACTCTGTTCCTTCTATAGTTTTGGGTAAGAGAGCCAAAAAAGTTTCGAAAAAAAACAAATGTAAAATGGTTTTCTGAAATTGGTAGTATGGTTTCTCTTTCATGCAATTTAAATGTAAGAATATGTAAATTTGCTTGTCTCGTGTAATTTCTTTTTATCCAAGAAGGTAACTTATTCAAAATTTGAAAAAAAATAATTAGTAAAAGAAAGAAAAATATACTTTTTTTAAAGTTTTTAAATATAATTTATTATATTTAATAATAAATACAATTCAATTAAGACTAATCAAGTTGAGTTCGAGTTTAAAGAACTTGCAATGAAATTGAGTTCAAGTTCAACACTTTTGAGATTGAGAGTTCGAATCGAATTTCGAGCTTAATATTTTTTAGTTAAGTCTAATAAACATATCCCACTATATTAACTCATTACAACTCAAATACACCCCTAATGAGATGATGAAAATTATGAAATGAGATCCCGAGACTTGAAATTGTAACATGAACTTGGACCATACGAAAGTAGATGACTTTTTTTTTTTTTTTTTATAAATTTTTTTTATGGTACCAGAACCAAGAGAGTCAAAAAAAAATTTGGGAATGCAAGTTTTGTTTCATAGAATATAATTGTAAGAATATGTAAATTTGCTTGTCTCGATTAAATATATATATTTTTTAATCCAAAAGAGTAGCTTATTTGGAATTTAGAAGACAACAAGAAAATAGAAAGAAAAATATGAAAAAAATATACTTTGTTAAGTTCGGTTATAAGTAAAGCAAGAAGAAAATAAAATAAGTTTACTAAATAAATCAATAAACAAAGTTTTGATTTTTATGTCATTAATAATTGGTTTTCATATATTTTAGTCATATAGAAATAATTTTAATTTTTAATAGTATTTGATTCTAAAGAGAAAATATGAAAACTATTCTAAAATCATACATCCACCTAACTAAGTCTTCACAAGTCCTCTTTTTTAGTTGTTTTTTTACTTGCTTTATTAATGAATGTTTAAATAAGTACTTAAAAAAATATTTTTCCAAACAACTTATTTTTAGAATTAATTATTTTCCAAAGAAGTATTTTTTGTAAAACTCACTAATTTGAAAAAGTAATTATAATAAATAATGGCACACTACTTTTAGATAGGTATGTTTGTTGATAGTAAGGCTGCACAATCAGTCACTATAGTAAATTCAGTGAATTAACCAAATTCATAGAAAAATTTCCGTTTAGGGTATACCCCAACCTTCACCCAATTGAATTTTAGTTTAGTTGACTTGGTTAATTAAAATTATGATGCATTTCTAATTTACATATGTATATATATATATATATATATATATATATAATATATATTGTATTTTTATATAGTATAAATATTTAAATATTTATAATAGATATTTATTTACATATATATATTTATAATTTTTATATATTAATATTTATACATTTGATCGATAAATTTGATTAATCAAAAAAAAAAAAAATTCTCTTAAACCAAATGAACTAATCACAAAACATAGAATTTTTCTAAAAATCAAACCAAACCAATCGAAATTAAAATCTTAACTGAACCGATTTAACTAAACTTCTTTAATTTGATCTGTGAAATCTGTTTTCACCTCCTAACTAATAGTATTTTTCTATAAGTGATTTAAATTTTTTTTTTTTTTTAACTAAAAGAGGACAGCACCTCCATCTATTTATTAATAAACCCTCACTTTTGGCGGATCAATACCGTGGTTACAAGTTAATAAGTGATTTCAAATGATCTCAAATAAATCATATTTCCCTTCTTGTTCGCTCCTTTCATCAAGATACATTTCCTAATCCCACAAACATGTGTTGGACACCTAAGGAAGCCTTTTACATTTTGAACTCCACAATGGTTGGAACAATACTCCGCCCTTTAACACTTGAAGTTTCCTTTACGTCTTAATTAATTAGAAAATTATTTAAAAAAGTTTCCAAAAGTCCCAATTAATAACTTCAAAAGTTCCAACAAAATTCTTATTTAGGAATTTACTTGGCAAATGTATTCACAAAATGTAAGGAAATCTAAGGCAACTGAAATATTTAAATGCCAATTATCATTATGGAAAGTTTCTTCGCAAATAATATTATCTAATAATGATTATTCAAGAACAAGAATCCTCTCTAAGTTAAGAAATTAATAGGCATATTGTCCTCTATGTCTAAGGATACATTTCAATGGCCATAATTTGAAATTACATATTAGAGGTCTTAGGTTTGAACCTTGAGAGGATGGGACAGTAAATGAGTTACCTTGTATGGTCCGGGCCTTGTTGGCTATCAATGGACTTTCAAAAAAAAAGTACATTAAATTTGGCGAGATCAAATCAGGAGAGGACGTGACTTCCCTTCTAATAAATCAAGAATTACTATTTGTGAAAAATTGAATTCAAGACCTCTTATTGTGCCCATGCGCCTTAAGATTTTCAAAGAATGCAATTTGAAAAATTGAGAAACTTTTTTTCAAAAATTTTGAAGCAAAAAATTATTAAATTTCTTTTTGAAAAATTTCCTCAAGACACTCACTAGTGTAGAAGAAAATTTGAAAACTTCTAAGTTGGGTTCTTTCTTGCCATGCACATTTGGTTAACCTAAAAATAAAATAAAAAATTGAAGCAACAAAATGCATAATTTTAATGTATTGATTAAATTTAGAAGGTGTTGTGTAAAATCTTCCCTAATATGAAAAATTTTTAATTAATAGCATAGGCATGTTAAAGTGTTCATGTGATTCAAAAGCAGAAATTTGATGGTATAAAATTGATAAACGTGCAAGTTGCAACTAGAGAGAAAGAGGAAAATAGCTATTTATATAAGGAATTTAGGAAATGAAAGGCATATATTTTTTCTAATATTAGTAATAAATATGCCAACATTCAAATTTCAGAGCCTCTCAAGCACTCCAAGCCTATAAATTAAGGTACTCGCACACCTTTGGTTGAAACATAAACACTTGTGTGTGCGTGTGTAAGAAGTAAAAAGTAAGAAGTAAGGTGAAGAAGAAGGAAATGAGTCTCACTGCAACCTTGAAGTTCTTGATTTCGATGGTGAATGGTTCGCTTCTGTTCAAAGATTTCAAGCGTAAGGAGTTTTGCCTGTAGGGGATGAAGAATAAGGCTTCTGTTTGTGGCAACTTAATGGAGCACACAGAACAAGTTTAACAATTCTAACATGTAATTTCAAGTTGTGTTAATTAACATAGTTTCCTTTGGTTTTCCTTGACAGGGTCTCTGCTTTAGCAATTGTGGCTGCCACAACAAATTATGCATCCATAATATTCATAGTTTTTACTATATTACTATGTATTTTTCTTTTCAGAAAATAAATTATAGTGAAGTATTAAAATTTATGAATATATTATCTTTGGAAACAAATTTGATGGACCCATACTTGTTTTTTAATAGGAGTAGAGAAAAACTACGCTTATCTTCTAGATGTCACTCTTTTACTTACCAATTGCTTTGTGAGTATTGTACCATGTGTGTTTCATCCATTCATATTAGATCATTTTCTAGAAGTACATCGAAGATCCAAGTAATTTATTAGTTTTTGGAAAGAAATCAAAATCACAATAATTTTAGCTATTTCTATGCCCAAGTAATCAAGCATTTGCCTTTCAGTAAAACTCAAAAGCATTTTTGCTGGAGTAGTCAAGCATTTTCTGCATAGCATTTGCTAACAGTGAGTAAATCACTTATCATGGTTAACCCTAATATTCATGTACTTTTTACTTGCCCAATTTATGTGTGCTCACTTATATATATTGCAAATCGTATGTTTGAATATATGCATCTACATAAATGTGTATTTATAGAGGGTATGCAGTATTGAAAAATTATTAGTTTATCTAATCATATCTGTTAAATTCTTATATTTCGGTAATTTTCAACTCATAGTTGTCAATTTGAATAAAACTTTTAACACAAACAAACCAAAAATAAATATTCAAATATTTGGTTGATTGCATAGAAATAAAATAAATAAAAATCAAAGTCCTCCTACACCCAAATATACTGCCATACATAACCAACTTTGAGTTGGGGTAAGATCATATTTCCCACTCATAGATATCTGTATAGCTGGAGTTGAGTTGGGGTAGATCACTTCCATAATCATAGATAATCATGTTTCGATAGATTTACATTGACCCATTTCGCATGCTTATATAAGGATTATTAGAGCAATATACACTTTCCATTTAAGAGAAATATACACTTTTCATTTTTAAATTCTTTCATGTATATATGTACTTTTGTAATCCTTGTAATGGATGGAATTTAATAGAGAAAATTATTTTTCCAATCTTAACATGGTATTAGAGCCCTAGATCTTAACATATTTTTTTCTTTTCTTTTCTCCTTCTTTGCCACCGCTGGCCACCGTTTCTGAACGCATGCTTGGCCTTCCGCTTGACTCTCCTTCGGTAGCAACCTTGTCGTTTCCGACATTGCAAATCTCTCGTCTTTCTATGTTTTTCAGCAATAGTCTTCTCTGGCTCGTCTTAAGTCCCTCGTAGATCTCTCTGTTCATCTCACAACTCTCTATTTTTTTTGGGCATCTCTCTCTCTCATCTGTTCTCAGTTGCAGTTGTCTGCTTTGACGATCTCTTCTCAGTTTAGCATTCAAGCTTCGTTCGGTGTTCTTCCTCCTCTGTAGACATTGTCATTCCCCGCAAACGACGTTCAGCGTTCGAACCTCATCACCATTGTTCGGTTGGAACTCCTACTGTGACAACCTGCTTAATTTCCATATTTTTTTAAATCAATATAATATAATACAATATCACAAAACTCAGCAGATCATAATCCACTTGGACCCATGGGTACTAGGGATATATCAATAACACAGTGCGGAAGCCTAAGCAGCAGGAAACATATAATCACAATATTATAAACACAAAACATCCATCTCATTACATAAATATCAGAATCGCTATATCCACCGTAATCCAATACATACATCCCAAAAATAAGATCTAGGAACATTTCCCACAAAATCTAACTGTCCCCACAAAACATACCCTTCAAAAAGGGTAGAAAACAACTCTAATTTGGCGGGACTTTTCCCGCTCTCCTATCTAGGGCTCCTGAAAAGTTTATAAAATTTAGGGGTGAGACACCTCTCAGTAAGGGAAATAAACTAATACCAATGTGTGACAACATGAGTATTCCGTGTTATACATATACCATATAGGCCATAATCAGTAACTACGATGTCAAATTGGAAATATATATATATATATATATATATATATATATCATCAAAATATGGCAGAACATACTGCATTTCCATAAACATATCCCATCTCATATAATAATAATAATAACACAAAAACATTCCTAGTATGTTAGTTAGTTGTTGTCATGTATTACCCCCACATGACTGGGTTGTGTGGCCTGAAGGCGGGACCTGACAATGGTTGGCCGACCACTGCCAAGTCAAACGTACAGTCTGTAAGTACGATGGGTCTGCCTGACCTGGTCTGTACACTAAGGGCGATCACACACTTCTTAAAACCACATCGACCATCCAATTTCACACCACTCCATATAGCGGCGATAACACAGATATCATGATCACGAAGACCATGGACACATAGCAACGGTACCATGCAAGTGCTAGCCTAGACCAAGCTAACCAGGTTCTAACACCATATAATATATATTGAAACTGTGATACATGGATATTTCATATCATTAATTTTCACATCAATCATATCATTTTGCATATATACGTATATCATGAAAATCATCGGCCCATATGCCGGTATTACACATTTTATCATAGCTCGGCTTGTACGCCGGCAAATCATAGCACAGCCCGTACGTTGGCAAATCACATCATAGCACGGCCCGTACGCCGGAAAATCATAGCACAGCCCGTACACTGGCAGATCATACACATAGCACGACCCAAATGCCGGCAAATATATAAAAATCTCGGCCCGTACGCGGTTTTCCATTATAAAAATTCGTATCATAAACACATTTCCAGAAAACAGTATTTCATAACATTTATACTCATGCCACACCAATAGGTTTTCACATATTCAACGTATCATCATTTTAACAGTGTTTTCCTAAATATAAATCATATATATAAACGTGTTTACTTTCTAGAAATCAAATGCTATATATATATATATATATATATATATATATATATATATATATATATACATACATTTTCTCAAAAAGGACTTGCTTAGTTTATCCCCTTACCTGATTCCTGAAAAGCCCCTAAGAAAATTTGTCTCGCACCCGCAGGGCTCTTAACTCAACACTTTGAAACAACATTCCCCAGAACTAAAGTTCAGTATTTTTACGCGTATAACACTTTCCTCAACTGTCTAAAACCCAAATATTGAGTAGAAAGCCTTACCCTGGATTTGGGATGGTTTCCACTTTAACCCCACCGACGATCTGCTCTGGCAGACTTGTAGAGAATTTCACCAGGAGCACCGTGGTAGCCTCAAATCTTTGATTCGGCGAGAAACAAGCCCGAAAACGAAGAAAGAAGTGAGAGAGAGATGTAGAGAGAGAGAGAGAGAGAGAGAGAGAGAGAGGAGCGTTAAAATGTGATAAAAATTGGATTTTTAGCTATTTATAGGGCCAGATTCATTGACAAGACACGTCACCTCGTCGATGAGTCCTTCATTAAATTTGTCGACGAAACCTTGTATTCGTCGACAAAATTCAGAGCAGCCCATTCCTCGCTCGGTAATTTCTCGTCGACAAAATCTTGCCTTCATCGACAAATTTCCTTATGCACTTATTGACGAACCCCTGTATTCGTCGACGAATCCAGGAAATTCCTTAAAATTATTTTTATTAATATTATCTCCAAAATGCAATGTCTACTGCCTCCTTCTGTTCTTGTTTCAATTTTCCTCTCTCTTTATTATATAAACCTTATTATTATTCGGGTTGTTACATTCTCCTACTCCCTACGCTGAAGCTACCGTTGTGGTCGTTCCTCCCTGCACTATCTCCCGTGGAGTTCGCTGCTGCATCTCCATGTTCCGGCGTCACCCTCTGCTCGTTGTCGTATTCAGTGTCATGCTCTCCATTTTGGCCGGTGCTCTTCCGACCCTCATCTTCTCCAGCGGCTCATCGTTTCTGTGTTCTCAGTTCGACGCTCTCTCAGTTCTCCGGCTCCTCTTCCGTCTAGTGGACCCTACTGCTACCATTCTCAGTGGCCTTCTTGATTTTTCAGCGACGTCTATCAGTGTTGTCACCGAACGCACGCAGCAGTTTCTTGTCTGTATGAAGAAAGAAGTGAACATACTAACTTACATTGAAGCACATGAAGTGTATTACAAAAGGACTTGTTTTCGGCCTGAACCTATGGGGCTTCTTCACACCGCCGGTTGATCCTCAGTTAAGAGCTCTCAATCTGCAGGCAACAAGTATAATCCTTATCTCAGTTTTAGCTTGCCTTAGTGGTTTCAACACTCCGGCACCTTTGACTTCTCTGATTAAATTCGAAAATTCTTAAATCGAAGGTTTATAATTTTTTGGTCATTGCAAAGCTCTGCGTTGGCCAGATTTGGTGATTTTTTTATTTATTTGAATTGTTTGACGTTATGGCAGCATTTGGTTCTTTTATGGCAGCAAATAATGTCACAGGTTCTTCAAACTCTTCTGAGATTGCTATCCCTGGTCGGTCTCCTCAGCGAACAATACCGTCAACTCTTGATCTTTTGTCGCCCTTGAACACCAACTTTGCCAATTTTGCTAGTAACTTCACCTCTTGTCATTCTGTTTCTCTTTCTAACACTGAATGAATTGTTAATTCAGGTGCCTCCGATCACATGACTTCCAATTTGTCTTCTCTTGCTAATATTAAGCTTCTCAATTAGTCATACCCCATTAAGTTTCCAAATGGTGACATTGTTTCTGTAACTCATACCGGCACTATGCGGTTTTCTCCTACTTTCTCTCTTTCTAATGTTCTTTATGTGCCTTCATTTAAATTTAACTTATTATCCATCAGCAAACTTACCAAGGATCTCAATTGTGTTGCTATTTTTTTTCCCACTTTTTGTGTCTTTCAGGACCTATCAATGAGGAGACTGATTGGAACGTGTGAAGCACGGGATGCCTCCCTCCGCCTTAGTTTTTCACTCTCAATGTGTTTCTGACACTACTCTTTGGCATCAACGTCTTGGCAACCCTTCTATCTCATGTATTCCGAAAACCTTATATATTTCTTCTTCTCATCTGCCTTGTGATGTTTGTGCTAGAGCAAAGCACACTCGTTTACCTTTTTCTTTAACTACAATTAAAAGCACATTTTGTTTTAATAGGCTTTATTGTGATATATGAGGTGGTTATCCTATGACTTCACTTTCTAGTGCACGTTATTTTTTAACAATCGTAGATGACTACTCGCGTGCTACATGGGTCTATCTTATGCGTATGAAATCTGATACTTTCTCTTGCATTACGAATTTTTGCTCCATGGTCAAAAATCAACGTGCACATTGATAATGGTAGAGAATTTTTCTATCCTCTTCACTCCAAACTTTTATCCATGATCAAGGTATTCTTCATGAGCGTACATGTGTGGATACACCTCAACAGAATGGTGTTGCTGAGCGTAAACATCGCCATCTTCTTAATGTGGCTCGGTGTTTGTGTTTTCAAGCTAATCTTCCCATCTCTTTTTGGGGTGAATGCATTTTCACAGCCACTTATTTAACTAACCGCACTCCTTTACCCAGCCTCAATCATAAGTCCCCTTATGAACTTCTTTTTCAGAAACCACCGTACTATACACACTTGCGAGTGTTTGTGTGCTTGTGCTATGCCCAAACTGCTCGTCAACACAGCGATAAATTCTCTCCCCATGCTCTTCGATGTATTTTCTTAGGCTATCTTGCTCATCATAAGGCTTATTGTGTCTACGATCTTGAAAACTAGAAAAAATTTCATCCCTCATGATGTCACTTTTGAAGAAAATGTTTTTCCCTATCATCTCATCTCTTCCACTCCTACATCTTCTCCCGTCCTTCCCCTTCCTATTCCTGATATACATCTTTCCTACACTTTACCTCCTCCACCATCGACACCTAACCCTAACCCCTCATCTCTTCCTCCTTCTTCCTTGGTCTCCTCCCCGACACCTCCACCTTCACCCTTTCCACCACCCCCTCCATCGACCTCTTCATGGCCTAAACGAGCTATCACACATCCCTCTTACTTGGTTGATTATCTCTGCCCTACCATACCAAAGACCTCCACGGCTTCACAAGTTTCAAGATGTTCCTCAGGTACGGTTTATTGTCTCTCCTCTTTTTATCTTATCATCATTTCTCTAACCAACATTTGACTTTTCTTTCTGTCATGTCCCAACATCCCGAACCTACCTCATATTCTCAGGCTGTACTGCACCCACATTGGCGTGATGTTATAGCTTCTGAAATCCAAGCCTTAGAAACCAAAATACATGGGTTCTTCAGCACCTTCCACCTAGTAAAAAACTAATTGGCTGTAAATGGGTGTTCAAAACAAAACTTCGAGCCGATGGATCCATAGAGTGACACAAAGCTCGCTTGGTGGCCAAGGGCTACACTCAAGTAGAAGGTTTGGATTATCATGACACTTTTGCTCCTGTTGCTAAACTCATTACTATTAGGTGTGTTCTAGTCGTGGCTGCAACTTGGAATTGGCATCTCCTTCAATTGGACGTCAACAACACTTTTCTCCATGGTGACCTCGATGAGGAGGTCTATATGCTCCCTCCACTGAGTTATTGCAAATAGGGGGAGACTCGTGTTTGTCGTCTTCAAAAATCCCTTTATGGTCTTAAGCAAGCCTCTCGCAATTGGTTTTTTAAATTATCTTTTGTTTTACTTACTGCGGGTTTCACCCAATCTCAAACCGACCATTCCCTTTTCACCCGTTCTTAGGGTCAGTCGTTTACTCTCATACTTGTTTATGTTGATGACATTCTCGTGGCAGGTAATGATCTCTCCGATATTAGCACTTTCAAAGTGCTTGCTCAGAAATTCAAACTAAAGGATCTTGAAAAATTGAAATATTTCCTTGGCCTTGAAGTTGCTCACTCTCCCACTGGCATATTTATTAATCAAAGCAAATATGCTCTTAACATCCTCACTGATAGCTGTCATCTTGGTGCTCATCCTGCCCACTTTCCCATGGAACAAAATCTCAAGCTCAATAATACTGATGGTGATCTTCTCTCCAATCCAAGCTCGTTTCGGCGAATCATTGGACGTTTAATATATCTCACCATCACTCATCCCGACATCGTGTTTCCGGTCAACATTCTTAGTCAATTTATACTCCAGCCTAGACGGCCACATTATGATGCTGTTGTACGTGTTCTTCGATACATTAAGGCATCTCTAGGTCAGGGCTTATTTTTTCCTACTGCCAATACTCTTCAAGTCTCAGCCTATTCTGATTCGGATTGGGCTAGTTGTCCCCTCACCCGCCGCTCCACCACTGGTTTTTTCATTCAGCTGGGCAATAGTCCAATTTCCTAGTGCACTAAGAAGCAAACTACAATCTCTCGCTCCTCCACCGCAACTGAGTACCGAGCGCTTGCTTCCACTACCAGTGAACTTATATGGCTCAAATCTCTTTTAAATGATCTTGGCGTACCGCATTCCCAGCCTATGCTTTTATATTGTGACAATCAAGCGGTTCTTCACATCGCCCAGAATCCTATTTTCCACGAACGTACCAAACATATAGAAATCGATTGTCATATTGTTTGTGACAAGTTATGGGCTGCTTCCCACAGTCAGCTTGCCGATATCTTCACCAAAGTTTTGGGTCGTGACCATTTCCAAAACTTATCACGCAAGTTGGGCATTACAGATCTCCATGCTCCAACTTGAGGGAGAGTATTAGAGCAATATACACTTTCCATTTAAGAGAAATATACTCTTTCCATTTTTAAATTCTTTTATGTATATATATACTCTTGTAATCCTTGTAATGGCTGGAATTTAATAGAGAAAATTATTTTTCCAATCTTAACAAGGATGTTCGATTTGCATAATGGAATGGATAGAAAAGAAATGAAATGAAATTATAAATGGAGAATATAATAAAATCTAGTAATAAATTTAATTTCATTATTATCCATTCCATTTCATTCTTATGTACTAAACGTACATTAATTAATTAGTAATTATAAATACAATAACAACAATAGCAAATCTTAAATCCTATTATATGAGGTCCACTATATGAATTTCTTTTCAATCAATTCCTGTGATTCGAGACATTTTCTTCAACTAAGTTCAAAGCAATTAATTAATAATTATGTGTGTGTAGTTTAATTTTCACTAGAATTGCAGATATTTTAATTTTTGATGTTTGCTTTTAAATTTTAATGTGTCTTTGAGAAGTTTATTTGTAACTCTCTTGTATTTTGGACTTGTTTATATAAATAGGGTATGAAAGCCAAGTCAGAAAACTAATTTGTACACAAGAGCAACAAATTGGGGATATCTCAATGAACATGGACCGTCCCCATTGGAGCATTAACTATTTGGGTGAGAGCTTTCTCACCAAAAAGAAAAAAGACAAAAAGAAAAATAGAAAGCACCCCTGATGTCATTATTACCACATTTACTATTTAAAAGCCATCCCAAATGAGAAATAAGAGTTAATGGCATCAACGTGAATTTTTAAACTTGAATTTAAAATTAAATAAATTTACACAAACAAAGCCCAATAATGAGCACAACTTGTTAGGCAAATAAGGCCCAATTGACGAACACAACTCGTGAGGTCACATAATAGCCGAGTGAGCACATCCCACTAGGAAAAACAAGGCCCAACTAATGAGCACAGTTCGCAAGGTCACACAAAAGCCCAATAAATGAGCACAACTCATTAGGTAAATAGGATCCAACTGACAAAACAACGCTTGTGAGGCTAGAAGAATGTAAAGACAAATGAACACCACTTAGGTAGGCAGGGAAGACCCAACTGAAAAGGACAGCTCGTGAGGCCACAAAGTACATCAACAAAATGCCACGAAGAGCAGCTCAGCAAACACAACTCAACAAGAAATGCCACTAAGAGCAGCTCGACAAACACAGCTCAGTAAAAAATGCCATAAGAGCAGCTCGGCAGAAACAGTTCGGCAACAAATGCCATGAAGGGCAACTCAGCAGAAATAGCTCGATAAAAAATGCCACGAAGAGCAGCTCGGCAGAAATAGCTGGGCAACAAATGCCATGAAAGGCAACTCAACAGAAATAGCTCAGGAAAAAATGTCACGAAAGAGCAGCTTGGCAGAAACAGTTCGGCAAGAAATGCTACGAAGAGCAACTCGGAAGAAATGGTTCAGCAAGAAATGCCCTAAAGAGCAGCTCGGTAGAAATAGCTCAACAAAAAATGCCATGAAGGGTAGCTCAACAAAAACAACTCGACAAGAAATGCCACGAAGAGCAGCTCGGTCGAAATAACTCGTCAAGAAATGCCACGAAGAATAGCTCAACAGAAACAACTCAACAAAAAATGTCACGAAGGGTAGTTTGGCATAAACAGCTCGGCAAGAAATGCCACCAAGGGCAGCTCAGCCAAAACAACTCGGTAAGAAATGCTATTGGGAGCAGCTCGGCACAAACAGCTTGGCTAGACATGCCGCGAAGAGCAGTTAGGTAGAAACAACTCAACAAGAAATTCCATGGAGAGCATCTTAGTGAAAGCAACTCAGTAAGAAATGCCTAAGAACACAGCTCTGCAGAGAACAGCTCCGAACAAGCTGTCGCGAAGAATAGCTTGGCAAGAGCACCTTAACCGAAACCCTCTGGACATCGACTCAGTAAGCATCGGCCTGAACCAGCCAAACCCCTACAGCATCAGCCCAACAAAAAAGCAGCTCGACATGTGAACAAGTTCGGCAAAGCCCAATAAGAGCACAACCGCCTTAGACTAGCCGAACCCTCGGGGCATCGGCTTGGCAGAAGGCAGGCTCGGTACATGAATCGGCTCAACAGAGCCGAAGGGGGGGGGGGACAACTGATATGCCCAAAATATATCAAAAAGTCAACACTTAACCATCACTCCCCAAGTCAAACCTTTTGGAGAGAGCAATCAGATCCAACTCAAAAAAGAGGGGAGTGATCCACGTTGGTACCTTAAACTCTCGGAGTGATACATGCTAGCGCTTTATGACCCGAGAGCGATCCATGCCCTCGCATCATAATGACGAATCACCTCAAGGGTCAACCCTCGCCACTATAAAGAGGGGGACGCAAACAAGTGAAGGTATCTCATTCTTAACTCATCTTTACTATTGCATTCAATCTCTTTGAAGCATTCCCCTTACTTAGGCATCAAAGTGATCCCCCGAAGTACACCCCGGGTCTTCCAAGCCTATTTTACTTTCACCCTTTTTAGGTGATCGAAAGTTGGGGAGCAGTCTTGCAGGTCATCACCATTTTTATCCCACAACACTCGTTAATAAATTAGAAAGGGGTAAGATTTATTATTAAAAAATGCAAAATAAAAATTACTGAAAATTATCATTGACAACTTGTCGAAGGCCTTTTATCATACAAAAAATGACCTTTATATTAAATGATGAGGAACTCTTCACATTTGAACAATGAAATATGACTAAGGCTAGGAAATTGGAACAAACCAAGAATCAAACACCCTTAAGCACCAAATTCCTTCGCAGGGTAGTTGTGCTCCTCACCTTCTATTTTTTATCCTGCAGTATATATGTATGGGTGTGCACAGAAATGCTTGATTGACATCCAGTCCCAAACACAACTCATGGTGGCTTAAATTGCACCGCACAATGCAACAACAAAATTTCTAACGCTAAAATTGTAGGGCTTTCATTAGTGTGATGACAAAGACTTTATGTCCAATGAACAAGTATAGTCCTACAACTAAACTTGCAGGGCTTTCATTAGTGTGATTACAAAGACTTTATGCCCAATGAACAAGCATAATCCTACAACTAAACTTGCAGGGCTTTCATTAGTGTGATGACAAAGACTTAATGTCCAATGAACAAATATAGTCCTACAAATAAACTTGCGGGGCTTTCATTAGTGTGACGACAAAAGACTTTTCCAACTTTAAAAAAGTTGAAAAGGCTAAAACACAAAGTTATAAAAAGGTAAAAATAAAGTAGGAAGACTTTCTTATCTCTAATTTGGGCCTTTCGTCAAAATGCCACCGACAAAGTCTTGATTTTTGTGCATGAAACTCGAGACATCACTAGACACATCCTAACTATCTTGGACCACCTCAGATTACCTAGGACAGTCAAAATTGATTGAGAATGCTCCGATATGGTAGAGATAAATTGAGGAAGGGGGCAAGCTTAGGATGTGCCCTATGTTCTTGGTGAATTGACTCCTAGACAAAATCTATTGTCAACATAATGTTCTATATATTTTATACATGTATTTAAGTTTAGGTAAATTAAGCTAAATTAATTCGAGTTCGAGTTTGAAGAACTTGCAATTGAATCAAATTCAAGTTTAGCAATTTTGATATTGATCGAATAGAGTTGATTTTCGAGTTCAACATTTGAAAATTGAGTTGAGTTCGAGTATCCTTCCATGTAACTCAACTATAATTAGCCTAATGTGAGAATCAAAATTAAGAAATATGACTCAAGACTAAAATAGTTACAATTATCAATTAATGAAATATCTCCTCATGTATAGATAAAAGTAGATCACTCCGTTCCTTCTATATTTTGGGATAAGGGAGCCAAAAAAGTTTTGAAAAAAACAAATGTAAAATGGTTTGTTGAAATTGGTAGTATGGTTTCTCTTTCATGCAATTTAATTGTAAGAATATGTAAATTTGCTTGTCTCGTGTAATTTCTTTTTATCCAAGAAGGTAACTTATTCGGAATTTGAAAAAAAAAAAAACAATTAGTAAAAGAAAGAAAAATATAATCTTTTAAAATTTTTAAATATAATTTTTATATGTTTAATATTAAATACATGTTAGGACTAGAGGAGCTCATGGGTGGGCTTGATATACATGAGTGAACACTAACTTGACCCAAAAGCTTAAGCCTATTGGGTCTTGGGCCCAACCATTTATATAAGTACCCATCATCCACTCTAATTTTTCAATGTGGGACAAGCTCAAAAGTGGAATTCTCAACAATCTCCCCCTCACTTGTGATTTCCAACTACTCCACCTTGAATGGAAACCGTCTCCCTTATCAGAACAAGCCCAATTCTCCAACAGTTGCTCAAGTGGGTCTTGACCCTATTCGGATCCATCCGTAGCCTAGATGATCCTTATTGCCCTCAGCCACACTTAGTCCTCCAACTGTTATCATATTAGGAGAATTAGCTTCACATCTTGACTTTTTACTATGTCGCTCATTGAGAGTTACGAATCATCAGCTCTGATACCACTTGTTAGGACCGGAGGAGCTCATGGGTGGGCTTGATATACATGGGTGAACACCAACTTGACCCAAAAGTTTAAGCTTATTGGGTCTTGGGCCCAACCATGTATATAAGTACCCATCATCCACTCTAATTTTTCAATGCGGGACAAGCTCACAAGTGGAATTCTCAACAATACAATTCGATTAAGACTAATCAAGTTGAGCTCGAGTTTGAAGAACTTGCAATCAAATTGAGTTTAAATTCAAAAATTTTGAGATTGATTGAGTTTGAATTAAATTTCGAGCTTAACATTTTTTAGTTAAGTCTAATAAACATATCCCACTATATTAACTCATCACAACTCAAATACACCCATAATGAGATGATGAAAATTATGAAATGAGATCTAAGACTTGAAATTGTAACATGAAGTTAGACCATACGAAAGTAGATGACTTCTTTTTCCTTTTTTTTTTTTTTTATAAATTTTTTTTTGTTACCAAAACCAAGAGAGTTAAAAAATAATTTGGGAATGCAACTTTTGTTTCATAGAATATAATTGTAAGAATATGTAAATTTGTTTGTCTCGATTAAATAGTTTCTTTTTTTTAATCTAAAAGAGTAGCTTATTTGGAATTTAGAAGACAACAAGAAAATAGAAAGAAAAATATGAAAAAATATACTTTGTTAAGTTCGGTTATAAGTAAAGCAAGAAGAAAATAAAATGAGTTTACTAAATAAATCAATAAACAAAGTTTTAATTTTTATGTCATTAATAATTGGTTTTCATAATTTTTAGTCATATAGAATTAATTTTTATTTCTAATAGTATTTGATTCTAAAGAGAAAATATGAAAGCTATTCTAAAATCATACATCCACCTAACTAAGTCTTCACAAGTCCTCTTTTTTTTTTTTTTATTAGATAGGAACTCCAGCCACCAACAAGCCTTTCGGATCCCCCTAGTGCGGCACCAAACCTACGGATCAATGTCCTCCACCTAGGTTTCGCTGATCAGGTAAAGTCCGGAATGCAGACACGACTTCCGTGCATCAATTGGATGTTCGGCCAACCCAACCCCTGGGACACATCTCCATTACCATCCAAGTCCCCGCTGGCTTACAGAAAACTCTCACCATCCACGGTTCCCGCTAGTTCACAGAGCGAACTCTCACTATTCACGGTCCCCACTAGCTTACAGAGTAAATTCTCACTATCCACAAATACCGTTGGTTCCGTGAGTATATCTACCTAGAATTGAACTCCCGATGCCCCTTCTTACGTGCTGATGCCTTTCCACCGCGTTATGCCCATGGGAGCCACAAGTCCTCTTTTTTAGTTGTTTTTTTACTTGCTTTATTAATGAATGTTTAAATAAGTACTTAAAAAAATATTTTTCCAAACAACTTATTTTAGGAACTAATTATTTTCTAAAGAAGTATTTTTTGTAAAACTCACTAATTTGAAAAAGTAATTATAATAAATAATCGCAAACTACTTTTAGATAGGTATGTTTGCTGATAGTAAGGTTGCACAATCAGCCACTATAGTGAATTCAATAAATTAACCAAATTCATAGAAAAATTTCGGTTTAGGTTGCTGATACTAAGGTTGCATAATCACCCAATTGAATTTTTGTTTTGACTTGGTTAATTGAAATTATGATGCATTTCTAATTTACATATTTATATTTTTATATGTAATATATATATATTGTATTTTTATTTATAATATATATTTATTTACATATATATATTTATAATTTTTATATATTAATGTTTATACATTTGATTGATAAATTTGATTAATCGAAAATAAAATTCTCTTAAACCAAATGAACCAATCACAAATCATAGAAATTTTTAAAAATCAAACCAAAACAATCGAAATTAAAATCTTAATTGAACCGATTTAACTGAAGTTCTTTAATTTGATCTGTGAAATCTGTTTTCGCTCAATCCTAACTACACCCAAATACACTGCCATACATAACCAACTTTGAGTTGGGGTAAGATCATATTTCCCACTCATAGATAACTGTATAGCTGGAGTTGAGTTGGGGTAGATTTCTTCCCATAATCATAGATAATCATACAAGGATGTTCTATTTGCAT
Source organism: Malania oleifera (assembly GCF_029873635.1). Classification (NCBI taxonomy): domain Eukaryota; kingdom Viridiplantae; phylum Streptophyta; class Magnoliopsida; order Santalales; family Ximeniaceae; genus Malania; species Malania oleifera. The sequence continues at coordinate 92,443,901 of NC_080423.1, read as the reverse complement.
AATGGAATGGTTAAAAAAGAAAAGGAATGAAATTATAAATGGAGAACATGATAAAATTTAGTATGAAATTATTATTCATTCCATTTCATTCTTATGTACCAAACATACATTTAATTAATTAGTAATTATGCATTCAATAACAACAATAGCAAATCTTAAATCCTATTGTGTGAGGTCCACTATATGAATTTTTTTTTCAATCAATTTCCGTGATTCAAGACATTTTCCTGAACTAAGTTCAAAGCAATTAATTAATAATTATGCGTGTGTAGTTTAATTTTCCACTAGAATTGCAGATATTTTAATTTTTGAACTTTGCTTTTAAATTTTATTGTGTCTTTGAGAAGTTTATTTATAGTTCTCTTGTATTTTGGACTTGTTTATAAATAGGGTATGAAAGCCAAGTCAGAAAACTAACTTTTACGCATGAGTAGGGGTGAGCAAACGGTCGGTTCGATCAAATTCGGGTAATTAACCGAATTAACCGAAAAATTTGGTTAAATAAAAGCATTAACCGAACCGGACCCGACCGAATTACCCAAACGGGTAATTCGGTTAACCATTTTAACCAATTTTATTTAAAATTGATTATTATACAAAAGTGGAAGAAGAAGAAGAAGAAGTAGAAGTAGAAGAAGAGGAGGAGGAGGAACCAAGGACTCGAGGAGGAGGAGAAGAGGAAGACTTACTGAGTTATTGGGGTCCGGCCATCCGGGTTTGCACGGCAAGCTGGTGGCTGAGAGTCTGAGACGCTAAGGACCGAGACGAGAGGCTGGACTCTGGAGAGCCGAGCTGCCGAAGACTCGAAGACGATGAAAGGGCCAAAGGGGATTTGCCGACTCCAACTCTCCGAGAGGTGGTCTGATGAGTCGATGACTCCGACGGAGAGGTAGGAGAGCTGCGGCTTGCGGGCGTGCGCCGTACGGGGCAGATCGGCACTCGGCAGAGCATAGAGAAACTGAGAAACCGAGTCGCCCGAGCCCGACGGCCCCAATTGCCCTATTATAAATTATATTAAAAATATAAAGTATTAGTAATTCAGTTAATCGGTTCACCGATATTTTTTTAACCGTTAACCGAATTGAAACCGATTAACCAAAAATTTATAGATTTTTAACCGAACTGACCGAACCGAATTTTTTACCCGAACCAAACCGGCCAATTTCGGCCGGTTAATTCGGTTTCCATCGAATTATGCTCACCCCTACGCATGAGCAACAAATTGGGGATGTCTCAATGAACATGAACCATCCCCATTGGCGCATTAACTATTTGGTGAAAGCTTTCTCACCAAAAAGAAAAAAATAAAAAGAAAAATAAAAAGCACCCATGATGTCATTAACTCTTATTTCTCATTTGGGACGACTTTTAAATAGTAAATTTAAAATTTAACCTTGAATAAATTTACACAAACAAAGCCCAATAATGAGCACAACTTGTTAGGCAAATAAGACCCAACTGACGAGCATAGCTTGTGAGGCCACACAACAGCCGGGTGAGCACATCTCATTAGGCAAAACAAGACTCAACTAATGAGCACAACTCGTGAGGCCACACAGAAGCCTAATAAATGAGCACAACTCATTAAGCAAATAAGTCTCAACTGATAAAGCAATGCTTGTGAGGCCAGAAGAATGCAAATACAAATGAACACCACTCAAGTAGGCAGGGAAGACCCAACTAACACGGACAGCTCGTGAGGCCACAAAGTACATCAACAAAATGCCACGAAGAGCAGCTCAGCGAACACAGCTTGACAAGAAATGCCACTAAGAGCAGCTCGATGAACACAGCTCGATAAAAAATGCCACAAGAGCAGCTCAGCAAAAACAGCTCAACAATAAATGCCATGAAGGGCAACTCAGCAAAAATAGCTTGACCAAAAATGCCACGAAGAGCAGCTTGACAGAAACAGCTCAGCAACAAATGCCATGAAAGGCAACTCAGCAAAAATAGCTTAGCAAAAAAAGTCATGAAGAGCAACTCGGCAGAAATGGCTCATCAAGGAATGCCACGGAGAATAGCACGATAGAAACAATTAGACAAAAAATGCCACGAAGGGTAGTTCGACATAAACAGCTCAGCAAGAAATGCCACTAAGGGCAGTTCGACAGAACCAATTTGGGAAGAAATGCCACGAAGAGCAGCTCGGCAGAAATAACTTGTCAAGAAATGCCACGAAGAATAGCTCGACAGAAATAGCTCATCAAAAAATGCCTCGAAAGGCAGTTCGGCATAAACAGTTCAGCAAGAAATGCTATAGGGAGCAGCTCGACACAAACAAGTCGAAAAAACATGCCGCGAAGAGCAGCTCAGCAGAAGAAGTTTGGCAAGAAATGCCACGAAGAGCAGTTCGGTAGAAACAGCTGGGCATGAAATGACACAAAGAGTAGTTCGGTAGAAACGGATAAGCAAGAATTGCCACGAAGAGCAGTTCGGTAAGAAATGTCACAAAAAGCAGCTCGATAGAAAGTTCGGCAAGAATGCCTCAGCTGAAACCCTCAGAACATCAACTCAATAAGCATCTGCTCGGACCAGCCAAACCCCTACATCATCAGCCCAGCAAAAAAGCTGCTTGACATGTGAACTAGTTCGGCAAAGCTGAATGAGAGCCCAACCGACTTGGACTAGCCAAACCCCCGGGGCATCGGCTTGGCAGAAGGTAGGCTAGGCTCACGAATCAGCTCGGCAGAGCCAAAGGGGGGGGGCAACTGATATGCCCAAAATATATTAGGAAGTCAACACTTAACCATCACTTCCCAAGTCAAACCTTCTGGCGAGAACAATCAGCTCCAAATCAATAAAGAGGGGAGAGATCCACGCTAGCGCCTTAAACTCTTGGAGTGATACATGCTGACACTTTATGACCTAGGAGCGATCCACGCCCCCGTGTCATAATGACGAATCACCTCAAGGGTCAACCCTCGCCACTATAAAGAGGGGGACACAAACAAGTGAAGGTTTCTCATTCTTAAGTCACCCTTATTATTGCATTCAATCTCTTTGAAGCATTCCCCATACTTAGGCATCAGAGTGATCCCTCAGAGTACACCCCGGGTCCTCCAAGCCTATTTTGCTTTCACCCTTTTCAGGTCATCGGAAGTCGGCGAGCAGTCTTGCAGGTCATCGCCATTTTTATCCCGCAACATTCGTCAATATATTAGAAAGGGATAAGATTTATTATTAACAAATGAAAAATAAAAATTATTGAAAATTATCATTGACAACTTGCCGAACGCCTTTTATCATACATGAAATGACCTTTATATTAAATGATGAGGAACTCTTCACATATGAACAATGAAATATGACTAGGGCTAGGAAATTGGAACAAACCAAGAATCAAACACCCTCAAGCACCAAATTCCTTCCCAAGGTAGTTGTGCTCCTCACCCTCTATTTTTGATCCTATAGTATATTTGTATGGGTGTGCACAAAAATTCTTGATTGACATCCAGTCCCAAAAACGACTTATGGCGGCCTAAATTTCACTGTACAATGCAACAACAAAATTTCTAACACTAAAATTGCAGGGCTTTCATTAGTGTGATGACAAAGACTTTATGCCCAATGAACAAGTATAGTCCTACAACTAAACTTGCAGGGCTTTCATTAGTGTGATGACAAGGACTTAATGTCCAATGAACAAGTATAGTCCTACAAATAAACTTGTGGAGCTTTCATTAGTGTGACGACAAAAGACTTTTCCAATTTTAAAAAAGTTGAAAAGGCTAAAACACAAAGTTATAAAAAGGTAAAAATAAATAAATAAATAAAAGTAGGAAGACTTTCTTATCTCTGCTTTGGGCCTTTTGTCAAAATCCCACCAACAAAGTCTCGATTTTTGTGCATGAAACTCGAGACATCACTAGACACATCCTAACCGTCTTGGACCACCTTGGATTACCTAGGACGGTCAAAATTGATCGAGAATGCTCCGATACGCAAGAGAATGTTTCAGCACTAGGCTTACATCTATTAGCAATCTAGTAAGTTTATTATCAAAGTATAAAGAAAATATAACAAGAGAATACTACTCTTTTCTCAACAATTGTAAAAATTCCACGATTCTTTCCACTCAAGAAAAGAAATTTATGTAATAGGAAGAATTTAAGGTAAACTTAAACCTTATGGATATAATGTCAAAGCTCTCAAAACGTAATAACGCTACAACTGTCTAGACAGTTGTCCCAAAGTCAAAACATGACTTTGAAACTTGCGTACTTGGGAAGTTAAGTCATAGACATCAAACAATGAGTCTTTAATGAAGAAAAAATGAAGTTAATTAGAAATATGACTCAAGACTAAAATAGTTACAATTATCAATTAATGAAAAATCTCCTCATGTATAGATACAAGTAAATCACTCTGTTCCTTCTATATTTTTGGGTAAGAGAGCCAAAAAAGTTTTGAAAAAAAACAAATGTGAAATGGTTTGCTAAAATTGGAAGTATGGTTTCTCTTTCATGCAATTTAATTGTAAGAATATGTAAATTTGCTTGTCTCGTGTAATTTCTTTTTATCCAAGAAGGTAACTTGTTTGGAATTTGACAAAAAAAAAAAAAAAACAATTAGTAAAAGAAAGAAAAATATACTTTTTAAAGTTTTTAAATATAATTTTTATATATTTAATATTAAATACACGTCAATTAAGACTAATCAAGTTGAACTCGAGTTTGAAGAACTTGCAATCAAATTGAGTTCAAGTTCAACAATTCTGAGATTGATTGAGTTCGAATTGAATTTTGAGCTTAACATTTTTCATTTAAGTCTAATAAACATATCCCACTATATTAACTCATCACAACTCAAATACACCCCCAATGAGATGATGAAAATTATGAAATGAGATCCCGAGACTTGAAATTGTAACATGAAGTTAGACCATACGAAAGTAGATGACTTCTTTTTCCTTTTTTTTTTTTTTTTTATAAATTTTTTTATGGTACCAGAACCAAGAGAGTTAAAAAAATATTTGGGAATGTAACTTTCATTTCAAAGAATATAATTGTAAGAATATGTAAATTTGCTTGTCTCAATTAAATAGTTTTTTTTTTAATCCAAAAGAGTAGCTTATTTGGAATTTAGAAGAGAACAAGAAAATAGAAAGAAAAATATGAAAAAAATATACTTTGTTAAGTTTGGTTATAAGTAAAGCAAGAAGAAAATAAAATGAGTTTGCTAAATAAATCAATAAACAAAGTTTTAATTTTTATGTTGTTAATAATTGCTTTTCATAATTTTTAGTGATATAGAATTAATTTTTATTTCTAATAGTATTTGATTCTAAAGAGAAAATATGAAAGCTATTCTAAAATCATACATCCACCAAACTAAGTCTTCACAAGTCCTCTTTTTTTTTTTTTTTTTATTACATAGGAATTCCATGTTAGGAACCTGTGAGCATCCAAATCAAAGTGACACCAAAATTTTAACGTGGTTTGGTTAATAACGACCTATGTCCACGGAGCACACACCAAATATTCACTATCGCCGGAAAAATTACAACTCTCACACACAAACACTCTCTCTCTCTCTCTTCCTCCCTTCTTCCTCTCTACTCTCTCTGAGCTTCTTTGTGCTCTCTTTGCACTATATTTTACATCTTCCACAGCCCTCTATTTATAGGGCTTGGAATTTAAATCACAATTAATATGAAATTAATCATAAATGGAAGTTACAATGGAGAGGTTTAATGGTGGATAAATACACTGCGTTTCTGACTCAGCTCCTAGCTTGTAACGTGTCTCCAGCTGTGTCTCCTAGCTATTTTCTGGCTCCAGCTTTAACAATCTCCCAATTGGAGATAGAGACGCCTCCTCAACCAGTATCATGAATAAATGATGTGCTAAAAATATGTCTTCAAGCATGAAAGCCAACTGAAGTTGAACATAACTTCAGTTTCTCTGTAGTCGCCACCTTCCTATCTGCTCGATTTCTGCGGACTAATCTGATGGCTGTCAGCTTCACAACTGGTGTAAAGATGGCGGTGTAGTCAATCCCTTCTTTCTACTCAAAGCCTTTGACTACCAACCGAGGGTTGTATCTTCTGGAGTCGTCATGCTCCTCTTTGATTCTGTACACCCACTTGTTGTGAAGGCCTTTGGGCAACTTCCACATTCTATTGGAGGTGAGGGACTTCATCTCATCCTTCATCGCAAGCTCCCACTTGCTCGTATCTACCACCTGACATGCTTCATTATAGCATTCGGGCTCTCCTTCATCTGTAGGAAGTAAGTAATCAATATACCTTTTGTTTGGTATATGGGACCAAGTAGATCTCCTAAGCTCTAGTGCTGGAGTAGGAGGTGGTGGTGCAACAATCTGCTCCACATGTTCCTCTGCCTGAGGAATCTCGGTAGTCTGCTGATGTGTCCTAACACATTCTGAGTGAACTAGTTCTAGTCTCTTCTTCTTTGGGGCATGGGTGTTTATCTGGAAACTAACCCTCTTCTGTTTCCTGACTATATAATCCTCACACATGTCAACTTGCACTGACTGTAGACCACTCAATTTTTCCTTTGAGTGCATCACCCTAAGTCCCTTCTTACTCATATGACCAAGTCGTTGGTGTCAGATGTTGCTGTCGTCGTTTCTTGTAGCAAATGAAATAGACATGGAGGCATTGGAGGTTAGAAAAAGTGTTTCACTTTTCTTATCTCATGCAATCATTAGTACACCCTTTGAAACTTTCCATTCATCGCCAATGAATTTCGTCGTGTATCGCTCATCTACCAGCTAACCAACTGAGATCAAATTCTTTCTCAGGTCTGGAATATACCTAACATCCTTCAGCTTCCATACTGACCCATTTATATTGATCTTCACAACTCCCTTGCTGATTACGTCGCAAGGTCGATCATTGCCAAGGTACACCTTACCAAAATTACCTGGTGTGTATTCCTCTAGGCAATCTGTGCAGCATATGGCATGAAATGAGGCTCCGGAGTCTAAGACCCAAGACTCCTGCTTGCTCTCCAAATAGCAGATCAACATCTCATCATTCTCGGAAGCAATATTTGCTTATGTCTTTGCCCTCATCTCGAGTTCTTTCTTCTGACTCCTGCACTAGTTCTTGTAATGACCAGCATTTCCACAGTTCCAGCACTCAATAACATTTATGCTTTGGGAACCTATGTCCTGAGTACCTCTAGGATTTCTAGATTTAGACCGTCTAGGCATAGATCTGCCACGGTTGTTTGATCGTCCATGCCTGTTTCCTCTGCCTCGACTCTCCATGTTCAAGGCTGAACTAGAAGTGGAGCTATGATTTGACTGCATTCTTATTTCCTCCATAAAAATCATGCTGAAGACCTCATCGTATACAAGCTTCGATTTTCCTGCAGAACTACTGATGGCAGTAACAACACCATTCCAACTTTCAGGCAACTGACTGAGAATCAGTATGGCCTAAATCTCATTATCAAACGTTATCCCAACTGAGGCGAGTTGATCAGACAACTCATTTAAGTTATTCAAATGTCTACTGAAACTTTCACCTGCAGATATGTTCATCGTAAATAGTCTTTTCATGAGATGTACCTTGTTTGGCAGCTGAAGGCTGCTAGTACATATAGGAGAGTGCATCCATCAGAAACTTGGTGGATGTTATATACTTGATAGTGGACGCTACAGATTTTGACAACGTCAGTCTGATGGCTCTGAGGGCTTTTCGATCAAGCAACTCTCACTCATCCTCGTTCATGGATGTTGGCTTACCCTTCAACGGTAAGTGTAATTCTTTCCCAAACAAATAATCTTCTATTTACATCTTCCAAAAACTGAAATTGTTTCCGTTGAACATTTTGATTTTTGAGCTCTTTTCATTTGACATCTTGATTCACTAATATCAATATGGAATTAGCTCAAATGGATAGCGCGGTTGGATCTGGAACGATTGAAAACCCTAAAATGGTTCAAGTCGCTCGAAAAACAGACCCAAAACGACTCCGAAAAGCTCAATCAAAGTTTGGTCAAACCTAGTAAAATTTGATCAACTATGCTGACGTAGCAGGATGACGTAGCACCTGCTGACGTGGCAGGGGTGGGGCCCACTTGATGACGTGGCATCTGAATTGGCCGTGTGGGGCCCATCTGCTGGCGTGGCAGTAGGGTTTGCTTGCTGGCGTGGCACCTCTACTGCCGCGTTAGCGTGGCACGTTGAGGTTGAGGGTCAAACCCGGGTCAGGAACCGGATCTTGGGTTGATCTGGTGTGATTCAGATTCCAGGTCTGGTCGGGTTCCTTTCGGGTTGGGTCGAGGCAAATCGGGTGAGGAAGACGAGTGCAACGCGTGCAGCGTCTTTGGTGTCACTTTGATTGGATGCTCACAGGTTCCTAACACTCCAGCCACCAACAAGCCCTTTGGACCCCCTGGTGCGGCACCAAACCTATGAATCAACGTCCTCCACCTAGGTCTCACTAATCAGGTAAAGTCTGGAATGCGGACACGACTTCCGTGCATCAGTTGGATGTTCGGCCAACCCGACTCTCGGGAGACATCTCCATTACCATCCACGGTCCCCGTTGGCTCACAGAAAACTCTCACCATCCACAGTCCCCGCTAGCTCACAGAGTAAATTCTCACTATCCACAGGTACTGCTAGTTCTGCGAGTATATCTACCTGGAATTGAACCCCCGATGCTCCTTCTTACATGCTGATACCTTTCCACCGCGCCATGCCCGTGGGGGCCGCAAGTCCTCTTTTTTAGTTGTTTTTTTACTTGCTTTATTAATGAATGTTTAAATAAGTACTTACTTAAAAAAATATTTTTCCAAACAACTTATTTTAGGAACTAATTATTTTTTGAAGAAGTATTTTTTGTAAAACTCACTAATTTGAAAAATAATTATAATAAATAATTGCAAACTACTTTTAGATAGGTATATTTGTTGATACTAAGGTTGCACAATCAGTCACTATAGTGAATTCAATGAATTAACCAAATTCATAGAAAAATTTCGGTTTAAGGTATACATTTGATCGATAAATTTGATTAATCGAAAAAAAAAAAATTCTCTTAAACCAAATGAAACGAAAGAAGAAGGTGGTTTGGGGATTTTCGACCTAAAGACTTGGAACAAAGGCTTGCTAACAAAAGCTTTATGGAATGTTCATGCGAAGAAGGACAGCTTATGGACTAAATGGATCCATCAGGTGTACCTAAATGACATTGAAATCTGGTTTGTTGTTGCCAGGAAAGAACACTTTCCTTTATTTAAGAGGGTGGTTGAGATTAAAAATCAACTAGTTCAGGTTGCTGGGGGAGTAGAGGTAGCTGTGGAAATGATGAATAAAATGCAAAACAATTCGCACATGTGGTATGATTTCTAGAGAGAGAAAAATTATAAAGTACCTTGGTTTAAATAAGTATGGTACAATGGGTCTACCCCAAAGCATGCTTTTTGCTTATGGCTCGACCTGAAGGAGAAGCTACCAACTTGTGACAAAATTCAAGTTGAAGGGATAGATCAGGGATGTACATTTTGTGATGAAAGCAGGGAAACACTTGACCACCTCTTCTTCAAATGTAAGTACGGCTGAAATTTGGAGTGGAATAAGGAAATGGTTAGGAATTAGGAGAGCCATGTCCACAATCAAGGCTGCTGTGAAATGGCTTCATAAAGAGGCTAAGGGGAATGGTGTGCATTCTGCAGGAAAAAGAATTGGACTTACTGTTACCGTGTACTGTATTTGGCATTTTAGGAACAAAAAAAGATTTGAAAGTATTGTAATCCCCCCTATAGAATTAGTTAAAGTGATCCAGAAGCACACCTATAGGGCGGTTTTTGACAAATTTGACATGTACTTAGTTTGATATTTCATGACATGTAAGTAGGCTATTAGGAGTGGCCATCCATGGCCCCTGGGTATGCCCGAGTTTGATGTATTGTTTGGAATTGCACGGTGAGTGATCTCATTGTAATCCTTTTGTCCTGGATATGTCCAGGGTTGTTGTATATTTTTCAGTTGATCAATATATTTACCCATTTTGATAAATAAAAAAAAAAACATAGAATTTTTTTTAAAATCAAACCAAACAATCGAAATTAAAATATTAACTGAACCGATTTAACTAAACTTCTTTAATTTGGTCTATGAAATCCATTTTCACCATACACTGCTCAATCCTAACTAATAATATTTTTCTATAAGTGATTTCAAATGATCTCAAATAAATCATATTTCCCTTCTTGTTCGCTCCTCTCATCAAGATACATTTCCTAATCTCACAAACATGTATTGGACACCCAAGGAAGTCTTTTACATTTTGAACTCACCTACAATGCTTGGAATAATACTCCTCCCTTTAACCCTTGAAGTTTTCCTTTACGTCTCAATTAATTAGAAATTTATTTTAAAAAGTTTCCAAAAATCCCAATTAATAACTCCAAAAGTTCGAACAAAATTCTTATTTAGGAATTTACTTGGCAAATGTATTCACAAAATATAAGGAAATCTAAGGTAACTGAAATATTTAAATGCCGATTATCATTATGGAAAGTTTCTTTGCAAATATATTTTCTAATAATGATTATTCAAGAACAAGAATCCTCTCTAAGTTAAGAAATTAATAGGCATATTGTCCTCTAAGTCTAAGGATACATTTCAATGGCCATAATTTGAAATTACATATTAGAGGTCCCAGGTTTGAAACTTGAGAGGATGGGATGGTAAATGAGGTACCTTATATGGTCTGGGCCTTGTTGGCTCTCAATCGACTAAAAAAAAAAAGGTACATTAAATTAGGCTTGTTGGCTCTCAATGGACTAAAAAAAAAAAGGTACATTAAATTAGGCGAGATCAAATCAGGAGAGGACGTGACTTCCCTCCTAGTAAATCAAGAATTAGTATTCGTGAAGAATTGAATTCAAGACCTCTTATTGTGCCCATTGGCGCCTTAAGATTTTCAAATAACGCAATTTGAAAAATTGAGAAACCTTTTTTTCAAAAATTTTGAAGCAAAAAATTATTAATTTTCTTTTTGAAAATTTTTCTCAAGACAGTGGCCAGTGTGATAAGAAAATTTGAAAACTTCTAAGTTGGGTTCTTTCTTGCCATGCACGTTTGGTTAACATAAAAAAAAAACAAAATTAAAAAATTGAAGCAACATAATGCATAATTTTAATGTATTGATTAAATTTAGAAGGTGTTGTGTAAAATCTTCCCTAATATGAAAAATTTTTAATTAATAGCATAGGCGTGTTAAAGTGTTCATGTATATGGGTTCAAAATAAGAAATTTGATGGTATAAAAGAGGAAAATAGCTATTTATATATGGAATGTAGGTAATGAAAGGCATATATTTTTTCAAATATTAGTAATAAATATGCCAATATTCAAATTTCAAAGCCTCTCAAGCACTCCAAGCCTATAAATTAAGGCACTGGCACACCTTTGGTTGAAACATAAACCAGTTGTGTGTGTGTGTAAGAAGTAAGAAGTACGAAGTAAGGTGAAGAAGATGGAAATGAGTCTGATTGCAACCTTAAAGTTCTTGATTTCAATGGTGAATGGTTTCCTTCTGTTCAAAGACTTCAAGCGTAAGGAGTTTTGCCTACAGGGGATGAAGAACAAGGCCTCTGTTTGTGGCAACTTAATGGAGTACACATAACAAATTTAACAATTCTTATATGTAATTTCAAGTTGTGTTATTAATTAACACAGTTTCATTTTATAATATTTTGTTATCTTTATTGTTTATGTTTCTTTCTATTCAGCAAATTAGTTATATAAGTGACAACTTTTGTTCCTCTTTGGTTTATGTAAGTGATAGCTTAATTTATTAATTTTTGGCAAGAAATAAGAATCACAATAATTTTAGCCTATCTATGCTCAAATAGTCGAGCGTTTGCTTTTCACTAAAACTCAAAAACATTTTTGCCGAGTAGTCAAGTATTTTCTACATAGCATTTGCTAACAGTGAGTAAATCACTTACCATGGTTCACCCTAATATTCATGTACATTTTACTTGCCCAATTTATGTGTGCGAACTTATATATATTACAAATCGTATGTTTGAATATATATACATTTACATAAATGTGTATTTATAGAGGGTATGCAGTATTGAAAAATTATTAGTTTATCTAATCATATCAGTTAAATTTATATTTCAGTAATTTTCAACTCATAGTTGTCAATTTGAATAAAACTTTTAACACAAACAAACCAAAAATAAAAATTCAAATATTTGGCTGATTGCATAGAAATAAAATAAATAAAAATCAAAGTCCTCCTACACCCAAATACACTGCCATACATAACCAACTTTGAGTTGGGGTAAGATCATATTTCCCACTCATAGATAACTGTATAGCTGGAGTTGAGTTGGGGTCATAATCATAGATAATCATGTTTCCATAGATTTACATTGACCCATTTTGCATGCTTATATAAGGATGTTCGATTTGCATAATGGAATGGATCGAAAAGAAATGGAATGAAATTATAAATGGAGAATATAATAAAATCTAGTAATAAATTTAATTTCATTATTATTCATTCCATTTCATTCTTATGTACCAAACATATATTTAATTAATTAGTAATTATGCATACAATAACAACAATAGAAAATCTTAAATCCTATTATGTGAGGTCCACTATATGAATCTTTTTTTCAATCAATTCCTGTGATTCGAAACATTTTCTTCAACTAAGTCAAAGCAATTAATTAATAATTATGCGTGTGTAGTTTAATTTTCACTAGAATTGCAGATATTTTAATTTTTGAAGTTTGCTTTTAAATTTTAATGTGTCTTTGAGAAGTTTATTTATAACTCTCTTGTATTTTGGACTTGTTTATAAATAGGGTATGAAAGCCAAGTCAGAAAACTAATTTGTACACATGAGCAACAAATTGGGGATGTCTCAATGAACATGGACCGTCCCCATTGGCGCATTAACTATTTGGGTGAGAGCTTTCTCTCCAAAAAGAAAAAAGACAAAAAGAAAAATAAAAAGCACCCCCGATGTCATTATTACCACATTTACTATTTAAAAGTCGTACCAAATGAGAAATAAGAGTTAATGGTATCAACATGAATTTTTAACCTTGAATTTAAAATTGAATAAATTTACACAAACAATACCCAATAATAAGCACAACTCGTTAGGCAAATAAGACCCAACAGATAAGCACAACTCGTGAGGCCCCACAATAGCCGAGTGAGCACATCCCATTAGGTAAAACAAGGCCCAACTAATGAGCATAGCTCGTGAGGCTACTCAAAAGCCCAATAAATGAGCACAACTCATTAGGCAAATAGGGTCCAATTGACAAAACAACACTTGTGAGGCTAGAAGAATGTAAGGACAAATGAACACCACTCAAGTAGGCAGGGAAGACCCATTCGACAAGGACAACTCGTGAGGCCACAAAGTTCATCAACGAAATGCCACGAAGAGCAGTTCAGCAAACACAACCCGACAAGAAATGCCACTAAGAGCAGCTCGGCGAACACAACTCAGCAAAAAATGCCACAAAAGTAGTTCGATAGAAACGGTTCGACAACAAATGCCATGAAGGTCAACTCAGCAGAAATAGCTTGGCAAAAAATGCCACGAAGAGCAGCTCGACAAAAACAGTTGGGCAACAAATGCCATGAAAGGCAACTCAACAGAAATAGCTCAGCAAAAAATGCCACGAAAAGCAGCTCGGCAAGAAATGCCACGAAAAGCAACTCAGCAGAAATGGTTTGGCAAGAAATGCCCCAAAGAGAAGCTCGGTAAAAATAGCTCGGCAAAAAATGCCATGAATGGTAGCTCGGCAGAAACAACTCTGCAAGAAATGCCACAAAGAGCAGTTCGGCATAAACAACTCGTCAAGAAATGCTACGAATAATAGCTCGATAGAAACAGCTCGATAAAAAATGTCACGAAGGGTAGATCGACATAAACAGCTCGACAAGAAAGGCCACTAAGGGCAGCTCAGCCAAAACAGTTCGGCAAGAAATGCCATGAAACGTAGTTCAGCAGAAACAGCTCGGCTGGAAATGCCACAAAGAGCAGTTTGGCAGGAAATGCCATGAAGAGCAGTTCGGTAGGAAATGCCACAAAGAGAAACTCAGCAGAAACAGTTCGACAAGAAATTCTATGAGGAGCAGCTCGGCACAAACAGTTCGGCAAGAAATGTTAGGACGAGCAGCTCGGCAAGACATGTTGCGAAGAGCAGCTCGGCAAAAACGACTCAGCAAGAAATTCCATGGAGAGCAGCTCAGTGAAAGCAACTTGGTAAGAAAGCCCAAGAACACAGCTCGGCAGAGAATAGCTCGGAACGAGCTATTGTGAAGAATAGCTCGGTAAGAATGCCTCAGTCGAAACCCTCCGGATATCGACTTAGTAAGCATCAGCTCAGACCAGCCAAACCCCTACATCATCAGCTCGAAAAAAAAAAAGCAGCTCGACATACGAACCAATTCAAAAAAGCCGAATGAGAGCACAACTACCTCGGACTAGCCGAACCCCCAGGGCATCGGCTTGGCAGAAAGCAGGATCGGCACACGAATTGGCTCGGCAAAGCTGAAGGGGGGACAATTAATATGCCCAAAATATATCAGGAAGTCAACATATAACCATCACTCCCCAAGTCAAACCTTCTGGAGAGAGCAATCAGCTCGAACTCAATAAAGTGGGGAGAGATCCACGCTGGCACCTTAAACTCTCGAAGTGATACATGCTGGCACTTTATGACCTGTGAGCGATCCACGCCCTTGCGTCATAATGACGAATCACCTCAAGGGTCAACCCTCGCCACTATAAAGAGGGGGACACAAACAAGCGAAGGTATCTCATTCTTAACTCACCTTTACTGTTGCATTCAATCTCTTTGAAGCATTTCTCTTACTTAGGCATCAGAGTGATCCCCCGGAGTACACCTCGGGTCCTCCAAGCCTGTTTTGCTTTCATCCTTTTCAGGTCATCAAAATTCGGGAAGCAATCTTACAGGTCATCACCATTTTTATCCTGCAACACTCGTCAATAAATTAGAAAGGGATAAGATTTATTATTAAAAAATGCAAAATAAAAATTACTAAAAATTATCATTAACAACTTGTCGGAGGCCTTTTATCATGCAAAAAATGACCTTTATATTAAATGATGAGGAACTCTTCACATATGAGCAATGAAATATGACTAAGGCTAGGAAATTGGAACAAACCAAGAATCAAACACCCTCAAGCACCAAATTCCTTCCCAAGGTAGCTATGCTCCTCACCGTCTATTTTTGATCCTATAGTATATGTAACAACCCAGAAAATATTGATATTCAATATTAAAAAGAGGAAAATGGAAACAAAAATAGAAGGAGGCAGTAGGCTTCGTCGACGACATCACATTTTGAAGATAATAATAATTTCAAGAGATTGCCAGAACTCGTCGACGAATACAAGGCTTCGTCAACAAGTGCATAAGGAAACTCGTCGACGAATACAAGACTTTGTCGACAAGTACATAAGGAAATTCATCGACGAATTCAAGGCATCGTCAATGAGAAAATACCGAGAAGGGGTAGGGAGCAGCCTGAATTTCGTCGACGAATTTGATGAAGGACTCGTCAACTAGATGACGTGTCTCGTCGAAGAATCTGGCAGTATAAATGGAGGGAAACTGGGAAATTTTGTCATTTTCAATGCCCCTCTCTCTCTCTCTCTACTACTCTCTATCACTTCTCTCTTCGTTTCCAGGCCCATTTCTCGCAAGAACGAAGATCTGAAGCTACCACGACGCTCCAGGCGGAATTCTCTACAAGTTTGCTGGAACGGATCATCGGGAAAACGAAGTTGGATTTCATCCCAAATCCAAGGTAAGATCTTTTATTCAGTTTTTGACTTCCTAACAGGAAATAATGTAGGCTAAGAAATACTGATGTTTTTTTCTGGGGGATTGTGTTTTCAGGATGTTGATCTACGAATCCTGCGGGTATAATTTTTAAGGGGCTTTCCAAAGTTAAAGTAAGGGAAATATGCTATGCTAGGAGTTTTCATAATACTATTAGAGATTCCATCGACACATGTTTATACTAGTTTATTATACAGTATTTACAGATTATGAGTTTAAATACTTGTGTGGCCTAAGTGGACTTTTATGTGACAATGCAATTTATATAGTTTTTATAATATATATGTATATATCATACTATACTGAATGCATGAAAGTAGACAGTATATTCGGTTTACATAGTTTTTCCCAGTGTATGGAGTTATACGGAATATGCAGATACAGCTATATATTCACAGAAAATTATATAGAGAATTGTACATGCATACACAGCTTTTCTATGAATAGTTTCATGAAACAGAGATATATATATATATATATATATATATATATATATATATATATATATATATATATATACATATACATGTATACAGTGTTATTCAGATTAGTATTTATATTACAACTTTATACAGAATAGTATATATAGAGTTTGGTATGCCATGTTTCCTATTACCATAACATACAGAGTATACAAATAGAGAATATAGACAGCGATACAGACAGATATATATAGGTAGCATCAAGATGCTACAGATACAGTATACAGAGTTTATAGTATTTACAGTACAGAAAGATAGCATGATGGTAATTTTGGAAACATGGCGAAAATAGTAAATGAGTATATATGTATATATGTATATAGTATCAGATCCCTGTGGAAAGATTATAGATAGATATAGATTATAGAGCACGGTACCATTGCTATATACAGATAGAGTGCAACCACATATCTCAGATAGTGTGTGGGTACCATCTAACTGTGCTCGGAGAGGATGTAGCTCCCCAGTACGCTAGGTAGAGAGGGCCAGTTAGACGAGGTAGCAGTCAGTCCCGCGCCTAGGAGAGGATGCAGTTTGGTCAAGCTGAGGTAGTGTAGAGTATATTAACTTATCTGGAGGGCCGACCAGATAGAGTCCCGCCTACGGGCCGCACAACCCTGTCATGAGGGGTCAAATCATGACGTACAAAGTCTTAGGGAATAAGTATAGTTATATATATATATATATATATATATATGTATACAGTTTTATAGTATATGATGAGTATAGTATGATATTATCAGTATGAAGAGTAGAAAATACAGACGATACATTATATTTTAAATTGAGAAAGAAAGATATGTTTTGCAAGATTATTTATTGCATTACAGTTTAGTTGCTATTTTTAAGGATTCTTAACTTAGCTGTCACACACTAATAATAGCATATTTCCACTTACTAAGCGTCGACTCACCCCATTACTTTACCATTTTTCAGGTGAACCAGCTAGGCGAGCAGATCAGGCTCGCGGATAGAAAGTGGTTAGATCACCCTAGTTATAAGGTAAGTTTTTGTCAGAGTTGTATATTTTTGAGTAGATGATACTGGAGGGGTATTTTTGTATGGATATGGTCTGTATATACTGGATTCTGGTATTGTATAGTAAATATGTGATTGGTTGTATGTTTTATGTTTTCACTGCTTAGGTATGGACATATATATATATATATATATATATATATATATATATATATATATAATGGATAGAATTTGAGGTCGTTACAGTATATATGTATAGGTGTGCATAGAAATGCTTGATTGACATACAGTCCCAAACACAACTTGTTGACTCTACGAGTCCAATCTTGTTTCGATAATGACAAATCACTTTATATTTGATCTGTGCATTGAGTTTGTGAACAGGACTTACACTAAGCATGCACGGAAAGTCAACAAATCTTGGCAAGATCCATGGAACTCAAAGAGTACGGGAATCAAGATGCAAGCAGCAAAGTTCAAGAATATCTTGGG
This sequence comes from Malania oleifera, assembly GCF_029873635.1. Lineage (NCBI taxonomy): Eukaryota > Viridiplantae > Streptophyta > Magnoliopsida > Santalales > Ximeniaceae > Malania > Malania oleifera. Next base: position 92,426,104 of record NC_080423.1, on the reverse strand, counting down.
AAAGGGTATTTAGAACTCATGTACTTACATTTTCATATGATTTAATTTGAGGCTCATTATAACTTAGAATGGTTTTAGGATTCATGCATTTCATGTATATCATTAGGAAACTCTCAAGGACCTTGAAATGTTTTCAAAATCATGAAAAATATGTTTTATGAAAGACCCAAGAAAAGGAGCCAAGAAGACTTTTAGTTAGATATGAAAATTTGAGAAAATGGGAACTTCGGTCGCCTGAACTCAAACCTCAGTAGCCTGAAGAATTTCTTCGGTTGCCTGAAGATTAAGTTCAGTCGCCTGAAGAATTAAATGGAGAAGGCAGAACTTGGCCGAGGCACTTTGGTCGCCTAACCTTGGAACCTCAAGCGCCTGAAGTTTACACTTCAGGAGCCTGAAGACGAGTTTGGTTGCCTGAACTCGCGGGAAAGCCTAAAAATCAGTTCTTTATTAAAAAGACACACGAAATATCTTATTGATTCAACGGCTGAGATTAATTCTAAGGGTAATATGCTATATATTATGATATCTAAACCCTAGAATACAAGCTAGGACACATAACAAGAAAAATATACATCTCATTGTAAGACTTGAACCCTAGAGCTAATTTTCTGCACTTCAATCTTCTTCCATCTTCCTTGGGCAAATCTCTACTGAAATCAAAAGGGCATTCATTCATCCAACTAAACTTTAGTTCAGTATTAAGGTTTGATTTTTCAAGTTATTACTTTTCAAGAACCTCTCATCTCTTTACGTGTTTATCATTAGAAAGAGGTTTTGATCTTGAGTGTGTATTCACATATAAAAACTGATTTTTGAAAGATCGTGTCTTGAGAAAAACTTGTTAGCTTGGTTAATTGATTTGTGATTCAATACGTATATAAACACACACACACACACACACACACACACATATATATATATATATATATATATATATATTGTTCATAGGGCTTCTTATTGAAAAACCTACTTTGATTAAAATATTGGAACTTGAAAGAAGCTTTGTGATTTTGATTGAGTTTGTATTCAAGACAAAGATTTTGTTAACTAGTTCACTTCAAATATACTTGTGCATTCTTATAAAGCAAACCAAGAACCCTAGTTAACTCCAAGGCATTTCAAATATATTTTACTTGGAAGTTTTGATTAAATACGAATTTGTGTGTTGACACATATCTTACATCAAACGATTGTATTGGTTTTCATACATTCTTGACCTTCAAGTTATATCATATGTTAATGTGTTAGGAAATTGAATTGTACTCACAAGCTTTTGTTAGAAGCATTGTTTTGAGTGTTATTTTCAGATTTCATTGAAAATACGGTTCGGGTTGTGAACCGGGTGTGAGGAGGAAGTTGTACCTCTTGTGAGCAACGAACAAGGAGGGAGTTGTACCTCTTGTAAGCAGCAGTTTGTAAGGGAAGCTCCGTCCCACTTTAAGGAGTAGGGTTTTTAGTGAATCCTTGAGTGGTTGCTCAAGGCGAGGACGTAGGCTAAGTTGGTTGAACCTTGTAAAATCGCATTTGTCTTCTCTCTTCCCTCTACTCTTTATTTTCCGCATTGTATTTAAATTGAGTATATTGCATGCATAGATAGGATTGCCACACACATACATAATTGAGCAACAAGAAGTAGTTGGTAAATTTATAAGAAGTGTGTAAAAGGAAATTAAGTGGATTGTTTTGTTTAATATCCAATTGACCACCCCCCCCCCCCTTCTTGGGATTACACCTTAATCAACACAACTCATGGTGGCTTAAATTGCACCGTACAATGCAACAACAAAATTTCTAACGCTAAAATTGCAGGGCTTTCATTAGTGTGATGACAAAGACTTTATGCCCAATGAACAAGTATAGTCCTACAACTAAACTTGCAGGGCTTTCATTAGTGTGATTACAAAGACTTTATGCCCAATGAACAAGTATAATCCTACAACTAAACTTGCAAGGCTTTCATTAGTGTGATGACAAAGACTTAATGTCCAATGAACAAATATTGTCCTACAAATAAACTTGCGGGGCTTTCATTAGTGTGACGACAAAAGACTTTCCCAACTTTAAAAAAGTTGAAAAGGCTAAAACACAAAGTTATAAAAAGGTAAAAATAAAGTAGGAAGACTTTCTTATCTTGCTTTGGGCCTTTCGTCAAAATGCCACCGACAAAGTCTCGATTTTTGTGCATGAAACTCGAGACATCACTAGACACATCCTAACCATCTTGGACCACTTCGGATTACCTTGGACGGTCAAAATTGATTGAGAATGCTCTGACATGCCAGAGATAAATTAAGGAAGGGAGGGAGCTTAGGATGTGCCCTATGTTCTTGGTGAATTGACTCTTGGACAAAATCTGTTGTCAACATAATGTTCTATATATTTTATACATGTATTTAAGTTTAGGTAAATTAAGCTAAATTAATTCGAGTTCGAGTTTGAAGAACTTGCAATTGAATCAAATTCAAGTTTAGCAATTTTGATATCGATCGAATACGAGTTGATTTTTGAGTTCAACATTTGAAATTTGGGTTGAGTTTGAGTATCCTTCCATATAACTCAACTATACTTAGCCTAATGTGAGAATCAAAAATTATGAAATATGACTCAAGACTAAAATAGTTACAATTATCAATTAATGAAATATCTCCTCATGTATAGATAAAAGTAGATCACTCTGTTCCTTCTATATTTTTGGATAAGAGTGCCAAAAAAGTTTTGAAAAAAACAAATGTAAAATGGTTTGCTAAAATTGGTAGTACGGTTTCTCTTTCATGCAATTTAATTGTATGTAAATTTGCTTATCTCGTGTAATTTCTTTTTATCCAAGAAGGTAACTTATTCGGAACTTGAAAAAAAAAAACAATTAGTAAAAGAAAGAAAAATATACTCTTTTAAAGTTTTTAAATATACTTTTTATATATTTAATATTAAATACATGTTAGGACCGGAGAAACTCATGGATGGGCTTGATATACATGGGTGAATACCAACTTGATCCAAAAGCTTAAGCCTATTGGGTTTTGGGCCCAACCTTATATATAAGTACCCATCATGTAACGACCCAAAAATAATAATAATAATTAACTAATTTTAAAAATTATTATTATTAATTAATTAATTATTATTAATAAAATTAGGAAATTTGAGGATTTTGGGTATATATATATATATATATATATATGTGTGTGTGTGTGTGTGTGTGTGTGTGTGTGTATAAAAGTATATATAAAGTTATTATATAATAAAGTTAAGTATGAGATAAAGGAAAAGAAAAAAAAAAACTTAAATGCTAAGCTTCCTGGAGAAAACAGGAAGGAGAAAGAGAAAAAAAAAAAAACTATTCACGCAGTAGAACAAAGGAAGGAAAAGGAAAAAAAAAAAAACTCTCTTGACTCACGCTCTCCACTCCTCTCTTTACGATTTCGCGGCGGATTCTCGCCTAATTGAAAATCTAAAAATACCACTAGACTTCATTCTCCGCCACCGACATATCTACCGAAGTAAATTTGTTATAGGAGCAATGTGGGCATATCTCCTGGGGGTGAGGCAAATTCTCATTCTTACCTCAATTTTTCTTAAATTTTAAGCCAAATGGGCAATCGGACACCACCACGAGAATCTAGGGATGATTATCTACAAATCTAGCAGAGCGGATTTCTCATGGGATTGTTGTGGGAATAGCCCCAAAACTAAGATAAATGGGTTATTTAGAAATTAATTGTTATTTAATTATTGTAAATTAGGAAAGGTTAAAATAATATTTTATTGGGATTAATTTGATTAAATCAGGGTTCAGGTGAGCGCTGCGGGTATAATTTTGAAAGCTCGACAGGCGTGATTCAAGGAAACAGGTAAGGGGGAATAAAATTATATCAGTTTTTTATTAAGGTGAACTTGTTATTTATGAGCGTATAAATTTTATTATTTATCTATATGATTTTTAGAACCGTCTGAGTATTATAAAATGATGATTTTGTTTAAAGTTTATATTTGGGATAATTGCATATGATATTAAATTCGTGTGACAAGGGAACAATTTTTCCTAATAAATTAAATATGAATTACTGTGGTATTTGGGTTTGCATGTGGGGATATTTGTAATGATTATGACATGATAAAAATTTGCTATGTTTGACTCATGTGTGGAAATGTATTGATCTGTTGGAGTACTGTGTGGGAATGTGGATATGTTAGATACTTGTGTGGTAATGCATTGATGCGTCTTTGTGAACTAACTGGTGTGGTTATTCGTATGCATCTCAATATAATGTTGGCATGAAGAGGTTGTTATATTGCCTAGATATAAATCATGATATGACATTGGCAGGTTGAGGAGCTCGTCATACTGTCATTTATATGGGGTAGGACATTGGCAGGTCGAGGAGCTTGTTCTACTGATATACGACGGGTAGGTCATGGAGATTGGATACTGGTGAATAGTGGTGCTTGTGTGGACCACGTTATATTCTGTGTGGATAATTGTGCCTGTGTGGGCCATGTTATATATCCTATGTGGATAATGGCGTCTGTGTGGGCCATGTTATGTATCATGTGTGGATGGTGGCACCTATGTGAGCCATGTTATGTACCCTGTGTGGGTAGTGGTATCTGTGTGGGCCACGTGTAGATAAGAAGTACATAGGTGTCTGTGTGGGCCACGTACTGACATGTACGTAGTTGCTCTGTGTGGGCCACGTACTGATGATATTAAAAGATGAAGTATGAGATGCATGATTCCTGTGTGGATGTGTTGTGCGCATGTGAATTTAATTATAGCATAAAAATAATGGTATAACATATTATGAATGCATGTGTGTGCATGCGGCGAGGTAAACATACCATCAGGGGCTTGCTGAGAAAGGCAAGTACTCTGCTAGGTAGTTTCTTGGTATCAGTGCAAAGGGATACTACTTATATGAGCGGGTAGACATCCCGATCCTCGGAAACTTTCGTATTTAAAATAATAAAGATGTGTGTACTGGCGGCAAAGTAATACTTCACCTAAGGGCTTACTGAGTAAGGTGAGTGCTCTGGTAGGTTGTATTTTTAGTACCAGAGCAGAGGGAAGCTACTTGTTTGGGCGGGTAATCTTCTCTATCCTCGAGGACTTTCACTTGCATAAAAATTATGTACTTGTGCATATTGGATGTGTGTATGATATTAGATGTCGGAGATGTTATTAATAGTACATTTTCTCAGTTGTTATTGATATTATGTGAGAAACAGTTTATTTTGATATGTAAATATTAAAACTCATTTGTCACACACTATTATAATTTATTTCACCCTTACTGAGAAATGTCTCACCCTAGTGGATTAACAACTTTTCAGGTTCTTCTGGAGATCGGGTTTGAAGGCCTAGGTTGGGACTGTTTTTGCTAGTTTCTTTTTGGGGTAATGTGAGATACTGATATATGTATAGATATATTTGTATGGGATTATGTTTTAAATACTAGTTGTGGATATAGATATCTGGATGTTGTAGTATTTGTTTTTGGGTTTCTATATAGAACTCTGGTATTTACTTGAGGATATTTATTTATATTTCGCTGTGTACATGTTAATTATGGTATCAGATACAGGTAATTGGAACACGTGGCACCCGGGGCCCACTTGGCGGGTTCGGGGCGTCACATTGAACAATATCATTCATTTTCTAGTACTCAGACGGTTCTAAAAATCATATAGATAAATAATAAATTTCATATGCTTGTAAATAACAAGTTCATCTTAATAAAAAACTGATATAATTTTATTCCCCCTTACCTATTTCCCTGAATCACGCCTGTAGGGCTCCCAAAATTATACCTGCAGCGCTCACCGGAACCCTGATTCAATCAAATCAGCCTCAATAAAATATTATTTTAACATTTCCTAATTTACAATAATTAAATAATAATTAATTTCTAAATAAGTCATTTATCCTAGTTTTGGGGCTATTCCCACATCAATCCTACGAGAAATCCGCTCCGCTAGATTTGTAGAGAATCATCCCTAGATTCTCGTGGTAGTGTCCGATCACCCATTTGGCTTAAAATTTAAGAAAAATTAAGATAAGAATGAGAATTTGCTTTATCTCAGGAGATATGCCCATGTTGCTCCTGTGACAAATCCACTTCGGTAGATATGTTGGTGGCCAAGAATGGAGTCTAGTGGTAATTTCGGATTTTCAATTGGGCGAGAATCCTACGCGAAATTGTAGAGAGATGAGGAGTAGAGAGCGTGAGTTGAGAGAGTTTTTTTTTTTTTTTTCCTTTTCCTTCCTTTGTTCTGCCGCGTGAATAGTTTTTTTTTTCTCTTTCCACTTCCTGTTTTCTTCAAGAAGCTTAGCATTTTAATTTCTTTTTTTTCTTCTTTCTTTCTTTCCTTTGTCTCTTACTTTACTTTATTATTTAATAACTTTATATATACTTTTATATACATACACATATATATAAATATATATATATATATATATACATATATATATATAATTTATCCTTATATGTAATTAAGTATACATATATACATATCCAAAATCCTCAAATTTCCTAATTTAATTAATTTTCTTAATAATAATTAATTAATTAATAATAATAATTTTTTTTTTAGGTCATTACACATCATCCACTCTAATTTTTCAATGTGAGACAAGCTCACAAGTGGAATTGTCAACAATCTCCCCCTCACTTGTTGGTTCCAATTACTCCCCATTGAACGGAAACCGTCTCCCTTATGGGAACAAGCCCAATTCCTCAACAGTTGCTCAAGTGGGTCTTGACCCTACTCGGATCCATCCGCAGTCTAGATGATCCTTATTGGCTTCAGTCACACACTTGGTTCTCCAACTGTTAACACGTTAGGAGAATTAGTTTTACATCTTGACTTTTTACGATGTCGCTCATCCAGAGTTATGAATCGTCGGCTTTAATACCACTTGTTGGGACCGGAGGAGCTCATGGGTGAGCTTGATATATGTGGGTGAACACCAACTTGACCCAAAAACTTAAGCCTATTGGGTCTTGGGTCCAACCATGTATACAAGTACCCATCATCCACTCTAATTTTTCAATGTGGGACAAGCTCACAAGTGGAATTCTTAACAATACAATTCAATTAAAACAAATCAAGTTGTGCTCGAGTTTGAAGAACTTGCAATCAAATTGAGTTCAATTTCAACAATTTTGAGATTGATTGAGCTCGAATCGAATTTCGAGCTTAACATTTTTTAGTTAAGTCTAATAAACATATCCCACTATATTAACTCATCACAACTCAAATACACCCCTAAGGAGATGATGAAAATTATGAAATGAGATCTAAGACTTGAAATAGTAACATGAAGTGTAACGACCCGAACCCTTAAACCCAGGTCCGACGCGTTATACCTGCTAAAATCCTTGATAATCCGTAATCCATATCATATACAGCGGAAAATATAAACAAAATCTCCATAATATAATATAATACTAGAGTTTACTAATTTCTATCTATAATCCAAAGTATCCATCCAACACCTGCATTTCCATATATACATACATCTCCAAAAGCATTTTAGTATTTTCACAACCATTCTGTTCTCAACAGGCTTAAAACATAAAAACTTAAAACATAAATATTTACATTCCCCTAAAGTATATAAAAATATACCCTTTCTCTTTATACAATCCTCAGAAGGCTAACAACCCTTGAGCTCTTTAAGCCCGACCTCGAGGATGTCCTGAAAAGAAATAATCATATTCGGGTGAGACACATCTCAATAAGGGAATAAACATACATATTAAAACAGCATGTGGCCAACATGAGATAAATAGATATCATTTTTATTTCATTTGCAAATCATCATATAACATTGAAATCGTTTTCTGAACCTAAACAATCACATGCAAATGTTTAACTCACGAGATTACCCGAGGATAGGGGTGATTACCCGCTCATACAACTAGCACCCCTCTACTCTGATACCTAGGTAACCCTAAGGTTACAATTAAAACATATTAGAGCACTCACCTTACTCAGTAAGCCCTCAAGTGGTAGATTAATCTCGTATTCACACAGTTTAACAATAGTTTACCGGCAAACGCCCTAAGGATAGGGAATTTTACTCGCTCATACAAGTAGGTTCCCTCTGCACTAGTGCGTTATATAGCTAGTGCCACATCTGAAACTACTAGTGCATTCGCCTTACTCAGCAAGCCCTCAGGCGAAGAGTGCGCCCCGCCCAAACGTAACATGTTCTACATACATAAATATTTCTAATATCATAATACATCATTATTTCCATCATTATTCAATCATTCACATTCTTTCATGTTCATAACTTAACATTTCCTTGTGTTTCACTTTAAGTGACTCTTTCTCATTTGTATCATTTACATTTCACATTTCATTTCATTGCATTGTCATTCCTGGTCATTTCCTTTTATAACATTTTCATTTCATTCCTTTGTACTACAGCCGCTCTTTAGCCGTCATTTGTTAGTCCACATAGAAATGCGCTAGAATCTAACACAGCTCATTTTAACTGTCATCAGTTAGTTCACATAAAAATGAGCTAGATCTGCTAACCCGGCTTTCAGCTGTCGTACCTTTACATGATTGCATTTACATACACTGGCAACATTGTCCATATCATATTTTATTCTCATTGCATTACTTATTTAGCTTGCATCACATACATTTAACATATAATTTGTATAGATTCTCATGCCAAACAATTTAGCAATAAAATTCATACATATTTCTCATAAAATAAGTTAACCCACATGTAACATTTACATGCTCAAAATACACTTCATTTCTTACATAATTCCTTAGAAAATTCTTTTCACTTTCGTTCGTTTACTTTCACACATACATAACTATATCGACAATCCTAGGCTCAGAAAACATAAATTTCATGGCTGGCATTTTAAACCCATATAAAAACATATACACATAAATAACACATAATCATTTTTAATTCATGAAAAACCTGATTTAAAATATAAATTTTTCCCTTACCTGAATTCTCGAACTACACCGACAGGGACTCCGGAAAAATACCTGCGGCGCTCACCCGGATCCTGAATCAAAAATTCTAGTTCCATGTAATTAATCCTGAATAAAATATTATTTTAATATTTTTCCATAAATTCTAAATAAATAAATAAATATACCCTTAAATATAGCTAAATTACCAAATTTCCTAAATTAATTAATTCATTTCCCCAAAATACTACCCATCTAGCCTTCCTTAGACTCCACACACCTCAAATTAATATTTAAACTAATATTTAACAGTCCCACTTAATTTTCTAAATTATGCCTGCGGGGTCCAAAATTACACCTGCGGCGCTTACCCGAGTCTTGAATCAGAAACTCTAATTCTATTTAAATTATTCTTAAATAACATACTATTTAAATATTTTTTAGGGTCATAATTTTCAATTTACAATTATACTCGCAAATTTAACTAATTTGTCAAATTTCTCAAATCCCACTCTCGCTTTGGAGTAGGGTTTAGAAAATTCCAATTGAAAAATTACTTACATCAAAATGACGACGACGACGACTAGGATCACATGGTGGTACCCGTTTGCCGATTTAACAGTAGATTTAAAACAAAATTGAGAAAATGGAGAAAATTTACCTTTCTCCGGGAGCAGTGCCTAAGTCATTCCCATGACTAATCTGCTCTAGTAGAAATGTCGGCAATAGAACCAGAAATCCAACGGGACCTTACATTTCCCGATCCGCTGCAAATTCACCAAGAAATTGAAAGAATGAGAGAGACGAAGACGGAGTGGCTGGCACTGCGCAAATAAAATTTCAGAGAGAGGGGGGGGCGTGCCTGTTCTACAAACCTCTTTTTCTTCTTCTTATCCTCTTTACTTTATATATATATATATATATATATATATATATATATATATATATATATATATATATTATTTTAATTATTATTTTTTTAAATCCAATGCAATAATATTTAATCTAACAACTAGTTATTTAATTATTTAATTTATCTTAATTTAATTTAATTTCTTTAATTTTTATTTTTTTTAATTTAATTTTTTTTTCTTTTTCCCACGTCATTTCTTTTATTTATTTATTTGTTATTTTATTTATTATTTTTTTTCTAAATTATTTTAATCCTTTTAAATTTCCGGGTTTTACATGAAGTTAGACCATACGAAAGTAGATGACTTCTTTTTCCTTTTTTTTTTATAAAATTTTTTTTGGGTACCACAACCAAGAGAGTTAAAAAATAATTTGGGAATGCAACTTTTGTTTCATAGAATATAATTGTAAGAATATGTAAATTTGCTTGATTCGATTAAATTGGTTTTTTTTTTTTTTTTTATAATCCAAAAGAGTAGCTTATTTGGAATTTAGAAGACGACAAGAAAATAGAAAAAAAAATATATGAAAAAATATACTTTGTTAAGTTGGGTTGTAAGTAAAGCAAGAAGAAAATAAAATGAGTTTACTAAATAAATCAATAAACAAAGTTTTGATTTTTATGTCATTAATAATTGGTTTTCATAATTTTTAGTCATATAGAATTAATTTTTATTTCTAATAGTATTTGATTCTAAAGAGAAAATATGAAAGCTATTCTAAAATCATACATCCACCTAACTAAGTTTTCACAAGTCCTCTTTTTTAGTTGTTTTTTTACTTGCTTTATTTATGAATGTTTAAATAAGTACTTAAAAAAATATTTTTCCAAACAACTTATTTTAATAAAACTCACTAATTTGAAAAAGTAATTATAATAAATAATCGCAAACTACTTTTAGATAGGTATGTTTGTCGATAGTAAGGTGTCAGTATAGTGAATTCAGTGAATTAATCAAATTCATAGAAAAATTTTGGTTTAGGGTATACCCTAACCTTTACCCAATTGAATTTTAGTTCAGTTGACTTGGTTAATTAAAATTATGAAGCATTTCTTATTTGCATATTTATATTTATATATAATATAAATATATTTACATATATATATATTTATAATTTTTATATATTAATGTCTATACATTTAATCGATAAATTTGATTAATCGAAAAAAAAGTTCTCTTAAACCAAATGAACCAAGCACAAAACATAGAATTTTTTTTAAAATCAAACCAAACCAATCGAAATTAAAATCTTAACTGAACCGATTTAATTGAACTTCTTTAATTTGGTCTATGAAATCCATTTTCACCGTACATTGCTCAATCCTAACTAATAGTATTTTTCTATAAGTGATTTCAAATTATCTCAAATAAATCATTTCCCTTCTTGTTCGCTCCTTTTATCAAGATACATTTCCTAATCTCACAAACATGGACACCCAAGGTAGTCTTTTACATTTTGAACTCCTCTACAATGGTTGGAATAATACTCCTCCCTTTAACACTTGAAGTTTTCCTTTATGTCTTAATTAATTAGAAAATTATTTAAAAAAATTTTCCAAAAATCCCAATTAGTAACTTCAAAAGTTCCAACAAAATTCTTATTTAGGAATTTACTTGGCAAATGTATTCCAATATTCGCAAAATATAAGGAAATCTAAGACAGCTGAAATATTTAAATGCCGATTATCATTAAGGAAAGTTTCTTCGCAAATATATTATCTAATAATGATTATTCAAGAACAAGAATCCTCTCTAAGTTAAGAAATTAATAGGCACATTATCCTCTATGTCTAAGGATACATTTCAATGGCCATAATTTGAAATTACATATTAGAGGTGTCAGGTTTGAACCTTGAGAGGATGAGATGGTAAATGAGTTACCTTGTATGGTCCGGGCCTTGTTGGCTCTCAATGGACTAAAAAAGAAGTACATTAAATTAGGCGAGATCAAATCAAAAGAGGAGGGAAGTACCCTCGTGATAAATCAAGAATTACTATTTGTGAAAAATTGAATTCAAGACCTCTTATTGTGCCCATTGGCGCCTTAAGATTTTCAAATAACGCAATTTGAAAAATTGAGAAACATTTTTTCAAAAATTTTGAAGCAAAAAATTATTAAATTTCTTTTTGAAAATTCCCTCAAGGCACTCACTAGTGTAACAAGAAAATTTGAAAACTTCTAAGTTGGGTTCTTTCTTGCCATGCACGTTTGGTTAACATAAAAAAAAAAAAATTGAAGCAACATAATGCATAATTTTAATGTATTGATTAAATTTAGAAGGTGTTGTGTAAAATCTTCCCTAATATGAAAATTTTTTAATTAATAGCATAGGCCTGTTAAAGTGGTCATGTCATTATATGGGTTCAAAATAAGAAATTTGATGGTAATAAATTGATAAAAGTGCAAGTTGCAACTAGAGAGAGAGAGAGAGAGAGAGAGAGAGAGGAAAATAGCTATTTATATATGGAATGTAGGTAATGAAAGGCATATATTTTTTCAAATATTAGTAATAAATATGCCAACATTTAAATTTCAAAGCCTCTCGAACACTCCAAGCCTATAAATTAAGGTACTGACACACCTTTGGTTGAAACATAAACCAGTTGTGTGTGTGTGTAAGAAGTAAGAAGTAAGAAGTAAGGTGAAGAAGATGGAAATGAGTCTGACTGCAACCTTGAAGTTCTTGATTACGATGGTGAATGGTTCGCTACTGTTCAAAGACTTCAAGCGAAAGGAGTTTTGCCTGCAGGGTATGAAGAATAAGGCCTCTGTTTGTGGCAACTTAATGGAGTACACAGATCTAGTTTAACTATTATTATATGTAATTTCAAGCTGTATTTGGTTTATGTAAGTGATAGCTTAATTTCGCTTCTGGGAAAATGGGTATGGGACTATGGGAGAGGAGATAATAACTTTCTCCATGTTCTGTTTTGCCCTGTTTCTCTTCTTTGCTTGCTTATACTTTCCCTATTGTTGAGTGCTATTCTTGCGTGGTTGTAGGCAGCATGAGTCAATATTAGGTTTTTTCTTGGCAGGGTCTCCGCCTTAGTAATTGTAGCTGCCACAACAAATTGCATCCATAATATTCATAGTTTTTACATTGTTACTATGTATTTTTCTTTTCAGGAAATTAATTATAGCGAAGTGTTAAAATATAGGAATATATTATCTTTGGAAACAAATTTGATGGACCAGATAAAAAAAAGTGTGAAGTTTCAACCATTCACATTAGATCACTTTCTAGCAATACATGGAAAATCCAAGCAATTTATTAATTTTTGGAAAGAAACAAGAATCACAATAATTTTAGCTATTTCTATGCTCAAATAGTCAAGCGTTTGCTTTTCAGTAAAACTCAAAAACATTTTTGCCGAGTAGTCAAGTATTTTCTACATAGCATTTGCTAACAGTGAGTAAATCACTTATCATGGTTCACCCTAATAGTCATGTACTTTTTACTTGCCCAATTTATATGTACGCACTTATATATATACATATATATTACAAATCGTATGTTTGAATATATGCATTTACATAAATGTGTATATATATATATATATATATATATATATATATATATATATATATAGGGGGTATGCAGTATTGAAAAATTATTAGTTTATCTAATCATATCAGTTAAATCCATATATTTTGGTAATTTTCAACTCATAGTTTTCAATTTGAATAAAACTTTTAACACAAACAAACCAAAAATAAAAATTCAAATATTTGGTTGATTGCATAGAAATAAAATAAATAAAAATCAAAGTCCTCCCACACCCAAATACACATAACCAACTTTGAGTTGGGGTGAGATCATATTTCCCACTCATTGATAACTGTATAGGTGGAGTCGAGTTGGGGTGGATCACTTCCCATAATCATAGAAAAGAAATGGAATGAAATTATAAATGGAGAATATGATAAAATTTAGTATGAAATTTAATTATATTATTATCTATTCCATTTCATTCTTATGTACCAAACATACATTTAATTAATTAGTAATTATGCATACAATAACAACAATAACAAATCTTAAATCCTATTATGTGAGGTCCACTATATGAATCTTTTTTTCAATCAATTCCCGTGATTCGAGACATTTTCTTCAACTAAGTTAAAAGCAATTAATTAATAATTATACGTGTGTAGTTTAATTTTCACTAGAATTACAGATATTTTAATTTTTAAAGTTTGCTTTTAAATTTTAATGTGTCTTTGTGAAGTTTATTTGTAACTCTCTTGTATTTTGGACTTGTTTACAAATAGGGTATGAAAGCCAAGTCAAAAAACTAATTTGTACACATGAGCAACAAATTGGGGATGTCTCCATGAACATGGACCATCCCCATTGGTGCATTAACTAATCGGGTGAGAGCCTTCTCATCAAAAAGAAAAAAGATAAAAAGATAAATAAAAAGCACCCCGATGTCATTATTACCACATTTACTATTTAAAAGCTGTCCCAAATGAGAAATAAGAGTTAATGGCAACAACATGAATTTTTAACCTTGAATTTAAATTTGAATAAATTTACACAAACAAGGCCCAATAATGAGCACAACTCGTTAGGCAAATAAGACCCAATTGATGAGCACAACTCGTGAGGCCACACAACAGCTTAGTGAGCACATCTCATTAGGCAAAACAATGTCCAACTAATGAGCACAGCTCGTGAGGTCACACAAAAGCCCAATAAATGAGCGCAACTCATTAGGCAAATTGTGTCCAACTGATAAAGCAACGCTTGTGAGGCCAGAAGAATGTAAATACAAATGAACACCACTCAGGTAGGCAGGGAAGACTCGACTGATAAGGATAGCTTGTGAGGCCACAAAGTACATCAACAAAATGCCACAAAGAACAGCTTAGCGAACACAACTTAACAAGAAATGCCACTAATAGCAGCTCGGCAAACACAGCTCAACAAAAAATGTCACAAGAGCAGCTCGGCAGAAACAGCTCGACAACAAATGCCATGAAGGGCAACTCAGCAAAATAGCTTGGAAAAAAAATGTCACAAAAAGAAGCTCGGCAGAAACAGCTCGACAACAAATCCCATGAAATGCAACTTAGCAGAAATAGCTCAGCAAAAAATGCCACAAAAAGCAGTTTGGCAGAAACAGCTCAACAAGAAATGCTACGAAAAGCAACTCGATAGAAATAGCTCGGCAAGAAATGTCACGAAGAGCAGCTTGGCAGAAACAGCTCGACAAAAAATTCCACGAAGGGCAGTTCAACAGAAATAATTCGGGAAGAAATTCCACAAAAAGCAGCTCGGCAGAAACAGCTTGTCAAGAAATGCCACGAAAATAACTCGACAAAAATAGCTCAGTAAAAAATACCACAAAGGGTAGTTCGGCATAAACAGCTCGGCAAGAAATGCTATAGGGAGCAGCTCGACACAAACAGCCCTGCAAGACATGCGGCGAATAGCAGTTCAACAGAAACAGTTGGGCAAGAAATGCCATGAAGAGCAGTTCAGCAGGAAATGCCACAAAGAGCAGCTCGGCAGAAACAACTCGACAAGAACGCCTCAGCCCAAACCCTTAGGACATCCACTCAGTAAGCATCGGCGCAGACCAACCAAACCCATGCATCATCAGCCTGGCAAAAAAATAGCTCGGCATGCGAACCAGTTTGGCAAAGCCGAATAAGAGCCCAACCGACTCAGACTAGTCGAACCCCCAGGCATCAGCTTGGCAGAAGGCAAGCTCGGCACACGAATCAGCTCGGCAGAGCTAAAGTGGGGGGGGGGGGACGACTGATATGCCCATATCAGGAAGTCAACACTTAACCATCACTCCCTAAGTCAAACCTTCTGGCGAAAGCAATCAGCTTCAACTCGATAAAGAGGGGAGAGATCCACGCTAGCGCCTTAAACTCTTGGAGTGATACATGCTAGTGCTTT
Source organism: Malania oleifera (assembly GCF_029873635.1). Taxonomy (NCBI): domain Eukaryota; kingdom Viridiplantae; phylum Streptophyta; class Magnoliopsida; order Santalales; family Ximeniaceae; genus Malania; species Malania oleifera. Next base: position 92,410,326 of record NC_080423.1, on the reverse strand, counting down.
ATGACCTAGGAGCGATCCACGCCCTCACGTCATAATGAAGAATCACCTCAAGGGTTAACCCTCACCACTATAAAGAGGGGGACGCAAACAAGCGAAGGTATCTCATTCTTAACTCACATTTATTGTTGCATTCAATCTCTTTGAAGCATTCCTCTTACTTAGGCACCGGAGTGATCCCCCGGAGTACACCCCGGGTCCTCCAAACCTGTTTTTCTTTCACCCTTTTCAGGTCATCAGAAGTCGGGGAGCAGTCTTGCAGGTCATTGCCATTTTTATCCCGCAACACTCGTCAATAAATTAGAAAGGGATAAGATTTATTATTAACAAATGCAAAAAAAAAAAAAAATTACTGAAATTATCATTGACAACTTGCCGGACTCCTTTTATTATATGAAAAATGACCTTTATATTAAATGACGATGAACTCTTCACATATGAACAATGAAATATGACTAAGGCTAGGAAATTGGAACAAACCAAGAATCAAACACCCTCAAGCACCAAATTCCTTCCCAAGGTAGTTGTGCTCCTTACCCTCTATTTTTTATCCTACAGTATATTTGTATGGGTGTGCACAGAAATGCTTGATTGACATCCAGTCCCAAACACAACTCATGGCGGCTTAAATTACATTGTACAATGCAACAACAAAATTTCTAACCCTAAAATTGCAGGGCTTTCATTAGTGTGATGACAAAGACTTTATGCCCAATGAACAAGTATAGTCCTACAACTAAACTTGCAGGGCTTTCATTAGTGTGATTACAAAGAATTTATGCCCAATGAACAAGTATAGTCTTGCAACTAAACTTGCGGGCTTTCATTAGTGTGATGACAAAGACTTCATGTCCAATGAACAAGTATAGTCCTACAAATAAACTTGCGGGGCTTTCATTAGTGTGACGACAAAAGACTTTTCCAACTTTAAAAAACTTGAAAAGCCTAAAACACAAAGTTATAGAAAGGTAAAAATAAATAAATAAATAAAAGTAGGAAGACTTTCTTATCTCTGCTTTGGGCCTTTCGTCAAAATACCTCCGACAAAGTCTTGATTTTTGTGCATGAAACTCGAGACATCACTAGACACATCCTAACCATCTTGGACCACCTCGGATTACCTAGGACGGTCAAAATTGATCGAGAATGCTCCGATACGCCAGAGAATGTTTCAGCACTAGGCTTACATCTATTAGCAATCTAATAAGTTTATTATCAAAGTATAGAGAAAATATAACAAGAGAATACTACTCTTTTCTCAACAATTGTGAAAATTCCACGATTCTTTCCACTCAAGAAAAGAAATTTATGTAATAGGAAGAATTTAAGGTAAACTTAAACCTTATGGATATAATGTCAAAGCTCTCCAAACATAATAACGCTACAACTATCTAGACAGTTGTTCCCAAAGTCAAAACATGACTTTGAAACTTGCATACTTGGGAAGTTAAGTCATAGACATCAAACAATGAGTCTTTAATGAAGAAAATATGAAGTTAATTAGAAATATGACTCAAGACTAAAATAGTTACAATTATCAATGAATGAAAAATCTCCTCATGTATAGATAAAAGTATATCACTCTGTTCCTTCTATATTTTTGGGTAAGAGAGCCAAAAAAGTTTTGAAAAAAACAAATGTGAAATGGTTTGCTAAAATTGGTAGTATGGTTTCTCTTTCTTGCAATTTAATTGTAAGAATATGTAATTTGCTTGTCTCATGTAATTTCTTATTATCCAAGAAGGTAACTTATTCGGAATTTGAAAAAAAAATCAGTAAAAGAAAGAAAAATATACTCTTTTAAAGTTTTTAAATATAATTTTTATATATTTAATATTAAATACATGTTAGGACCAGAGGAACTCATGGGTGGGCTTGATATACATGGGTGAACACCAACTTGACCCAAAAGCTTAAGTATATTGGGTCTTGAGCCCAACCATGTATATAAGTACCCATCATCCACTCTAATTTTTCAATGTGGGACAAACTCACAAGTGGAATTCTCAACAATCTCCCCCTCACTTGTGAGTTCCAACTACTCCCCCATGAACGGAAACCGTCTCCCTTATAGGAACAAGCTCAATTTCCCAACAATTGCTCAAGTGGGTCTTGACCCTATTCAGATCCATCTATAGCCTAAATGATCCTTATTGGCCTCAATCACACACTTGGTCCTCCAACTATTAGCACGTTAGGAGAATTAGCTTCACATCTTGACTTTTTACGATGTCGCTCATCCAAAGTTATGAACCGTTGCTCTGATACCACTTGTTAGGATAGGAGGAGCTCATGGGTGAGCTTGATATACATGGGTGAATACTAACTTGACCTAAAAGTTTAAGCCTATTGGGTCTTGGGCCCAATCATATATATAAGTACCCATCATCTACTCTAATTTTCCAATGTGAGACAAACTCACAAGTGGAATTCTTAACAATACAATTCAATTAAGACTAATCAAGTTGAGCTCGAGTTTGAAGAACTTGCAATCAAATTGAGTTCAAGTTCAACAATTTTGAGATTGATTGAGTTCGAATCGAATTTCGAGCTTAACATTTTTTAGTTATGTCTAATAAACATATCCCACTATATTAACTCATCACAACTCAAATACACCCCTAAGGAGATGATGAAAATTATGAAATGAGATCTAAGACTTGAAATTGTAACATGAAGTTAGACCATAAGAAAGTAGATGACTTCTTTTTCTTTCTTTTTTTATAAAAAATTTTTTGGGTACCACAACCAAGAGAGTTAAAAAATAGTTTGGGAATGCAACTTTTGTTTCATAGAATATAATTGTAAGACTATGTAAATTTGCTTGTCTCGATTAAATTGTTTTTTTTTTAATCCAAAAGAGTAGCTTATTTGGAATTTAGAAGACAACAAGAAAATAGAAAGAAAAAATATGAAAAAATATACTTTGTTAAGTTTGGTTATAAGTAAAGCAAGAAGAATATAAAATGAGTTTACTAAATAAATCAATAAACAAAGTTTTAATTTTTATGTCATTAATAATTGGTTTTCATAATTTTTAGTCATATAGAATTAATTTTTATTTCTTATAGTATTTGATTCTAAAGAGAAAATATGAAAGCTATTCTAAAATCATACATCCACCTAAGTCTTCACAAGTCCTCTTTTTTAGGGCACTACTCTTTCCAAGTTTTTTTGCAACAGGTGCCAGTGAGTAAAAGTGGGCAGGATATTTTTGTCTGGAAGCCTGCCCCGAACAATAATTTTTCTACAAAGACGGCTTGGGAGGCAGTGAGGAGCAGAGTGATAATTTTTTGTGGAATGACTGGTTTTAGCATTCTGTATTACCTAGAAGAATCTCAATGTGTTTATGGAGAGCCTGGTTTAGATGCTTGGCTGTAAATTATAGAATTCAGATCACAAGAATATCGATGACTTTGGCTTGTGATTGCTACTTTCAGAGAAGTCAAGAAAACATTGATCATATTTTTTCTTTAGGAGAGGTGGTTTTAGAGGTTTGGCATCGGGCTAGTGTGGCTTTGGGGATTCCTTTCCAACGATCTCTTCCTTGGAAAAATAAAATGGCAAATTGATTCCACTATGCAAAAAATCATCTATTAAAGGTTTTTTAATCGAGCTGATTCCATGTTTGATTACGTGGTGCCTCTGGAATCGAAGATGTAAAACGAGAATGGAAAGAGTTTATCAAAGTGCAGATCAGATATGGAGAAGTGTTCGATTCTGTGTTTGTTTTATTGCTGAGAGCACCATTTCTTTTCAAAAATTGAAGAAGTCGGGCATTAAGATTTTGAATAAGTTTCAAATTAAGCATCAGGGAGTTTGCAATAGGCCTGGAAAAATTATTCATGGGTTAAACCTCCAGTAGGATGGATAAAACTTAATTGTAATGGGAGTTGTAGGGGCAATCTGGGTACTTCAGGAGGTGGAGGAATTATTCGGGATTGTCATGGCATGGTAAAAGTGGCTTTTTCAAGTTATTTTGACAATGGTACGAATAATAGTGTGGAATTAAAAGCAATCAGGGAAGAAATTCGTTTATATAAATGTTTGCATTATGTTAATGTGATTATTGAAAGTGACTCGCTAATTGTAGTTGATTGGCTTTGGAAATGTAGATGTACTTTGTGGTATCTTTGGGAATTTTGGGAGGAGCTTGTAGCAGAGTTAGAAGGAGTGAATGTCATGGTGATGCATCAATATAGAGAAGGCAATAGTGCTGCTGATTTTTTTGCTAAAGAATGAGAAAGGGGAAACAATGTAAGTTACGAAAAACAACACATTCTACCACGTTATCTGAAAGGTATCCTTCGGATGGATAGGTGGGGTCTTGTTTCCTTTTGTCATTAGTTTATTTCCAGAGTTTCGTTTTGTTTTTTGTTGTTTTTATGTTTTTTTCTCCTTTGTTAGTTATGTTTAATTTTGTTTGTCCTAATTTGGTTGGTTGGTGTTAACTTGTAATCGCGGTATTCCTCTACCAAAAGTGAAGGTTTATTAATAAATAAATGGAGGTACCGCCCTCTTTTACCAAAAAAAAGTACTGACATAAAAAAAATATTTTTCCAAACAACTTATTTTGGGAACTAGTTATTTTCTGAAGAAGTATTTTTTGTAAAACTCAATAATTTGAAAAAGTAATTATAATAAATAATCGCAAACTACTTTTAGATAGGTATGTTTGCTAATAGTAAGGTTGCACAATCAGTCACTATAGTGAATTCCGTGAATTAACCAAATTCATAGAAAAATTTCGGTTTAGGGTATACCCCAACCTTCACCCAATTGAATTTTAGTTCAGTTGACTTGGTTAATTGAAATTATGATGCATTTCTAATTTACATATTATTTTATATATAATATTTTTATACAATATAAGTATGTAAATATTTATAATATGTATTTATTTACATATATATATATATATATATATAATTTTTATATATTAATGTTTATACATTTGATCGATAAATTTGATTAATCGAAAAAAAATTCTCTTAAACCAAATGAACCAATCACAAAACATAGAATTTTTTAAAAAATCAAACCAAACCAATCGAAATTAAAATATTAACTGAACTGATTTAACTGAACTTCTTTAATTTGATCTGTGAAATCCGTTTTCACCGTACACTACTCAATCCTAACTAATAGTATGTTTCTATAAGTGATTTTAAATGATCTCAAATGAATCATTTCCCTTCTTGTTCGCTCCTTTCATCAAGACACATTTCCTAATCTCACAAACATGTGCTGGACACCCAAGGCAGTCTTTTATATTTTGAACTCCACTACAATGCTTGGAATAATACTCCTCCCTTTAACCTTTCAAGTTTTTCTGCCACACCATGGGGTCTGAAGTGCTCGTTGATGGCTGGAGTTTCTATGTAATCAAAAAATAAAAATAAATAACACTCCTCCCTTTAACCCTACAAGTTTTCCTTTATGTCTTAATTAATTAGAAAGTTATTTGAAAAAGTTTTCAAAAATCCCAATTAATAACTTCAAAAGTTCCAACAAAATCTTATTTAGGAATTTACTTGGCAAATGTATTCGCAAAATATAAGGAAATCTAATGCAACTGAAATATTTATATACTAATTATCATTATGGAAAGTTTCTTCACAAATATATTATCTAATAATGATTATTCAAGAACAAAAATCCTCTCTAAGTTAAGAAATTAATAGGCATATTGTCCTGCAAGTCCAAGGATACATTTCAATGGCCATAATTTGAAATTACATATTAGAGGTCTCGGGTTTGAACCTTGAGAGGATGAGATAGTAAATGACTTACCTTGTATGGTCCAGACCTTGTTGGCTCTCAATGGACTAAAAGAAAAAAGTACATTACACTAGGTGAGATCAAATCAAGAGAGGACGTGACTTTCCTCGTGATAAATCAAGAATTACTATTTGTGAAAAATTGAATTCAAGACCTCTTATTGTGCCCATTGGCATCTTAAGATTTTCAAAGAATGCAATTTGAAAAATAGAGAAACTTTTTTTCAAAAATTTTGAAGCAAAAAATTATTAAATTTCTTTTTGAAAAATTCCCTCAAGACACTCACTAGTGTAACAAGAAAATTTGATGACTCCTAAGTTGGGTTCTTTCTTGCCATGCACATTTGGTTAACATAAAAAAAAATTGAAGCAACATAGTGCATACTTTTAATGTATTGATTAAATTTAGAAGGTGTTGTGTAAAATCTTCACTAATATGAAAAATTTTTAATTAATAGCATAGGCGTGTTAAAGTGTTCATGTGATTAAATGGGTTCAAAATAAGAAATTTGATGGTATAAAATTGATAAACGTGCAAGTTGCAACTAGAGAGAAAGAGGAATATAGCTATTTATATATGGAATGTAGGTAATAAAAGGCATATATTTTTTCAAATATTAGCAATAAATATGCCAACATTCAAATTTCAAAGCCTCTCAAGCACACCAAGCCTATAAATTAAGGTACTAGCACACCTTTGGTTGAAACATAAACCAGTTGTGTGTGTGTGTGTAAGAAGTAAGAAGTAAGAAGCAAGAAGTAAGGTGAAGAAGATGGAAATGAGTCTGACTGCAACCTTGAAGTTCTTGATTACGATGGTGAATGGTTCGCTACTGTTCAAAGACTTCAAGCGAAAGGAGTTTTGCCTGCAGGGTATGAAGAACAAGGCCTCTGTTTGTGGCAACTTAATGGAGTACACTGAAAGAGTTTAATAATTCTTGTATATAATTTCAAGGTGTGTTATTATGCATCCATAATATTCATAGTTTTTACTTTATTACTATGTATTTTTATATTCAAAAAATTAATTATAGTGAAGTGTTAAAATATATGAATACATTATCTTTGGAAACAATTTTGATGGACTGGGTAAGAAAAAGTGTGACGTTTCAATCATTCATATTAGATCATTTTCTAGCAATACATTGAAGATCCAAACAATTTATTAGTTTTTGGCAAGAAATCAGAATCACAATAATTTTAGTTATTTCTATGCTCAAATAGTCAAGCGTCTGTTTTTCAGGAAAACTCAAAAGCATTTTTACCGAGTAGTCGAGCATTTTCTACATAGCATTTGCTAACAGTGAGTAAATCACTTATCTTGGTTCACCCTAATAGTCATGTACTTTTTACTTGCCCAATTTATGTGTGCGCACTTATATATATATTACAAATCGTATGTTTGAATATTTGCATTTACGTAAATGTGTATATATAGAGGGTATGCAGTATTGAAAAATTATTAGTTTATCTAATCATATCAGTTTAATCCTTATATTTTTGTAATTTTCAACTCATAGTTGTCAATTTGAATAAAACTTTTAACACAAACAAACCAAAAATAAAAATTCAAATATTTGGTTGATTGCATAGAAATAAAATAAATAAAAATCAAAATCCTCCTACACCCAAATACACTGCCATACATAACCAACTTTGAGTTGGGGTAAGATCATATTTCCCACTCATAGATGACTGTATTGCTGGAGTTGAGTTGGGGTGGATCACTTCCCCTAATCATGTTTCAATAGATTTACGTTGACCCATTTTGCATGCTTATACAAGGATGGTCGATTTGCAGAATGGAATGGATAGAAAAGAAATGGAATGAAATTATAAATGGAGAATATAATAAAATCTAGTTCATTATTATTTATTCCATTTTTCATTCTTATGTACCAAACGTACATTTAATTAATTAGTAATTTTGCATACAATAACAGTAATAGCAAATTTTAAATCCTATTATGTGAGGTCCACCATATGAATCTTTTTTTCAATCAATTCCCAGACATTTTCTTCAACTAAGTTAAAAGTAATTAATTAATAATTAATTTTCACTAGAATTGTGGACATTTTAATTTTTGAAGTTTGCTTTTAAATTTTAACGTGTTTGAGGAGTATATTTGTAGCTCTCTTGTATTTTGGACTTGTTTATAAATAGGGTATGAAAGCAAAGTCAGAAAACTAATTTGTTTCACATGAGCAACAAATTGGGGATGTCTCAATGGACATGGACCATCCCCATTGGCGCATTAACTGTTTGGGTCTCACCAAAAAGAAAAAAGACAGAAAAATAAAAAACACCCCTAATGTCATTATTACCACATTCACTATTTAAAAACCGTCCCAAATGAGAAATAAGAGTTAATGGCATCACTTATCTTTCCATTAGGAACATGACATAAGACATTTATTCAAATTCAATAAAAATTCAAATCCAAATGCTCTCTAAAGATGGGATTAACATTTTTTTTGTGAGAAAAACTCCATCCAAAGGGTCAATGCACTGATGAAAAAAGTGGACACAGCTTATTACATCATCCAATTAGCCAAAAAAAAAAATCCTGAATTTGATGTTGTTTGTTCAGACTGAAAGTACATTAAAAGAAACTGCTATATTTAGAGAGCATCTATCAAAGTTAACCCCAACCATTTGAAAGAACACACATCCTCCAGAGAGAGGGAGAGAGATGAGGTTGCTTCCAGAGGGCAAACCATTCTAGTAGGACAGAGCTATTTCTCTGCGGAGAGGGGGCTGCACCTCTGGAGAAAGGGGGCTGCAGGCTTCACGTAAGTGAAGTCCTTAAATATGTTCCCTTTGACGTCGGGGCTGGAGGCTGGAGAGTCCAACAGTGGCATGTCAGTCCAGTGCTTCTCAAAGTTGGCAATGCAGTGTTTTCCAGCAACTTCTGGACGAAAACTTGGTTCAATTTCCCGCGCCTCTAGTTTCCTCCAGTTTATAGGCTTGAACCACTTGTGGCGCTTGATCTCCTCGCCCCCTGCAGGCCCACTTCCCAGCCGCTTGCTTGCATCCTTTTGTAGCAACTATACCAATAAGCAACAATTTTTATAAATTTCCTCATCAATAAATTAGAAAGGGATAAGATTTATTATTAACAAATGCAAAATAAAAATTACTGAAAATTATCATTGACAACTTGCTGGAGGCCTTTTATCATACAAAAAATGACCTTTATATTAAATGATGAGGAACTCTTCACATGTGAACAATGAAATATGACTAAGGCTAGGAAGTTGGAACAAACCAAGAATCAAACATCCTCAAGCACCAAATTCCTTCCCAAGGTAGCTGTGCTCCTCACCCTCTATTTTTGATCCTACAGTATATATGTATGGGTGTGCACAGAAATGCTTGATTGACATCCAGTCCCAAACACAACTCATGGCGGCTTAAATTGCACTGTACAATGCAACAACAAAATTTCTAATGCTAAAATTGCAGGGCTTTCATTAGTGTGATGACAAAGACTTTATGCCCAATGAACAAGTATGGTCCTACAACTAAACTTGCAGGGCTTTCATTAGTGTGATGACAAAGACTTAATGTCCAATGAACAAGTATTAGTCCTACAACTAAACTTGCAGGGCTTTCATTAGTGTGACGACAAAAGACTTTATGCCCGATGAACAAGTATAGTCTTTTTGCAATTTCTGTTTAGCATATTGCTCATGGTAGTCAGAGTGGTTAACATTTGCAGGACTTCTCAGTCTGGTGTCAGCAATAAAGATGCTGCTTATGGTTGGAGCTACACTAATGTCTGGTCAGTAGGCATGGAGGAAATAACAATGGCTAGCAATCTGGTCACTGGCCTTGGAGACAACAGTGGCAAATTGGTTGGATCTGATGGTTGCCTATGGAGCTTGTGTGCACAGCTAGAATGGGAAGCCATGATGCTAGTTTCGACTGGTGGTTAGCCATGGAGAAGACAAGTCAGGTTCTAATTATAGGATGAAGACGACAGCAAGGGCCAAATGTGATTTGGTCAAGGCCGCTGGAAAAGATGGTAATAACTCCTATCAGGGAACAGTGGCAAACTGGTAACAGCAATGACAACAATTTTCCCCTACTTCCCTCTTTCCCCAATTGGATGTCACTGAAATTTCGATTAGGGATAGTGTGGATGTTTCACAAAAATGAAAAAACCAGTGTTTTAAAAGGCGAAGGCGGAAGGCGAGGCATTTTACCCTCCGCGAGGCGAGGCATAAGCCTCAAGGCGTAAGCATTTAGGGATTGTTTTTTTTAAAAAAAAATGTAATAAATAAATAAAAATTATATATAGTATAAAAGGGAGAAAAATATTAGAATAATGGAGAAAAAAACAAAAATATAATTCTTAAGTATTAAAAATAAGCCATAAGTTTTCAAACAGGAGAAAAAAACCAAATTACAAATTTCTCCAGCCTGTTAAGGGTCTGTTTGGGAAACTTTCATGAGAAAATGAGAATAATTTTTAATATTCATTTAGTCAACTCTGGTTGATTGTAAAAATAATATGGTCAGATCCGTCGGACAGAGACAGAGAGAGCAGAGGCTTCGAGCTTCGAGCAGAAGCTTCGTCGAGAGAGAGCAGAGGATTCGAGCTTCGAGCATCGAGCAGAGGCTTTGTCGAGGCATAAGAGAGAGAGAGAGAGAGAGAGAGAGAGAGCAAAGGCTTCGTCACGCCTCGTCCAGGCTTCGAAAGAGAGAGCAGAGGCTTCGCCGAGCTTCATCGAGTCGTCCAAAGACAGAGCAGAGGCTTTGAGAGAGAGCAGAGGCTTCGTCCAGGCTTCGAAGAGAGAGCGAAGGCTTCGTCAGGCTTTGGCGACAGAGCAGAGGAGAAGAAGCTTCGCGGGAGAGAGAGGGAGGATAGGGTTTCAGTATGTTTTGGGTTCTGGACCGAAAGGCATATGCCTTGCATATGAGGCGTTAAAAAGCGTGGTTTTTTGGCTGAGACGTACGCTTTATTGGATTTACGCCTTTACACATATGCCTTGAGGCGTATGTGTCCTAAAATGCACCGAGACACGCCTTAAGGCGCGCCTCAAAAACGCCTTTCAAAACACTGAAAAAAACACTTGCCTATAACTGTAACATAGATGCTCTTTCGTGGGCTGGCATCAGTGGGATGTGTGAGGAGGTGCAGGTGCAGGTGTATAATTTCAATCCCAATAACCTCGTCATTTAGATATCTAAACTCACTCATCAATCCTTCAAGATCCATGTAAATCACTCCAGCAGATGACCAGGCATCCTAAGGACAGATGCCGGCACATCTAAGGCAGCAAATTTAAATACAGAAATACAGAGTCAAAATAAACGTTCACACACAAAATGACATAAGCAGCTCACAGCTTTAAGAATGACAAATAAATTTAAGGGCATGTGGATTACCCCTTTCAAAAGAGAATGCGCTTCACTCGACAAAAATGATGGTAACTTAATCTTATCTTTAATTATCTTCTGCTGCATCTTTTCCCGGTTCCCACCAATGAAGGGAGGCTGCAGAAGGAAAACAAAAAAGTAGTAAGGCACCACAAATGTTGACTTGATGTGTAGGAACTTCCAAACAAATTAAATTTGCTTTCAGGACCTCAAAGGTCACAAATGGATGTTAAAACATAATCTGGAATAATTCTAAGATACTTCATCTAATTTAATATAATCACTAAATGTATATTTAAAAAACTGTCAATTGATTTCCAACTATTCAGAAATTCATTGTCAAATAGATGCTAATAAAAGTTTGACATTGTGCGACACATCTGGAACCTGAATAAGTTGGTTCCAGTGAGCCTAGCATCAATTTTTTCCTCAATTAAACAAAGAATTATTCAAGAAAAAAAGTTGAGATAATTATAAGGGAATAATTGCGTGGATAAAGTCAAGCATCAAGAAAACATACCAAAACTTTTCAAAGAAAAGGAAATTATCAAAAAAAAAACTAGCAAAAAACATTAAATATGCGTATGAGTACTGCCCCAATAAAGATTATCTAACCACCACATGGCACACTTGCAGAAGATAATTCATTAAAAAATGCTTACCTTCCCAGTGAGCATCTCGAATAATAGGATGCCCACACTCCACCAGTCTGCGGCCTTATTGTGGCCCTTTCCAAGAACAATTTCAGGTGACATATATTCTACTGTACCACACATGGAATTTGACCTTGTATTCTCATCAAATTGCTTTGCCAGTCCAAAATCAGTCAGCATAGCCTGCATGAAGGAATGTGTATATGAGGTCAACTAAATACACCACATAACACCAGAACAGAGGCAAGTGTGCACACACACAGAGAGAGAGAGAGAGAGAGAGAGAGAGAGGGAGAGAGTACATGGCCATCTGCATCCAGCAGGATATTTTCAGGCTTAAGATCCCTATGCATTACACCATTTGCATGAAGATGAGAGACAGCAGAAACAATCTCAGCAGCATATATACGTGCCAGATCCTCTCTGAAGCAAACAAGGATATATGTGATGACTCTGCATTGAGGGAAAATTCAAAATTACATGAAAAAAGTGCTGATTAAAGAATACCTGAAAAGGCCATGGTGATAGAGCTGAAAAAATAGGTGACCCCCATTTATGAAATCCAGCACAAGGTATAACCTATATTTGGTCTGCATTTCAGGAACCACTCAAGCTTAAGAACACACATCATATAGTAAGAAAATCCATCAATTTATTTTCAACTCTTCCATGTAGACTATATGCAAGACTAGATTTCCTGTATATGCTTGTAAGTTCCAAAGTTCAATTAGAAGCTTCAACAAACAATAAAAGAAAAAGAGAAGAGTATGCATGCATGTGTAATATATATGAAGTTCAAAAAAATTATTTCAGAATGGGGAAGTAATTACTTGGAATGAATATCTGAGCTGGACAATGAACGGGTGATCTATTTTTGTTAAAATATCCCTCTCTGCTTTCATGTATTCAGCATGATTTTTCTCCACAATCTTATCCTTCCGAATGACCTTCATTGCATATATTTCCAATGAACCCCTCTTCCTCACCTGAAACACTTTTCCAAAAGCACCCTTCCCAACAACCTTCATAACCTCAAAATCTTCAAGACCTACACTTTGGACCTTCATGAAAGTATTATCAACATTGTCAAGATGTTCCTCAACAACACCATCCTCCGCCGAAGTTCCCTGAAGTTTTTCAATGCTCTCTCCATTGAGACACTTGGCCAGTTCCACTGAATCATCCATCTCATGTATAGTAAGGTTGCTGAGGTCCAATGATTGATTAACACAAGTAAAAGGGCCAACCAAAGAATGTGTTTGGCTGTAAATTGCAACTGGATCATCATAAATAAGCTTAGTCTCTTCAGGTACAGACAACGAGTTCACCGAATCCCCAAATTTTGCTTCTACCGAAGCCTGAACTGGGCCAAATACATCAGAAAAATCAAAATCATCATGATCTGAGGGGACAACTTCAGGGGGGTTCAGAGGAAAAAGTAACTGTCTCTGGAATGGTTTGCCTAGATGAGTCTTTGCCAAGCCAGTTAGCTGAGAAGAAACCATGTTGCAGAAAGTAGAGAGGGATGTGTACAGCAGATGACCAAATTAATCACTATGGATGAACCTCACAATATTCAGAGAAGTGGCCTCCTGAAGATTTCCTAGCAATAGCCTTAATCAGCAAGAAGTTCACGTATGCAATCGGGTTCCCAAAGAACTTTGGCAATAAGCAAAACAAAATCCAGAAGAAGAAGTTGTTCTTGTTTCCCGATTTACAGGAAACGATGGATGCTTCAGTAGTTCTTGAATTCATGAAGATTAAGTCGTCAAACCTGTAGTTCATGGCAAATATGGAATAAAGGAACAAGTTAGCAATACAAAGCCAAATAAGTTAACAACAAGAGTATTAGGGTTTGAATGGAGAGGTAGCAATGGTCTGAATTATACAATTTTCATTTAATTTCCTTTTCATGAAGCTTATATAGGTCTAAGTTACCTTGTTCAGATGTACTATGTCCAAGCATTATAATCTTCCGTATTTTTGGTTAACTTCCTCAATCATGAATATCTATCATTTACTTGTTACTGGAAAGGCATGATGTCTGTTCATATTCTAGACAATCCTAGGAAATTCCTTACAGATATCATAGATTAAAAATAGATGGGGAGGAGGTTGCTCCCTCCCCCGCACCCCCCCTAAACACACACACACACACACCTCTTGCATTTGCAAACCAAGTATATGTTTTATTGCAATAAATTGGTGATACTTCTTTTACAGGAACTATGAAACATTGCATGTTTGATCCCCTATTCAACATGGAATAGGTAAACAATTTGAGCCTTATTTCAGCTATTTTGAAATGAACTGAGAATTTTCAGAATTTACTCAGTGTAAGCTTTCCAAATAGGTTGAGGCAAATCATGGTTCAAACTGGAACACTTCGTGAAAGAAGCAAAATTCTATTTATTGGTCTATTTTAAACAACTTGGGGCCAGGAACTTTGTTATCTAAATGCTTGTTTAAATTCAAGGAATTGGGTGATTTACACCTATGGTTTGAAATAAATATTATGCTTGGATTTGATTCTAAATTTAATTTGAGTGGAATAGAATTCAGAATGAAACTTGATGTTTGGTTTAATTTTCAACTTGATTTGATCTGCCATTTTCTGCACTGCATTGAGATGATATAAATTTTACAGTAGGAAGAATGCAAGCAAAGTTGGGATGCTTAATGAGCTCTTAGGTTCACTGATCTTCCAATCTATAACTTATTTGCACCCTAATATTCTTTAAAAACCCATGTCTTTACAGTATTGGAGTTAAAAATATTCTCTCTCTTGTAATTCCTTGCACATAATAAAAACTGACTTTGATCAATCAGTAAATATTTCTATCATCTACGATTATGTAGGTTGGTGATGATGATTAGTGTTCTTATCACTTGGCTCACAAATTTCAGGAAAATATTTCATAAAATCAACAGGAATTCCTACCATTTTAGGTATGATGGCTGGAAGTGGCAGCCCTTTGCTAGGATTTTTATCACTTGGCCTCCACAACGTAGAGGTAATGAACAACCATTTATTTTCAAAAATACTTTGGTAGATTTAAGAGACCTTATGAAATGTTTGTTATTATTTTTGTTTTCTTTTGATGTGCTTGTTCAGGGACAGCAAAGAAGCAGGCGAGGACAACGCATTTATCTACTTTGCAAGTTTTCCATTCTGTTGTCTATATTAAGCTGTTATGCAAAGAGAGTTTGGTTTTCACTTGTTGCAGCAACCCATTAATACACTTTTAATATCATGAATTCATATTTGAATTAAACAATTGTGAATAAATTTCCATGACACTTTAAAATAAAATTCAAATAAGAACATCAATAAAATTTCTAAAAATAAGAAAAATCATCGAAAAATAATTTCACCGTTTTTCAACCTTCATATATAATAGGATTGTTATAGTACGTCAAGTATATAATTATTATCAGAATAATTAGAGTAATTCTTATTTTCATTATAATATACTTTAACTTGCACTCTAGCATTTTCCATTATTCTAATTATATATTTTTATTTTTATTTTACCAAAATAAACACACGTTTGATTAGATTTTTAACTTTTTTCTATTTTTGGAATCAAACCAAACAGGTTGTCAATTTCAATTTTTTTAAGTTTTTATTTCCCTTACTTTCTTGGTTTTACTTTCACATTTTTAACAGTGATAACAAAAGATGATTTAATTTTGCAAACCATATTTTTGCATAAAAGGAAAGACTCCAAAAATATTTTTCATCCAAAATTCTTTCAGTGATTTTCTACAAAGAAAGGGAAAATCCTAAAGCATATTTTTTCCTGGGTCCCCACAGGAAAGGTCCACAATAAATAAACAAATTACGCAAATCTTATAAAACACTCATCACATATAGAGAACAAAATAAAAATAAGTTCTTGTCAGGAGAAGGAAAATTTCTTGGTTATGCATTGAAACAAATCTCATAGTTCCGAGTCAACGTTTCCAATCCATGAAAAAATTCCCAAGATACTTTTTCCAGGCTAAACAAGCAAGCATATATACAAATACAAGTCCGAATGAGCAACTTAATTGTTCGATAAATAATCAAGCGTCCAAAAAATATTTTGAAAAAACAAAAACAAAAACCCTAACCAGATCCAACAGCGTCGCGTACACATACAGTGACAAAGCTTCGATCAATAAGAAATCAAAACCAAAACCAAAACCAAAACAAAAACCAAAACCAAAAACAATTGATTCCTAACATAGACTCAGATCTCTTCAAACAAACAAGCAATCAAACGATCAAACAAGAAGCTAAAATCTTAAAAATGATGAAGGAAGGAGAATCGGAAAGGTACCTGGGGAGTTTGGGGGGTACGCCGGGCGGAGGACTCAGAAAGCCTTCTAACGATTCCTCTGACGAACGTTTCGGGTCGCCACTTCCGAATATATACCCGGCGGGTGAGCGAATTTCATGCGCACGAAGCTGATGCTCCTTACTACGCGTAACACGTGGCACGATCGTAGCGGTCGAAGGAGTCCTCTTCTTGCTATTTGAGTTTCCGATTAGGATTTTCAATTTGGGCTGGCGCCTCGTCCCAACTCGGAGAAGCCACGCAACGAATCACGGCATATGCTTCGTACCGAAATTATTGATCTCCCGGGTCCATACGAAATATAAAATTTAAAAATTAGATAATATTATATATATATATATATATATTTAATGTAATGGCTATGAAAATATGACTAATTTAGACTATTTAGTTATGGGTTACTCAGAAATTACAATTTTATTCGTATTTATATTCTTTGATGGAAGTGAAGGCAGTCTCCACTCATATAAAATTTGTTATTTATGTGTGGTTGAAGTAGATGGAAGAGGGAATCGATTGCTCAATGTTTAAGATTAAATAGAAATATTGCTTAAACAATGATTCACGGTTTCACATTGATTGTGAATTAGGAAATTTTTGAACTTAAAAGGTTTGTTTACATTATGCCCAATTAATTTTCTCTTATCAAACAAGATATTATTGTCAAATAGTTAATTAATCGAGATCGAAAGAATAATAGCATCTTAAAAATTATAGGATAGGGTGTAATATTTAAATTGTTAATTGAAAAGGTTATTCAAAGAAAAAGATGAGATTAGTTGTAATATAGATGAGTAGAGTTTTGAAGGGATAAGGGTTGAGGATTGACTTATTTTAAAGATAACTACTAATGGTTAAAATAGATAATGATGAGATTAGAGACTATCCAAGGAATTCTTATCCTTATAAAGGGGTGGCTTGCTTTTGTAATTTCTAAACCTTCACAAATTTAGGAAAGTCGTAAATGATATTCCAAGCTACCTTCATTTGTAAGTTAGAAGCAAGGATAAATTTTTTTATTCTCTTTATAGTTCCTTCAAAAGTTGTAAACAATAAAATTGAATAGGTTTAAAGTAAAGTAAAAAAAAATAATATAAGATGTGTTTGTATTCATCACATTCTTAGAAAAAAAAAAATAGGGATAGATATATTGTATATTAATTTACTCATTGTGTGGTGTCACGGTCCCACTTTGGTTGTGTATGATATTAGGTTTGTAAGAATGGTTTCAACTCTAATTAAGTGAGACACATTTTATAGGACAAACTCATGAGGTCAATGGGTCAAAGCGGACAATACTTAACCGGAATTGGGTCCAGGACCGTTACATTTGGTATCAAAGCCTCCTTGGGGATACTATCATGTGAGTTGATATGCCCTCAGGGTACTATCATATGAGTGGATCTTACACAAAGGTATAAATCACTTTGATGGGGATGTTAGAGATCGAACGAAAGGCTTTGTCGCGATCTCACATCGGATGTGTACTTAGGCAATCACGCTGACAAGGATGTCAGAAATTGGACAAGAGAGCCTGTCACAAACTTACATCAAATGTATACTAGGGAAATCATGCTGACGAGGACGCCAGAGATTGAATGAGAGAGCCTGTCATAGTCCCACATTGTATATGCATTAGGAAGATCTTGAACTTATAAGGAGGGTTTGGGCTCCAACTAAGTGAGATGTCTTTTATAGGACAAATCCGTGAAGCCAGTGGGCCAAAGCGGATAATATCTCATCAGAGTTAGACCCAAGACCGTTACATGTCGGCATGTTTCTCGGACATATTTAATATATTACTCATAGAGCTAGTTTTAAAAAATGATCAAGCTCTTTTAAAAAATAATATTTTCCTTAAAATATTTAACTCCAAAATAATTTAATAAAAGTTATTTCCTAAAAACACAAACTCTCCATGTTCATTCTTTCTCAAGATTTTTTTCCTAAATATTAATTTGAAAATAATTTTATTAATTGTATTGTCCCCATATCAAAATTAATAATGCACATAAAAGATATTATTTCTTAAAAAAAATGATTTAAAAATCAAACTCTAATCCCATGTTTGTAAAGTCTTTGAATTTGGATAAGATATAATATAAAATTGTATTAAAATTTGTCCAAATTTACCTAAATTCAAATGAAAAGTTCAAAATTCATCTCCTAAACATAGCATAAATTTATTTTAATTTCTTTTCCCTCTTTCACCGTCTATCCCTCCTATAATCTGTCCTTTAACCTACCTCCTTTGCTGCTTTGCCATCTCTCTAAGAAGAAACATTGATAATATAAGAGCAAAAAAGATTTGCCCGGATCTCTACTACACACACACATAGATACATAGATACATAATATTAACTAAGAGAAGTTTAGTCAATTTTGAACCAACATTTTCATTATTCTTGGGATGTACTTGTTAAAAAAATATTTAGTTATTTATTTATTTATTTATTTATTGTAGCTTTTATCACAGCCATTAGATCGTCTCTAAATTCAATGGTTGTGTGGTGTTATATATATGTTCGTAAGTCATGGAAAAAAGAGTGTATTGTTTGTCATTTTGTGTAAGGACAACTAGAGGGGGCTTTCTCCCTAGTACGATTTTTCTTCACTAGTTTGATAGGTAAAGGAGTGTACAGGGGATCTGGGATCAGGGAGAGTCTGATCAGATCTTGTACTGCCATCGTTTCATAGTGAATTTTTCTCCAGGTGCACACTCTGTGGACGTAGGCAATCTTACTGAACCACGTAAAATCTCTCGTCTACATTTTTTCTGTGAATGTTCTTTGTACTATTTATTTTGTTGATTGGAAGATTAAAATTGTTGCGCGTCAACAAGTGGTATCAAAGCACGGTTTCGATTGAATGCAGATCTCATAGATCAAATCAGATTGAAAGAAATTTTTTGGATAGTTTTTCTGCGGGAGTGCTCAAGATCAGAGCAGTTCATTTAAATCGAATTGAGGTATGCGGATTCAAATCAGGTGCCGAAAAATTATTTTGCAATTTTTTCAATTGAAGGAGGATCATTTTCCAATTGAAGGTGTGAAAAAAAAATTCAGAAAGAAAAATTTTTTTTCGCGGATGAAGAACATGATGAATAGTGCCAAAATTGGGTGACAGACTCGGATTCAGAATTGGGTCGAGTACGGAACGCAACGGTCTGACACGCGGGTCAAGAGGCTGGGTTGCGAGTTGGATCCAAGCGGAACCCTCGGAGTCAAGGCGCAAGTCAGCATCCAGGTCTGCTAAAACACGTGCGGGTCGCACATGCAGTGGATCAGGGATCCGAGTCGAGCGGAACGGGTCGGGTTGAGGTGCGGATCCTCCCCATGGAGCGTTGACGTCACGTTGACATCATCCTGACAAGTGCTAACGTCAGATGAGAGAAAAAAAAAAGAGAAAGAAAAAAAAATTTTAATGTCGAGTACTTCGACGACCAAGTTCGATGTGGAGCCCTTTAATGGAAAAAATAATTTTAGTTTGTGGCAGAGCAATGTGAAGGATGTGTTGGTCCAACAAGGACTAATTAAGGCACTGTATAGGAAAGACAAGAAGGCAGAGACCATGTCAGATGATCAGTGGGAGGAGCTATAAATGAAAGGCGTAAGTACCATTCGCTTAAGTTTAGCTCCAGAAATTAAATACAGTGTGTTGAATGAAACATCACCAGCTAAGCTTTGGAAACAAATTGGAGAATATTTATATGTCCAAGTCCTTAATTAATAGACTGTATTTGAAGAAACAAATGCATCAATTGAGGATGACTAAGGGCACAAAAGTCAAAGACCACCTTAATTATTTCAATAAAATAATCACGCAAAAGTTGAGTATTGAGGTAAAAATTGAGGAGGAAGATAAAGCTCTAATTTTGTTGTATTCGCTTCTCATTTCACTTGATACTTTGAAAATCACACTACTGCTAGGTAAGGAGACTCTTACAGTTAATAAGGTGACTACTACCATTTTGGAGAGTGAGAATTTTCACAAACCAGATTATCTAGGACATGGAGAAGGGTTGGTGGCTAAGGGTGAGTCTAGCCAACAGCGGGGCAGGAGTTCTAGCAAGGGTAATTGGAATCAAGGGAAATCTCGATCCAAGTTCAGGGATAAAAATGGGAACTGAAGGAGTGGTTGTTTTTATTGTGGGAAAAAAGGGCATATGAAGAAGGACTATCTAAGGAGGAAAAAAGATTTAGAGGAAAAGAACAAGAAGAAGACTGAGCAGGCTACTGTTGTAACGTCCCTCAATTTCTTAACATAAAATATCACATAATAAATAAAATGGTCAACCCGAACCCGTGGGTAGCGGGGACACCTGTCAAACACAGCGGAAAACCTAGCAGTAGTAAACATAAAAATCTCAAACATCCAATCATAAAACATAATACCAGAGCTTTCTATAACATTATGATACTGTACTACTATACATCCTCATATACATCAAAATATCTCTAGGGTCAAACACAAAATAATTCTAACCCTAGTACAAAATTTTACCCTCCTCACGGGGTAATCTCACTAATCTCAACGGCGGCCTTGACCCGCCGGTCTCTCAGGGACTCCTGAAAAATGTAATAATATTGGGGGTGAGACACTTCTCAGTAAGGGAAAATAAACTAAATACAGCTGTGTGGCAACATGAATATTTAATGCATTTATACGTATATAGTACATTTCATAATTCCATAAACATCATCATATCGTACTGGGTAAACATATATTTTCACATCTGTTAATAATTCATATCATACATAAAATCATTTGTTATAACTGTAGTACTGAAAATAAACACAGGATGAATAGCTAGCTGGTGTCATGTATTACCCCCCATGACGGGTTGTGCAGCCCGAAGGCGAGACCCCACAATGGCTGGCCGACCACTGCCGAATCAAATATGTCTGTAAGTACGATGAGCCCGCCACACCCTGGTCCGGACTGCCAGGTGGACGTCCACACTCTACTGAAAGCCACATCGACTATCCATCTCCCATCCCCTCGTGGGACGGTAGCACTAATAAGGCCTCGTGCCAAAATGAACTCATAGCTACGGTACCGAGCTCCTGGTCTGAATTAAACTAAAATCCTGGTTGTGAAAACATATAATACATGATCATACGTAACATCATTACGGCCACGTGCCGAAAACATAGATACGGCCTCGCGCCGAAATCATACATATGGCCTCGCGCCAAAATCATAGTAAATATGGCCTCGCGCCAATAATATAAATACGGCCTCGTGCCGATAGCATAGAATCGGCCTCGTGCCGATAACATAAATACATGGCATCACGCCAATAACATAAATACGGCCTCGTGCCGATAACATAAATATATGGCCTCGCGCCAAAATTGTTTCAGGTATATATATACTGAAAATACATCATTTATCACAACATAACTCATATTTTCATAAATGCTTGGTTCGTAAAATCTTTCACATCATAATACATTTCACATAAAATAATATTCATGTCACACATATGCTGTTAAAAGTCATACTTCATATTCTAAAATCGTGAATTTCTTACATCTCATACATACATATACATTTTAATCATCATAGCAGTATTTTCTCAATCGTACATTTCATTCGAAATACACAATATAACATATGTTTTTCTGAAAATAAATTTACTCATAATCAATAATAATTTGTATGGAAAATTACTGCTTTAGTTTATTCCCTTACTTGACTATTGAGAAATTCCTTAGGACCCAAAATTTCACGCCCTTGGCGCCCGAAATCTAATTCCTGCAATTTACATTTTTCCCCAGATTTATTAATCTATTTCTCCAAAATAATACTCATCTAGCCTTCCTTAGGCTCCATATACCTCAAATTAATATTTAAACTATTATTTAATATCCCTACTTAATTTTTTCAAATTTTGCCTGCGGGTCCCAAAATTACACTTGCGGCGCTTACCCGAGCCCTAAATTTCAGAAATCCTATTTCAGTCGCAGATGCTTAATATTTAAGCATTTCTAAATTAATGCTAATTAATTAAAAATAAGCCCCTTAATAATCGCCGCACCCCAAATTTGGAGTTTTGGCCCGACACCCCCACGAGAATTCCGTCCCACTAGACTTGTAGAGAATCATCCCTAGATTCTCGTGGTGGTGTCCGTTCGTCAATTGGGCTTATATTTTGCAAGAAATTAAAGAAAAATGGGGAAATGGCTTACCCCAGGGAATATGCCTACGCCGCTCCTACCACCGATCCGCTCCAGTAGAAATGACGGCAACAACGAATGGAGTCTAGTGGTATTTTCGGATTTTCGATTGGGCGAAAATCCATCACGAAATCGAAGAGAGAGGGAGAGAGAACGTGAGGAGAGAGAGAAGACCTGCGCTGTTGCAGGAAAAAGGAAATAAAAGAAGAAGAAAAGAAAGAAGAAGAAGAAGAAGAAAAAGAAATCCTGAAGCTGGAAGCTTCAGGATGTAATAATGTTAATAATAATAATAATAATAATAATAATAAATATATATTTAATTAATATTAATAATAATATATTTTATTAAAAAAATAAAAATAAATTTTAATTAATTTTTTTATTTTTTTTTTCTTTTAAATCCGATTAATTAATTAATTAATTTTTTTTTTTATTTTTTGGAAATCAATTCACTAATTTTTTTATATCTCTATTTTTGGGGTTTTTACAACTGTGGTGGAGAGTAGTTCATTAGTTTTTGATGGGAATATTTTGGTTGTTAATACAGGTTCTAGTTACTTAGCTGATACCTGGACTTTGGATTCGGCGTGCTCATATCATATGTGTCCATACAGGGACTGGTTTGACTCCTATGAACAAATCTTTGGAGGGACGGTGTTTTTGACGACCTGCTTAATTTTCACATTTTTTTAATACAATAAATACAATATCACAAAGCTCGGTAGATCATAGCCCACCTGGACTCGTGGGTACCAAGGATATATCAGAACATATAGCAGAAGCCTAAGCAGCAGGAAACATACAATCATATACATCTCATTATACCATACATCACAATACCAGAGGTACTACAATCACTGTATTTCAGTATATACATCCCAAAAACAAGGTCTAGGGACACTTCCCACAAAATCCAACTATCCCTACTAAAATTTACCCTTCAAAGAGGGCAGACAAACAGCACTAGATCAGCGGGGCTTTTCCCGCTCTCTTATCTAGGGCTCCTGAAAAGTTTATAAAATTTTGGGGTGAGACACCTCTCAGTAAGGGAAATAAACTAATACCAGTGTGTGGCAACTTGAGTATTCCATGTTATACATATATCATATGGAACATATTCAATAACTGTTATGTCAAATTTGGGAAAACATATATATATCATCAAAACATGGCAGAACATACTGCATTTTCATAAACATATTTCATCTCATATAATAATAATAATAAAACATTCCTGGTAGGTTAGCTAGTTGTTGTCATGTATTACCCTCACATGACTGGGTTGTGTGGCCCAAAGGCGGGATCTGACAATGGTTAGCCGATCACTCCCAAGTCAAAAGTATAATTTATAAGTCTGATGCGTTTGCCTGACCTGGTCCGTACACCAGGGGTGCTCACACACTTCTTAAAAACCACATCGACCATCCAATCTCACACCATTCCGTACAGCGGCGTTAACACAAATATCTTGATCATGATGACCATGGACACATAGCAATGGTACCGTGTAAGTGCTAGCCTAGACCAAGCCAACCTAGTTCTGATACCATATAACATATATTGAAACCGTGATACATGGATATTTCATATAATTAATTTTCAAATCAATCATATCATTTTGCATATATACGTATATCATGAAAATCATCGGCCCGTACGCTGGCAAATCATATTCATAGCTCAGCCCGTACGCTGGCAAATCACATCCATAACTCGGCCCGTATGCTGGAAAATCATATATATAGCTCAGCCCATACGTTGGCAAATCATTTCCATAGCTTGGCCCGTACGCCGGCAAATCATATACATAGCTTGGCCCATACACCCGCAAATCATATCAAAATCTCGGCCCGTACGCCGGTTTTCCATTATAAAAATTCGTATCATTAACACATCCCCAGAAACAGTATTTCATATTAATTTCTACTCATGCCACACTAAACAGGTTTTTCGTATATTTAACATATCATCACTTTCAACAGCATTTTCCCAAATATAAATAATATATAAATATATTTATTTTCTTGAAATCAAATGCTATAACAATATACATATTTTTCATAAAATACTAGCTTAGTTCATCCCCTTACCTGATTCTTGAAAAGCCCCTAAGAAAATCTGTCCTGCACCCGTAGGGTTCCCTACTCAACACCCTAAAAATAATATTCCCCATAACTAAAGTTCAGTATTTCTACGCGTATAACATTTTCTACAACTGCCAAATAACCAAATACTGAGTAGAAAGTCTTACCCTGGATTTGGGATGGTTTCCAACTCAGCCCCACCAACGATCCGCTCCGGCAGATTTGTAGAGAACTTTCCCAGGAGCGTTGTGGTGGCTTCAGATCGTTGAACTAGTGAAAATTCAGCCTGAAATCAAAGAGAGAAGGAGAGGGAACCGAATAGGAGAGAAAAAAAGAGGAATCTACGTGAATTTCCATAAAAAAATTCGAGTTTTTCACTATTTATAGGGCTGGATTCGTCGACGAGCCACGTCATCTTGTCGACGAGTCCTTTAATAATTTCGTCGACAAAACCCACTCTCGTCGATGAAATTCAGACTGCCCAGAACCTCTCTCGGCATTACCTCGTCGACGTGGCCTACTGCCTCCTTCTCTTCTTGTTTCCATTTTCCACCTTCTTAATCATTATTTAAATACTATTATTCTTCGAGTCATTACAGTGTTGATGGGTAATAATGCTTCCTGTGGTATTCTTGGTATTGGAACGGTCAGAATCAGGATGTTGATGGTGTGGTTAGAACCATCAGGGATGTGAGGCAAGTTCCAAATCTAAAAAAGAATCTGATTTCTTTAGGCTCTTTGGATAGTAATGGTTTCTCTTTTTCAGTTAAGGATGGTGTGTTGAAAGTGGCTAGAGGTTCATTGGTAGTAATGAATGGTCATTTGAGGAACAATTTGTACACTCTGGCGGGTAGCACAGTGACAGGTGGAGCTACAGCTAGAACCTCTTCAGATACAAATATAGATGATACTACTCTATGGCATATGAGGATGGGTCGCATGAGTGAGCGTGGTTTGCAGAAGCTACACAGGTGGAACTTACTGGGAGGTAATTCTTGTTATAAGCTTAAGTTCTGTAAATACTGCTTGTTTGGTAAATAGCACAGGGTGAGTTTTAGAATAGGAAAATGTATGAGCAAGGAGGTGCTGGAGTACATTCATTCAGATGTATAGGGTCTAGTATAGGTACAGTCTCACAGTGGTGCTATTTATTTTGTCTCATTTATTGATGACTTTTCTAGGAAAGTCTAGGTGTATTTTATGAAGCACAGGAGTGAGGTATTTAGTAAGTTCAGGAAATGGAAAACTTAGGTAGAGAAACAAACAGGGAAACAGGTGAAGTTTCTGAGATCTGACAATGGATTGGAATACAAAAACAGTCAGTTAATTGACTTCTGTAAGAAAGAGGGGATCACTAGGCATCATATAGTTCCATATGGGCCACAACAGAATGGGGTGGCTGAAAGGATGAACATAACATTACTAGAGAGGGCAAGATGTATGAGGATTCAGGCTAATCTGCCTAAGTCATTCTGGGCAAAAGTAATGAGTATGGCATGCTACCTGGTAAACAGGTCTCCTTCTGCAGCTATTGACGTAAAGATTCATGAGGAGGTATGGACAAGTAAGCTAGTAGATTACTCTGTGTTGAGAATATTTGGTTGTCCATCGTATGTGCATGTGCAGGAACAGAAAAGATCAAAGTTGGACTCTAAGTCCAAACAGTGCGTATTTCTTGGTTTCCGAGAAGGAGTGAAGGGATACCGGTTGTGGGACCCTATGGCACGGAAGGTGGTCATTAGCAGGGATGTGGTCTTCTTGAGGAAGTCATGTTAAAGGAGAATGCTGATAAGAATGTGGAGTCTGATTCAGCGGGAGTACCTATTCCGATAGAGCTAAACAGTATCCAGAAATCAAGTATGGGTAATACTCATACTACTGTTGTTGATTCTGTTGCACAAGATATAGTGAGACATGCTACAATTCCTCAGGAAATTTCTCAGACAAGTGATAAACATGAGCCTATAGGGCTAACCACCGACAAAGAAAGGAGGAATGTTAAGGCTTCGGTTAGGTATGGGTTTGAGGACTTAGTTGCATTTTCTCTGATTACTAGTAGTGTAGATCCTTCTGATTTTTAGGAAGCAGTTCAGAGTTCTGAACGAGATAGTTGGCTTGGAGCCATAGTTGAGGAGATAGAGTCTCTTCATAAGAATAACACTTGGGTGTTGATTCAGAAGCCCAAGGACAGGAAGTTGATTGGTTATAAGTGGGTTTTCAGAAAGAAATAACCTACTTCAAAATCAGAAGGGATAAAATATAAGGCCAGGTTAGTAATAAAAGGATACAAACAGGAAGAAGGTATAGATTATAATGAAATCTTTTCTCCTATTGTTAAGCATGCTTCTACTAGATCCTTGTTAGCATTGGTTGCTATGCATGATTTAAATCTGGGACAGATGGATGTAAAGACAGCTTTCCTTCGTGGTGAGTTGGAGAAAGATATCTTTATGGAGCAATCAGAGGGGTTTGTGGGACCAGGTAAAGAACACCTGGTATGTAAGTTGAATAGGTCTCTTTATGGTTTAAAGCAATCCCCTAGGCAATGGTATAAGAGGTTTGATTCTTATATGTTGAGGATTGGGTATGTTATAAGCAGTTATGACAATTGTGTTTACTTCAGATTGCTTAACAGTGGTGTATATGTGATCTTTATGCTATATGTGGATGACATGTTGATTGCTTCTAATAGTACTGATAAGTTGAATGTGTTGAAAGCCAGGTTACAGTGGTGTATATGTGATCCTTATGCTATATGTGGATGACATGTTGATTGCCACACAGGCTAGTAATATGCCACACGGGCTAGATATATACCACACATGCTAGTTAAATGTTATACAGGCTAGTATATATGCCACACATGCCTTCTCCTTCCATTTACATCATTAATCACTTCATAATTCCTCAAAAATTCTCAACTCAATATAACAATATATCATTTCGTATTTGACATAAATAAACTATCATATCCACGTAATCATACCCAACCCGTTGTTTCATAATTTCACAGTATCACATCATATCCACAAATTAATATTACGACACATACTCGCAATATCATGCCATAACAATTCCATGAATTCATTTATAATTAATTGTTAATTAATCTCATACCACACGGTTATACATTAAATTTTCACTAAATAATTCGTTGGGAAAAAGGTGCGTATTTCTAAAATCTAGTCCGATCATTTCCTAAATTCTATTTAATTTAAACATGCAATTTCCTTAAAATGGAGGCACTCAAACCACTCTACCTAGTTATTCTCAAATACGCATAACACTCAAAACTACCATTTCATACGCCCAAATCATACAGAAATTCAAATACAGTGTATACGTATAATATATTTGAGTTTAATTGGTTCAAAATAAAAAATAAAAAAATTGACATAATATACTCCTCTTACTTTAACCTTAGAGTGATGTCTAAGATCCCCAAATGACGATTCACTCCGATTAACTTGTTAAGGATTGTCGCTAAGACCCCATAGTGGTGTTCGTTTTTCAATTCGGCTTATGGATGGAAAAAAATTGAAGAAAGAGAGAGTGAGGGTTAGAGAGAGAGAGAGAATTGAGAGAGGACGTGAGACAGAGAGGGGGCCTTGAACTGGAAGATTCAACATAAATATCTAATATTATAACATTATTTTATAAATATCATACTTTCATGTTTTTGTTATATATATATCCTATCATCTCATGGATATACTATTTATTTTATTAGCTTATTTAATTAATCACCTACAATAATTAATTAATTAATTATTAATATAATAATAATACTAATAATATTATTATTATTAATATTTTATACTTTTATGCGTATTATTTTTTGGGACGTTACACTTGCTACTTGCATGTAAATACATTTGTAGTGGTCATAAATTTGTAACGTGGTCGCGTTTGTTGTCTAAGTGGTGAAATTATAAGAGGAATTGGCCCTCCATGTTGTAGCTGAGCCTAGCCTTTCAATTTTTGACACGTGGCATGTGGAGCCCAGGTCTCCTACTGGAAACGTTAACGTTGTTGGTACGTTAACGCTGGTTCCTACTGCTCTTCCTCTGTTCTTCGCCTGAGATCCAGAACATGTGATGCAATGTCCCACCACCCGTCCCGCCGCCAACCATCGAGGTAGAGAAGCACGGGAAGATCTCCTTCCTCACATCGTCGTGTGAAATTGTTGCTTCACCCACCACCAATGCAAGTAAGGACCACGATGCCGGCGAATCTGTGAAAAATGGAAATGATAACTTTTCGTTTGAAAAATGAGAATGGAAATGAAAAAGAAATTAAGAAGATGGAGGGGTTGCAGTCCTTGGTTTCATAGCACAAGCTCACCAGCAATGGTGAGGACGCAGTCCTGCATTTCAATTAATTACTTCTGTTTAACATGGAAGTCGTCTCAATTAATGTGTATGTGTTGCTTCGATTGAATTTTGTCTTGAATTCGTCTAATCGCCGATGCATTCAACAAAATAAACATGTTAAAGAATCAAACATGGGAAAGAGAACCGTTGGATGCAGGTGGGTGTTCTCTGTAAAATACAAGATATATGGATCTATAGAGAGATACAAGGCGAGATTAATGGCAAAGGGATACACCCAAACGTATGGAATAGATTATTGAGAAACATTTTCACATGTAGCAAAATTGAATACAGTTAGGGTTCTACTATCTCTTGTTGCTAACTTGACCAGCCTTTACATCAATTGAATGTAAAGAAAGCATTTCTTCATGACGATCTAGAAAAGGAAGTCTACATGGATATACCTCTTGAATATACAACCTTCTTTAGGTTTGTACAAATTGAAAGACTTTCCCTCACACTTAATAACTGACCATCATGTCCCTTTCCCAACATATATGGAACAACCCAACAAAAGATGATATGATGAGCAGGCAATGGAGAAATAACGTTAGCGTCAGTCTTATCACCGCCGGCACGCTGATCGTAGTAATCGTAGGCGGCGGCCCCCAAGAGCACCGCCAGCATCAATGCCTGTGCATGCATCCTGGCATGAATAAGCCTGAGGCTACGTACTCACCAATGCTGGTGACCTTGTGCTGTGAGCCTGTGAGACCTAGGACTGCAACCCCTCCATCTTCTTAATTTTTTTTCATTTCCATTTTCATTTTTCAAACAAAAAGTTACCATTTTCATTTTTCACAGATTCGCCGGCATCGTGGTCCTTGCTTGCACTGGCGGTGGGTGAAGCAACGATTTCACATGAAGATGTGAGGAAGGAGATCGCCCCGTACTTCTCGACCTTGGTGGTCGGCGGCGGGACGGGTGGCGGGATATTGCAGCACATGTTCTAGATCTCAAGCGAAGAATAGAGGCAGAGCAGCAACAACCAGCGTTAACGTACCAAGAACATTAATGTTTCCAGCAGGAGACGTGGGCCCCACATACCACGTGTCAAAAATTGAAAGGCTAGGCACAGCTACAATGTGGATGGGCCGGTTCTTTTTCTAATTTCTCGCTTAAGTGGTAAGTAGGATTTGTAACTTTTGTAATCCCTACGTCATGAGTTTGATTTTCCCTTAAAATATTACACTATAGAACTATCAGATATATATATATCAATGAGTGTACGCCTTTCATCTCTTGGGTTTGCTGTCTCACCATAGTATCTAAAATAGCACAACAGTGGCTAAAGTTACCAAGTTATCAAAAAAAAAAAAAATTGTCTCCTTTGTTTCTTTTTTAATAATTGAAAATATAATTATTTTTCGTATGAATATACTTATTAAAATATTTGTTCGTACTGTTATGTTTAATTAAATACTGACATATGAATCGTGTGTATGTTGCTAATGATTTTACTAGAGGTTTGATACAAAAGAAAGGAATAAATTCGAGTAGAGTGGAATTGAATTTTTAATTTGATTTTGTCATGCTCTCAATTTTTATTTCATTTTTACCCTACTAAACATGATGTATAGATGTATATACTGTAAATGGAACAAAAATATTCCTATCAAACATGTATGCTCATTCTAAAAATAAATTTATTAAAAATATTATTCCACAAAAAAAAATATTTTGTTGAAGAAAGTGAGAATATAGTCTTCCCTCTCCAGGAAGGCGACCGTTTTATCTCTCATAAATCTGTTTGCACAACAAACTGAAAAATACGCACAAAAATATATTGATGATTTGGCCCATGCAGGTCTCGAACCTGCGACCTTCGCGTTATTAGCACGACGCTCTAACCAACTGAGCTAATAGGCCACGCTGAAGTGTTATTCTGTTTTAAGTTTATAAAGTTAAGATCCGAGACTCCAAAGGAGCGAGACCAACCTGTTGAGACGCGTCAGATGTGATTGGTTTTTGACTTTTGCGTATGAAAGGCTCAGAACCACGTGCGAAGCAAAACGCTCCCCAGAAAACGATTAATGGCAATGCCAGATGGCACCCACTTTCCGCTGGAATGCAGATGCGTTCAATGTTTTATTTATTGTATGGGCCCCAATTTATTTCCGCAGCTCAGATGAATCCACATCAGCACCTCATGCCTAGGTGTACTCATTTCATAAAAAATTAAATCTATACCGGAAGTCTCTCCCTCCACTCTTTATTTTCTAAATTCTATACTTATTAAAAATAAATTATTATGAATATAAAACATATTTAATATTAGCAAGACATGTAAATTCTTTTTTTCTTTCAGACTCATGATTAGTGACATAATTCCAACCACTATTAATGAAAAATAAATTTAATATAATTCTATATTTATAAAGACTTAAATGAATTCAAAATCCTATAAGAATTAAATGAATGATGAGGTATTCTCTCTACTAATTTTTTAAACAACAAATAATATATTTCGTGTTGGATTTATCATCTAAAAGATCGGGATTTAATTCATCCGGTGAGTTTAGTAAGGGTAATTTATTTGTGGTGGTTCCTATGAAGGCCATTAATAAAATTCCAAAAATTCAAATAATATATGTATTTTTTGTATTAATTTAATGCTTGTAGAAGAACCTTTTTTTAAGGAGCTGGTCAATTTTTAAGATTTTTACCTTTTACACCTTTAAATAGTTTTATATACTTGGTTTGATTTAGTTCTCACAACTCCTTATAACTCGAAGTCAAAAACTGAATCAAATGTTTTCAATTTTATAATTTCAAAAATCAAATTGAACGAATCACTTAAAAAATTGATTAGTTCAAGGTTTGGGTTTTTTTTCTTTTTTTTTCCTTCTTGGGTTCTAGTTGATTTTCTTATGCCCCAACCTTACTATATTTTATAATATTTTTAACAAAAATATCTAATGTTTTCTAGTTATAAAAGACATTTTATCAATAATACTAGTCATGGGCACGCACTATGTACGCGCTCACGACTTTATATTTTTTAAAAAAAATTTAAAAATTATAAAAATTAAATATTATAAAGACATTTTGAAATAATTGTACATAATTGTACGAGTATTTTGAAATAATTATGAGCAGTTATAAAGATAAATTTGGTATTTTTAAAAGATGGCACCAAAGGGAGAATTCTCTTTATAGTATTAGAGATATTTAAAAAGATGTTAAAATATACTTAAAGGTGAGTTCAGTCCCCCCTTTTTTTTTATGAATATTCCTTTTAAAAACCTAAAAATTAAATATAACAAATTAAGTAAAGAATTTTTTCACTTTGAAGAACCTACCTCCTAACTTTCTTTAAAAACTTTTAAAAGCAAAACTTTTTATATCATTATTTTTTATTTCAAAATTTACAACTTTACCCACACATTTTACATTCTTTATAATGATAAATTTATTCTAATAATTTTTTTTACCAAATATTGATTTTTTTATTTTCTTTTTCACATTAAGCCAAATAATTTGTACAATAAATTAAACTGCTTTCATCAACAATAAAATTAATTGCTTTCAGTTTCATTTATTTATTAAACATTTAAGATGAAATAATAATAATGAGATTACTGGGAAGCAGCTAAGATCTAAGCCCGCTTCCATAAATTGTAGCCGTTGCCGCTCCTCCCCAATTCAATTTCAAAACCATCCACAGCACAAAACCCTAGGAATGCCAGCAGCTCAGTCTCCGATCGCCGGCGATGTCAAGCTCAGGCCAAAGTCCGGCCGGAAACCATTGCAACCTAAGAACATCCCAGTCAATCAGACGGTAGATGCCGGGAAGGCCAAGCGGAAGCCGGAATGGGCGGAGACGGTGACGGTCGGGGACTCGAACAAGGAGAATCGACCGATCGTCGGAACTCCAGTGAAGATTGAAGCTTTCGAACCGTCGCTGGCGGAGGAGCTGAGCGCGATGCGGAAGAAGATCGAACTGTTGAGATTGGACTGGGAGAGGACGGAGAAGGTGCTGAGAGAGAGGGATCTGGTGTTGGAGATGCAGATCAGGGAGCTCGAAAGGAGAGGGGAAATGCAGAAGGAGCTTGAGATGGAGGTCGATCGATTGTACAGATTGAAGCAGCTCAAATCTTCCCCCATGGTAATGCGCGAGAGAGATACGAGGGATATATCAACTGATTAAAATTTTTATTTGTCTAGTTGATTGATTGATTTTTTTTTTTCACTTCGTTTTTTTTTTTTTCTCTTGCATTTCTGAAGGAGATCTCTCCGATTCGATCGTTGAGAGAAAAGCAAGGGGAAAAGAAGACTGAGGAAGCACGATCGCAGGCAAGTGCACATCTTTTATATTCATTTCTTCACTCACTTCCCCTGTTCCCCTACCAAATTTCCGATGTTGAAATTTAAACGCTCGCAAATGATTGAAGGAGATAGTTTTTTCAATTAATTTTTTAAAATTTTGATTCAGGAGGTAAGAGGGGACTGCGAATGTGAAGAGGAATCTGTGGATGAGAACTCATTGCAGAACTCGAATTCAGAATGTTCGGAAGTTATGGCACAGAAATGACGATGGATATTCTCATTCCATTAGTTTGATTTTTCATTCTGCTTCTGTACTTTTATGGCGGTGGTGTTCAATCAATATAATATCTCATTGTTTTTTTTCACAAACTGAAATATTTAGACCCTCTTCTTTGGCAAATCCCTAGGATTTCTTCTTTCTTTTACCCTACATTTTCCCTTTCATTGGACACGATGGGTCAAACATCTCATGGGACTGCTCAAGGAAAAAAGGCTTCGAGGAAATCCCTCCATGCCTAAAAATGAATTTCAAATCTCAGGAGGGAGAATTCTTCCTTCCGAATCTTTCTTGTAGAGATCCAAGTTTTGCACTCTTATACTCCTACTTACACTCTACTAAATTAACTGATTGCGAGCCTAAAATAATCATCACAAGACATAATTTATATGCTTACACTCTAATGGGTCCTGCAGGCATACTATGGAAATAATGTTGAAATAATATTGATTGATCCTGTACCAATCAACAAACTAACCAATACACTAGATGTATTAATTAACATCTTCATCAATACATCAGGTACGTGCAATATTTTCTCCTAATACTCAATAGGATTCGAGCTCGAGCTCGACTATTCAAAGATTTAACTTCCTCTCAAGGAAGTGCTGGTGGAGAAAGACTAGTAGGGATAGGAATTCCTCCATGCCAAATTTGTAAGTAGATTGAATCATTGTATTTTTGAAAGCATATCTGCATTTGGATAAATTTTAACATAATTTTATATAATATTTCATTCAAATTCAATATAACATCAAATTTAAGACCTATCCAAACATAGGATATTCCTTCCAAGTCTATACCTTTCTACACCTTAAGGTCCCGTGTTTTGTACTCACGGTCACATGCCAAGTGTGCTAGAAACTACTTCCATACCTCACTTTTTAAAAGTAACCAAAACATAATAAATGAATACTGATGATACATAATTAACATGTCTACACTGGAAAGACAGGCATATAATTGTAGATTTTGTTAATTTACTCAAGTACATTCAACTACAAGCATAAGGCAGTGAGCACATTAAAAAAAATAGAAACAAAAAACAAAAATAAAACAGAATAAAACAAAACATAAAAAGCCCAGGATGGGGAGCTTCGACTGCCTGTGCAAAAGCGTTGTGAAAGCCCAGAAAGGTTGTTTGGCATGGTTTTCACGGTAGCATGTTTTTGCTGTCTGCTGTTGTTATGCTGTTGCAGTTTACCAAACGCAAATCACTTTATACAAAGTCTCGCCATTGACTTGATAAATGAAAACTCTCGAATAGAATAAGCAATGCCTTACAGTACCAACTAACATGATCAAGGAGCCAAATAAGCTTAGAGAAGAAAACTTTTGACTCAATAAAATGCACCTTTCTTAGGGTTTGGCACAGATCCTACAACTAATCCATACATTCTAAGTCTAAATAACTCACTTGGATAAAACTTGAAAAACAAATTATCCCTATAGCAATTAATTATGGCAGAAAAGATTTGTCTGAAAGAGACAAAGACCAAAGCATAAGCTTTGATCCATTATAAGGAATGATGGAACTTCACAGCTAATCAGCTGTCCATCTGTGACCGCCCAATTGTCACTGCAACAGAAAATATGCCCTAACAGAACTTCCAATGGTTGTTGCAGTTTACACAAGTCACAAACGTCGTCATGGGTTCATCTGCACTCCTGGTCTGCAGTTGATAGTAAGTACACTTGCGCTGCCCACAACGGCCACACTTGAACTGATCAGTAGTGGCTTTTGGTGCGCCACCGCGCTGACAATCAAACAGGGCTTTCTCTTTTATTTGTTTATTCTCGCGTTGCCTTTGATTACTTGCCATTTCTTCCGGAGTCATTGTCATAAGCATCTCGGGCTTAACCTGGCCAAGAAGAACTTTTCTCCTTAAATCCGGGTTGTTTGAGTCCTTGAGGTTGAACATTATAGACCTGTATTTAACCTTTTGGCTCCCATTAGATCGGCCCATTTTCTCAAACATTACAGATTCCACTGAGACTGCCACCCGTATTGGATCACAGGCATCCACTTCATCCTTAATGCCCTCATCAGCCTCACCAGCAACTCTGGACAGGGCCTCTAAAAGGAGCTCACGAATTTTGTCGCGCAAAGCATCATTGCACTTGATCATTGAAGTCAGCTTAGGAGGGCCATTGGCAGCTTGCAATGGTTTCTTGATGCTGGAAGTTGGTTTCTCTTCCCTGGAGATCTTTTCAACCTTAACAGAAACCCCATTGTTTTTCTCAACCTTGATAGTTTCTGAGGTTGAAGTACTCCCAGGTTTCATTAAATTGCTTATATCAATTTTCTCAACCTTGACTGTCTCAGATTTCTCCACTTTCTCAACCTTTACTGCTACTGACTTCTGAACCTTCTCAACTCTGGCAGTCTCTGCTTTTGCAACCTCCATCTTGGTTGAACATTTATTTTCTAAGCTACCATTTTTCTTATTTCTGGTCGTTTCATCAATGACTATCTTTTTCCACTTATCAAGCAAGTCAGAAGCCACAACCTGGATTTTCTCCCTTGGATGTTTTGTGAGATGACGAAGCCGTTTTCCAACCTGAAATTAATGTCACATAATACATTAGATGACAAAATTAAATTTTGATAATGGAAATTATCACTAGCATGAACAAACATTCAACAAGTTCTTTTTAAATATCTTACGGGTAAAAATTTAAAAGTAAAATGAAAAGCAACACCCCCTACCAAAATATATATATATATATATTTGCTCAATCATGCAGGAAATACATACATTGAGGTTAGAATGTAGTTACTCTATAATTATCTTCAAATGAGATGGGATTAGTTAGTTACATATCAATCTCACATTGCTTGTTTATTGAATTGCATAATATGCATCTCATCAAGTGCAAAACCATAACCAGTAATAAAGACATGCAAAGTAACAACAATAACAGAGCCTCAAGTCCCACTGGGGGGTGTTGGCTACATAAGTTCTTTCCCAGACTCTACTTAATCTAGGACAACATTCACAAAAAGTTGAGAGCCATTAAACCATGTCTTACAATCCCAACTCAAGTAAATGTCAATTGAATTACTGCTCACTGGTGTGCTATCTGGTCTGCATCATATAAACACATCGAAGTAACATAATTCATTTTTTTTTTTGCTTGAAATAATGTTCTTTTAAAAACAAAGGATACATGGAATGCAAATTAAGGTAGATTTTGTAAAAGTACATGTATGTCATATTACCTGTATGTGCAATAACTACACACATTATACCAGCACAACTAATATAATATATCAACACACACAGAAGCAGGTAAAAAAAGAAGGAAATCATGAGAATCTCTCAAGCCAGAACAAAGAGGGAAAACCCAAATGTGTTCAGTCCTTCCCTTCTATATTAGAGCATAGTTGTTAGGATCTTATCATTCACAATTCGATTTGTAAGATTCATACCACTTCTACATTAAATCGATCTGAACCACATTAACAAATCCAAAAACAACTGAATCATTATGAACCTATTGACTCACCATCATGAATCTAATGATTCGAACCAAATCTATAGATTAACACAATTCTGGGCCTATCATATCCTGACAAACCCAACTAGTTTGAAACCCCAAAAAACAACATTCCTTTCTTTTTTTATTGCTTTTATTTTTACACGATTACCTTCCATTCATGGTCTATATCAGTTTTGTGCTGAAAAAAAAGGAGAAAATAGAACTTTAGGTCTGATGTTGTCTTCACAAAATCTTCTTCACTCTAGGAGCAAGAGTATAGTGTCCTGCCATTGAGAAGAAGCAACGAAACACTCACCAGCTAAGGTGCTACCCTTGTCTCGTTATATTGTTAAGGTTTAGAAGTTGATTTTTTAGTAGTTTGTTCAATTATTATCATTTTTAAGGTTTATTTTTTTCTTCTTAATCCGAGAAAGAATATGAATGAAATATTATTGTTTTTTTAATTGTTGATAAACACCAAAGTTCAACTTTTTACTCTTTTTTCTTGATTCCTTCCTTTAAACAACATAAAGTTCATTATTTATTAATATTTCCAATTTATTCTCTTACTTTTCAATTGTTTAGGGAAAGCATACACATGAAATTTGATTTTTTATTGTCAAAATTTAAATGTATTCTACTGTTTTGCTTGTAGTTTGTATATCAATATATGCACATCATTTAGAATTGATTTTGGAAATTAGTACCAAATCTTATGATTTGATTCTCGATTCCCAAAACTGGAATTTCGACTCACAATTCATATCTCAATTTGACAACTATTTTATTAGTTATGTTGCTATCAATTTTCTCTCACGTGCATTGGATGAGCTACTCTTCCAGTCAAAATTATGCAGTTTAGTATAGTTTTACAACTTTTTTATAACAAAATGGATATTTGCCCAAAAAGCCTAATATGTATCATTTCTGTAACTAATATCAAGGACTTATCATGTGACAGTTATTTGCCATGTAAATGAATTCAACTTTTTGTTGGAATTCTACATGTATGTCGGTCAAAATTTCAACATTGGTATTCTAGATATATCAATTGACCAACTTTTGTGTACAATATATTTACTTAAAATTAATCACCACCAAATGAACTCAGAATTTAGGTTGACTGCCCACAATATGCATTGTCAAATAATACAAGCAAAAGATTGCTATCTTAACCATAAAATATGAGTATACAAGTATTCTGATGTACCCAATGGCACTTGATATTTCCATAGCTAGGTGCTTAAAGTTTGGGGGAGGAGATAAAGAACTCACATGAATGAGGAGATGATCCTCTCTCTACAAGGAAAGTTATTAGAAACTCAATATAATTAAACCAATGGCAGGAGGCATGGCATTGCTCATGGTTGCAACACAAAATATAAAGTTAAAGAAACTATGTACTGGCCCTGTATTTTTCTAGGATTTTATGCTTTCACCTTGCCCTAAAACAAAAAGAAAAAAATACAGAGACAAGATTCCTGCCTCCAACTGGAGGTACAGCATAAAAAGCACTTTCGTTTGCTACTTCAAAGTGGCAAAAACACTCCATTCCTTACCTTTAAACAAAGTTTCCGAATAGTCAAAAGCATTCCCCCATCTCTCTCTCCATCCCTCTCTGTGTATACACACATATATATAAATATATATATATATATATATATATATATATATAGAGAGAGAGAGAGAGAGAGAGAGTGAGAACACCCCAAAAAAACTGCAACAACAGCAGCAGCAGCAGCAAAATTTGTTCAAACATATTTAAGACCTAAATATATAACAACCACAAAAATCAACTTGTTTGATTCTCCTGTATCTTACTCTTCTGTCTACCCCGTGTGATTTTTAATTTTTTTTTGGTTTTAGCAAAATCCTTGTTTTACTGATCAAAGAAAAACAGAACATCAAATTCAGTCAGTTCCTAACAACATTCAGTGGTTTTCAAAACAAAAAAAAAGAAACAGCACCAAGGAAACAATAAATCTGAAGTCTAGGGCCTCAGTCAAGCCTCATACCTGCGTTGAAACGAGAACATCATACGACACAGGAGAATTCTTAAGCTGTTTCAACACATCGATGCATCGCGACACCTCAGGACCACTCGAGGAAACCCCTTCACCTGCCGCTGCGTCCGCAGCCTTCTTTGCCGATTCAAACAGCTCCACTAGCTCTCTCTCCATTGATCTCCAGATCTTTTATCAAAACCTTCCGGGCATGAAACCGAACTGAAAAAAAAAATAATAATGATAATAATAATGAATCAGAATATACATCCCCAATATTAAAAACAATGACAGTAATAGGTGCCTCAGAATGAATTGAACCCTAATAAGCATGCAAACAAAACAAAAACGTGATGAAATAGGTACAAATACGAACATTCAACGAGGATTTCTGAAGAGATCTACAGAAAAAGTGCAGATTAGGTTTCATATTACATGAGGCAAAACAGATCGGTGCAGGATTGTAGAAGCTTTGAAGAGGAAAGCTTTGGATTGGTTTTGACTGGCAATGTTGCCCTAATTTATTTTTTCAAAGAGGGGAAGGGGATAGGGTGCAGGATGGTTAGGGGCAGATGGTTATTATTGCCTTAATCAGAGAAGGCTCAAGACAGTGGACGGCTTCTGATCGTGTTATTTTTATTATTAGTAAGTTGTAATAAGTAAGTTGTAAGTTCTGGGGTAAAATAATGGCCTCATCAGTTGGTAAATTATGGACTAAATTTGTCCTTGTTATTAAACTTTTAATTTTTACAATAAAATGAGAATAATTTCTCGTTTTCTATTTAGGAAAAATACCCTTTCATTAAAAATGGTTACATAATAATTTCAAAATCAGCTCATTTCAATTTTTTTTTCTTTTAAAGAAAATTATTTATAGTATAAAATTAACAATTTTTTCTCTTTTTTTTTCTTCACTCCTTACGAAGTTACAATTCACAAAAATTCCTCTTCTACACACGCCTCCTGTAAGCCATCCTCTTTTGGTCGCTAGTTCTCCATCTTTGAAAACTCCCAATCTCATAGCGACCCACTCTCTAAAAAAATCTTTAATTATTTTGAAATCTATCTTCTTGGACACTCTCAAACATCTTTGCTGAACTAAGACCAAAACTGTTTGAATCAAAGAGTTAAATCTTTTTTACGCCACAAAACACAATCTCAAAGAGACAAAACACATGTTTCCCAACATACTTTAGAAATAATAGCATGAAAGTCAATCATTGTGATCCAATCCCA
This sequence comes from Malania oleifera, assembly GCF_029873635.1. Lineage (NCBI taxonomy): Eukaryota > Viridiplantae > Streptophyta > Magnoliopsida > Santalales > Ximeniaceae > Malania > Malania oleifera. The sequence continues at coordinate 92,370,260 of NC_080423.1, read as the reverse complement.
CCACAAGCTTCTTCATCCCTAGGCTAGGACCAACTATATAAAATTTTAAATACTATCAAAAAAACAAAAACAAAAACAAAAACAAAAAAAAAAAAACCACTCCAAACTAAACCCTTATTATCATCGACTTTTTTTAGCACCCATTAAACAATTAGCCTCACTCGCATCTTCTACAAAGTTGCCATCACCATTTTGGCCATTTTGGCATATGGTTGTCATGATTTAAACGACCTATAAAACAACACAATCTCAAGAGGAAGTTTTATTGGTCGAATTCAAATCTGGTCCAGAAATCTTAAGAGGACAGCTTGTTTTCTTTTTCTTGGATGATTTTTTAAGGCAATCTTGGTTCTTGAAAAAGAGATTAGTGAGGGAAGTGCGTAAGCTAGTTTCAACGAGCAATGATCTACCTCACTTTGGCGAATGGAGATTGGCAACAAGATGAGAAATTCGAGGTGCTTTGGTTTTCTTCCATAGGAAAGGCATTATATGGATGAAATGGTCTTCCTTGGTTAAGAGGCCCAAACCTTCTAACTTTCACGACGGTGAGGAGGGGAAGGCATGAGTCATGTTAGATGCCATAGGCAGAAAGCTTGCAATAAAAGGATTGGCAGAGAGGGATCCATAAATGGCATGAGCAGATCTGCAATGAGCCCAGTGTGGGCTTAGCCCCTCACTCAATTGACAAAAATATTCCCATATTATATATGTGAGAGGTTTGAAGTTGCGAGTCTTTTTAGGATTGCACCCACTTAACTTGCTTTTGTAGAAGGTTTAAGTTCTAATATATAAAATTTAGGATTTTAAAATTAAAGTAAAAAAATAGAGAAAGAAATGCAAATAAGGATGAAACCCAATGTAGTGAAAGTTTGAATTTTTAATATTGATTAGAACTCTAATGTTATGTTTAAATTGATATCATAACAATTTAAGATTATAAACAAATAATTATAAAAACATAATCTTACAACAACAAGCCTCAAGTCCCGCTAGGTGGGGTCGGCTACATGAATCTTTTCCACCAATTCACCTGATCAAGAGCATTTTCCTCTATTAGATTAAGGGCCAAAATAATAATAATAATAATCTTAAAAAATAAAAATAAATAAATAAAAGTATTTTTGCATGAGCTTTAGCCCCCACCTATTATAGGTTATTTGCCACTAGTTGGTGGGGGAGATTTGGCAACTAAGATGTAAAGGAGGGTGGATTTTTTTATGTTGCTAGGACTTACGACAAGAAGGATTCAGGAGGGGTTTGCAAGAAGGAAGATGTTACAAAGGATGTATGTGGGTGGGGGTGAAGTGCAAGGGTTAAAGAAGAGATAAGAGGGTGAAAGAATGGTGGCAGTTTTGCATTAGTGTTGGAGATGGAGGAGTGAAATTTTGGAAAATCATAAGCAATTGAAAAAAATTAAATATTTATTTATTATGTATATTTTTTAGTAAGAAAAAAAGTTGTATGGGTCACAAAATCATTAAATAAACAATTTTAATAAATGGGCATTTTTCTCATGTCAATGCGTCCTAGAGGAGGACTGCCCCAACCTAGATGGGCAATTGAGCAAGTGAGAGCAATGTGTGAGATTATAGGTAACATATTCAATGGAGACATCACTAACTGTTATTTTCCTGTGTAGTTAAATCATGCCCCAAGGATATGCGCGCTCGCGCACACACACAAAGCAAATACAAAAAACAAGGAAAAATCAAAAAGGAGAAGAAGAACAATGATTTTACGTGATTCAACTATGTGCCTATGTCTATGGAGCCCCTGCACAATTTCCACTATTATCAAACAAAAATTTTCTTAAAGTTTCAACCATTAGCTACAATATATACATAGTCCTATATGAAAACCCTAAAATACCCTCATATAATAATACAATTACATTACACCCTGAGTCCTCCGTGTGAAACCTCCCACTTGTAACAATATTTAAGTGGATAACCCCTCTGAATATGAGTCATAACTCAACAATCTCCATCTTGATGAATATTCACCCCTCGGGAGCTTTGAGACCCATGCCTCTACCTAAAACTGCATATTACAAATTCAGCAACTAGCAATAAGGAGTAAGTTCAAACAATGCCAAAAATTCTCCTTAGTAACAACCTTCATCAACATGTCAGATGCATTTTCTTGTGTAGTCACCTTAACCAACTGAATTTCATTTGTACTAATCAACTCTCTCATTTTGTGATATCTAACTACAATGCACTTTGTTCTGACATGACAAACTTGATTCATTAATAAGTAAATAGCACTCTAATTATCACAACGCAAATAAATAGTTTGTTGCTTTATGCCAAGTCCAGTTACCAATCCTTTCAACGACATAGCCTCATTTGCAGCCTCTATCACTGTCATGTACTCAGCCTAGTGGTAAATAATGCAAAAACTAACCCTAAGATGGATTTCCAACAAATAGGTCCACCTGCCATAGTGAATACATAACCTGTTGTGGACCTCCTGTCATCCAATTCTCCTGCATAATCTGCATCATCAAATCCCTATATTAAAGTTGAATCCTATCCTATACAATTCTAGAATTTGTAGTGCCTTTCAAGTACCTAAGGACCCACTTCAAAGCACTCCAATGCTCCTTGCCCAAATTTGTCATAAACTTAGTCACTATACTAATTGCATGTAGAAGATGTGAACAAGTACAAACCATGGCATACATCAAGCAACCCACTACGTTGGCGTATGATACCCTTGACATCTCCTCCACATCCTCCTCTAATTGTGGACATTGTGTTGAAGATAGCTTGAAATGATTTGCTAATGGTGTAGACATTGGCTTAGAATGGCTCATGCTAAATCTCTCCAACACCCACCCTATGTAAGCCTTTTGAGAGACCCAAAGCTTCTAATCATTCCAATCTCTCGGTATTTCCATCCCAAGGATCTTATTTACAACCCCAAGACCCTTCATCTCAAGTTCCTTAATAAGGATTTTAAACCATTGACATCACAAATATTCTTTATAGTAATCAACATATTATCAACAAATAGCAGTAGAAAGATAAATGAACCATCAAATAGACTTCTAAAATAAACAAAACAATCATACTCACGGTGGGTATATTCGATACTCATCATGTACGAATCAAAGCACTTGTACCACTACCTTGACGATTGCTTCAAACCATAAAATGATTTCTTCAATATATGAGCATAATTCTCCTTCTCAAGTTCTATGAAACTTTCTAGTTGCTCCATATAAATTTGCTCTTTTAAGTCATCATCAAGAAATGTTGTTTTACCATCTAGCTACTCTTAACTCCAAACCAAATTGAGCTGCCATGGCCAACAAAAGCCAAATGGAGATATATGGGGCAACCGGATAAAATACCTAATCATAGTATCCCTTCCCCATGAGAATACCCATTTAACACTAGTCTGGCCTTGGATCGCTTACCACCTCTTTCTGAAATATCATTTGAGAATACCCATTTACCACTAGTCTGGCCTTGGATCGCTTACCGCCTCTTTTTGAAATATCATCTTTATTCCTAAACTCCCATTTGTATGATTGTATCCCACTGCTTTCCTTCCCTTCGGAAGTTTCACCAACTCCCAAGTCAGACTTTTATGCAAAGACTTCACCTTTAACATCATAGCTTCCATCTACCTATGTTTCTCTGGGCCAAAAATTGCATCCTAAAAGAGTATGGATCTCCACTTCCACTAACAAGAGCAAAGGAGATCATATCCTCAAAAACTATATCTCCGCAATATATAGATAATGCATTTTGGTCTGTCTATAGCTACACCATGGTAATTTGGTTCTCGCTAATCATGTTGCTTAACAAAGGGCACCTTTGGTTGCTGGTCCTATACTTTACCAAGTTCCACCTGCACCTTTGGCTACTTCTTGTCAACTTTACTACCTTGTCCATCTTCTTTGTAACTTAGCATTGATGTCTCATCAAACACCACATCTCCACTCATAAATACCTTCTTATCTTTTGGATCTCATAACTTGAAGCCTTTAATCCCGTTTTCATAGCTAATAAAAATGCACCTCTTGGATTTAGAGTCTAGTTTGGATCAAAGCTCACTATGAATGTGAGCGTATGCTAGACAACTGAAGATCCTCAATTTAGAGTAGTCAACCTCTTGACCAGTTCAAACTTCCTCATCCACTTTACCATCCATCTTTGCAGAAGGTGCCCTGTTAATAATATAACAAGTTGTGCTAACTGCATCTTCCCATAAATTTTTGGGCAATTCTGCATGTAGTCTCAACTCCTAACTTTCTCAAGTAAAGTCATATTCATCTTTTTAGCCACCTCATTCTATTGTGCAGTGTGACAAACTGTAAAATGTCTGACAATTCCCTCAGACCTGCAAAAGTTCAAAAACTCATCAGACTTGTACTCTAACCCATTATTTGATTTAAGACACTTTACTAACTTTCCCATTTGTTTCTCAACCACTGTCTTCCACTACTTGAATTTGGAGAATACCTCTGACTTTTCCTTCATGAAATAAATCCAAAGCTTTCTAGAGTAATCATGAATGAAGCTAACAAAATACTGAGCTTCATTCTTAGTTGGCACCCTTATAAGCCCCCAAACAACACTGTAAACATAATTTATAATATCTTTGCTCTTTCGAAAGATAGCTTGAATTTCACTTTGCATTGTTTACTCAAAACACAACACTGCAAAAACTAACTTTGCACTCCTTCAATCCTTTCAACAATTTTCTCTTATAGAGTTCCATCATACCCTACTCACTCATATGTCCCAAGCACATATGTTAGAGCGTAGCGTCAACTGTGTCAGTATCCAATGAAGCAGTTGTTGCACTATCCACAATTGTACTACCTATTAACTAATACAAATTGTTATCAACTCGTTTACTCTTCATAACAATCATAGAACCCTTTTAAAACCATTAGGATTCCACTTTCGAAATTACTAAAAGCCCATGCAAAGTATTTTCTAAGTAACCTAAGGAAAGCAGATTCTTCAATTTCAAAACATGTCTAACATTTTATAATGTTCTAACAATGTCATCAAACATGCTAACTTTCACAGTACCAACTCCAATTACAAGACAAGGATGATCACCCTACTGATCCATCATCACATTCCCAGTAAGTATCAAACCACACCCTATATGGGCAAATAATGAAAGGAACAACCAGAATCCATAGTCTAAGTATCCTAAAAAAAATTGTTACCTAAAGCAACAAGCAAGAGCTCTTCGTTGTCTGAACTATCTGTAACCACACTTACAAAGCTTGAAGGGCGGTATTTCTTGTCTTCCTCTTTCTTCCAAAAAGGACAATCCTGCTAATGACACCCCTTAACTTCTTGGCCTTTGATCTAGACTTCGATTTGCACCTCTGGGTATACTTCTCCTAGGATCTCCCTCTCCTATGTTCGGCCTTGGCAACCAAGCCCCCTAATTCATTATCCTCTTTGTTGAGTTTTCTTCTAGTCTCATTTGACCTAAGAACCCCAAAAACCTCTTCATAACTTAAAATGGATTTCCCAAGAGTAGTTTCATAACCAGATGTTCAGAAGAAGAAGGAAGGGTTGATAACGACATCAAAATTTTATCTCCATCGCCAATCCTCACATCCACTTTGAGCAAACCATTGATAATCTGATTGGATTGATTCATATGTTGATTTAGATCTTCATCCTCAAGCATATGAAGAAATCAAAAATGAATTTTTCAAGAGCAATTTGTTAGTATTCTCTTCAACATATACGGGATTTCCAACTCATCCATAAACCCTTGACAATTTTCCCCTCTGTCACATAGAATATTATAGAATCTGCCAAACAAGATCAGATAGTACAGAAAGCGATCAATTCTAGTTCCATCCGATCATCTTCATCAATATTCTCTAATTTCTTTCTTGTCAAAGCCTATAAACCTTTTGTTCAACCAACAAATCAATCACTCGCATCTGCCACAAGCTAACGTTCCCTCTACCATTGAACTTTTCGAATCTAGTTTTCATCTCGCTCATCCTTGGTACAATCCAGAAGCAAACCCTAGAAAAAACTAGCATGAACCTGGTGCTTTGATACCAATTGTTGTGAAATCACGCCCTAAGGTTATGCACACGCGCGCACACACACCAAATACGAAAAACAAATAAATCTCAAAAAGAGATAAGAAAAATAATGAATTTACGTGGTTCGATAATTTGCCTATGTCCACAGAACCCATACGCAATTTCCACTATCATCAAATGAAAATTGCCTTAGAGTTTTAACCCTTGGCTATAATATGTATATATAACCCCAATATGGAAACCCCAATATACACTTACATGATAATACAATTAAATTACACCGTGAGCCCTCAACACAAAACTTCCCACTTGTAACAAACTTCAAGTGGATAACCCCTCTAAATAAGAGTCATAAGTCAAAAGTTCCTGAATTAATAATCCTACTTAACGTAATCAAAATAGAATTCAAGAGTGCGATTATGCAAAAGTAAGGTATCATTGTCAAGGTATCAACGCCTCTTATACGCCCAATCAATTGATGGTATATCATTAGCCTTTGATTATCCTTTTGAACTTAACTAACTCTTCCATGTTGATTTAGTTTACCAACCTTTTAATATTGAACAATCCCGCTACTGCAGTGACTACTCTCACCTTGAGAGTTTCAAAAGGATGTCATACTTTCAAATTCCGTTATCATTAAATTAATTATACAATAACGATTCATCAGTATTGTTGGCCTAACTAGGCTTTTGCAATCAGTTTTGGTGATAACAAACAAAGGACATTTTAACTTGAAAAAGTTAAGTTATGATGTTTTAGGAAAACAAAGATTATTGTGGACCATCAAGTTAGATGACCTTCAAGAAGAGTCAACAAGAAGCTTAATATAGCTTAATATTGACCAAAGCAAGGGAAGCTAAAACAAGCTCATGCAAACATCCAAAGGACTTCGAAAGCAAAAAAGGAAGTGGAAGATCTCAAAGATTAGCAAATAAGATTTTTAGGAAAACCAATGTAAGTACTTCAAGGGTTAAATATTTATTGAAATATCTTTTGAAGCTTTCTTGGGGATTATGTGAACTTAGAGATTTTCTAAAATTCCCGAAATAAGTTTTATAAAGATTAAAAGAAAGAGAGCAAATCAGTTTTTATCACTAAAAGAGAAAAATTCAAAAAAGAAAGTCAGTTCAGATGACTGAACTTCAACTTTAGATGACTGAAGATTATCTTCAAACGTCTGAAGAATAAGTTCAGACGTCCGAAGATTTTCTGGGAGGAAACAGAAACAGGCAGTAGCAGTTCAGATGATTGAACTTGGACTTCGGTCATCTGAACCCGACTCTTCGGTCATCTGAACCTCATCTTCGGTCGTTTGACCCTGTGTCCAGTTCATTTTTTTTACGACTCAAAAACCTCAGATGACTAAACTCAAGTGTTCAGTCATCTGAACACTGTTCAACAGGCAAATTTTTTTAAAATTTAATATTTTAAATAACAGTTGCTTGGGCTCCAAACTTTCTAAAATCTTAGGAAACACTCAAAGGAAACTTTAGCAACAAAGAAACAAGTCTGATTGCCTATAAATACATGGTTCTTCTAAGTCAAAATATACCAAGTTTTGAAAATCTCTCATAAGCTCTCTTGCTCTCAAAGTCTCATCTTGTTCATCTCTTGCAAACTGAAAATGCTGTGATTCTGAGATTGTTGTTCATCAATCCCTGAAGTTATATTGCTGATTTCTCATCTGGAGAAAAGGGAGTTTGGTGAAATTTTTGTTAAGCTTCAAAAGTGTATTTCATTCTTGATATTTATCTTTTAAAGTACATAGTTTTGAATTGTACTAACTTGCTCTTTGTGTGAGCGTTCTTTGTACACAATCTTCTTATTGTTTCTCTTGTAGATTTTGGAAAATTCCAGGTTATTGGATCAATGACCAAACGCAGATATATTGTTTGGAGAAGGCAGGCTCTAGCCTTAACAAAGGAGTGATTGTAATCGGTGTTATTCCGCCCGGTAAAGGAGCTGCAAATAGTGGAATCCTTTGGTAGGTTTTGCCAAGGGCGAGGACGTAGGCTGTGTTGAAGCCGAACCTCATAAAAGTCTCGTGTTATTCTTTCTCTTCCCTGCTCTTTATTTTTCAGCGATATTTACAATTTGTGTGGTTGTTCTAAAATTGAAAAACTAAGTATTTGGTTGTTAAATAAACCGAAAGATAATTTGTTTTGGATTGATCAACATTGATTACGGAAACCGAAAGGGACTACATTGGTTAATCATTCTTAACTTATTAATCTGAAAGCTTGTTTAAAAGCTTAATATTGGGAGGAATTGTGCATGAGTTTTTATTTAACACAAAGCTTATACTAGTTCAGCAAATTTTCTTATTATTGATTAAGTGGTTAATTATCTTATTCATTGGTTGAGTTTATTAATCTTGTGGTTACATCTAAGTATTAATTGAAGTAATAAAATAATAGAATTAAAAAGGGAAATAAATTTTAAAATCCCAATTCACCTCCCTCTTGGGAAACTATTCCTAATTTCAAGTATCAATGTTTTAAAAGGTGAAGGCATAAGGTGAGGCATTTTAGCCCTTAAAAGGTGAGGCGTAAGCCTTAAGGCGTTGGGGCATAAGCCTTTTGAGAATTTGTTCTTTAAGATAAAAATTTGTTAAATAAATTATATACTTAAAATAAAGTAAAAATTATTAAATCACAAATATAATGTAAAAAAGAAAAACTAGATGTACTTTGAAAAATACTTGTTGGCCATTCAAAAATTGCTAACTTGAATATAACATAAATCATGACAAGAGATAGCTATGCCATTACAAAGTTCAAACTATTTTCATGATGTAAGATATAAATCCAGTTATTTTGGAAAGGTTGAGGTTCAAGAGTTTTACAAATAAACTCATATTATGACATTCTTTTTATACAAACATGCAATTAAAATTTTCTAACCAAGTCTAACTTGAGAATCACGCACCCAAAATGCATAAGCCTCAACTAAAAAGGCGCAAAAGGTGTGCTTCTTGTAAAATTGCGTGAGCCTCAACTTGTAATGCGTTAGCCTTTTTGGAATTTGGTATTTTAGATTGAGCCTCAAGGCGTTTTAAGTATGCTTTGCCTTGAGGCGAGCCTCAATTGAGCCTTTTAAAACACTAGTCAGTATCATGCAAGAAACAAGAGCATGCAAAAAAAATACAAACAAAAGAGAAAATATGCAAATCACATAAATGGAAAAGTACCACATTTAATATAATCACTTAGGTAACTCAATTTAAGTGATTGAACTAAACAAAATGTCCCCTCATAGCTAAATGAATAAGGTTTAAAATGCCCTATCTCTGGCACTCCATCATTGATGAGATGATTCACACGCATGCAAAAAGGTAATAAAATTACAGTAAAAGGTGCAAGATGACATGCAAATGTATTTTAAATTAGTTTAAAAACTAGGAATATTTTTTGAATTTTCTTCAAATTTTTTGAACAAACCACATTTTGAGATTTTTTTTATAATACCAACAATAATGTTAGAAAATGATAAGTATCATGATATTAAGCACATATATGCACATTAATACTCACACATGCATACTCACACATCCATGCTCACACACACACACGTGTATATTAAATCACCCAACACACATATACACACATTACATATATGTAGAATCATATTTAATCTACACGCATCCATGCATCTAATTACTAACATGTTCATTCATATATCTAACTTGCATGCAAACAGATGCGTACATCCATACATGTATACATTCTAACTTACATTCACCTAATTTATTATACACACATGCATGCATTCACCTTGCATTCATACCATCATGCATGCTCTCACAATCCCATGCACATGAACCCACACATACATGCATGCCCATATATGCGCACACACATATGACCATACTCATGAAAAATTCATCTTGTAGATACAGACACATCCACATTCATGCATGCATGCTAACGCTCACATGCACTCATCAAGCATAAAAGCAAGCACACATTTTCCAATATGCATTGACAAATTTATGCATATATATCTACATGCATATTCATACATGCATATATCATGCACATGGATATATATACATATACGTTGACAAATATCCATGCATGCCTACACCTACATGCTTGCATGCATACACTTTCACATCTACACACATGCATTCACACATAAATACAAGCACGAACACTTATACATTATACACACACAAGCACATGCAAACACCATCATGCATAAATACATATCATAATGCATGTATAATTATTTATATCCAAGTGATTCATATCCATACATGCATTTTACATACTTATACATACATTTACACTCCCACATGTACATACTACATACATATATTGTCATGCATACAAATTCAACCACATGCATGCTTATGTACACATGCATAACTAGCATACAAGCACACACTCAAACACCCAAGAACATGCATATATTCCTTCATGTTCACTCGTTCAAAATCATATATGATGCATAACAAATGTACACTAACACTCACATGGAAGCTCACACACATGCATGCATCTATTATTAGAAAGCCTCTTATTATGCATGTGACCGGCTCGCAGACACACCCACTATCTTATATGCACACACTCACTCACAAACACATAAATGCGTGAGAGAGAGAGAGAGAACATAGTTTAGAGCTACAGCAAGGAGGGTGGCTGCATAAGGACCTCTACCCATGGTCTTTTTTCAACTTTTATAGTAAATAATAATAATAACAAAAAGGTGGCTTTGTGGGGGGGTTGGACAAGATGAGGCTAGCGGCTGTCAATTGTGATTGCTAGGGAGGCTATCGAAGATGGCAACAAGGTGTTCAGCAAGAGTGGAGAAAAAAGGAGGAAAAAAGGGGTTCAAGGGGAAAGAAAGGAGGGCAAGAAGGTCTGGGCAAGTATGGGAGGTAGGGGCCTACACCACTAGCAAAAAAGGCATTGGAAAAATTAGGCAAAGAGCAATCGAACGCTTCATGAAGACAAGAAAATTCTATTTATTGCTCTAGTTTTAGCAACTTGGGGCCAGGAACTTTGTTATCTAAATGCTTGTTTAGTTTCAAGGAACTGGGGGATTCAAACACTATGATTTGAAATAAATATTATGCTTGGGTTGGATTCTTAATTTAATTTGAAAGAAATATTATGCTTGGATTTGATTCTAAATTTAATTTGAGTATAATAGAATTTGGAATGAAACTTGATGTTTAGTTAAATTTTCAACTTGATTTGAAAGATGATCTGCCATCTTTTGCACTGCATTGAAAGAATATAAATTTTACAGTAGGAAGAATGCAAGGAAAGTTGGGATGCATAATAAGCTCTTGGGAAGAATAGTAGGAAGAATGCAAGGAAAGTTGGGATGCATAATGAGCTCTTGGGTTCACTATTCTGCCCAATTCATAACTTATTTGTACCCTAATATCCATTAAAAAAATAAAAATAATAATAAAAAAAGCCATGTTTTATAGTATTGGAGTAAAAATATTTTTTCCCTCATAATTCCTTGCACATAATAAAAACTAAGACTTCAATCAATCAGTAAATATTTCTATCATCTATGGTTATGTAGGTTGGGGATGATGATTAGCGTTCTTATCACTTGGCTCACAAACTTTGGGGAACATACTTCATATAATCGACAAGAATTCCTACCATTTTGGGTATGATGGCTAGAAGTGACAGCCCTTCGCTAGGATTTCTATCACTTGGCCACCACAATGTAGAGGTAACAGACAACCATTTATTTTCAAAAATGCTTTGATGATATAAGAGACCTTACGAGATGTTTGTTATTATTTTTGTTTTCTAATTATGTGCTTGTTTCGGGCCGGCAGAAAAGCAGGTGAGGACAACACACTTAACTACTTTGCAAGTTTTCCATTCTATTGTCTATTTTAAGCTGTTATGCAAAGACAGTTTGGTTTTCACTTGTTGCAGCAACCCATTACTGCAGTCTTTTAATATCATGAATTCAATTTTTGACTTAAACAATTCTGTATAACAAAGAAAAATTAAAAATAAATTTCCATGAGACTTTAAAATAAAATTCAAATAAGAACATCATTAAAATTTCTAAAAATGCGAAAAATCATCCAAAAAACACTTTCACCATTTTTTTACCTTTAAATATATAATAGAATTGTTAGAGTAAGTTCAGAATATAATTATTTACAGAATAATTAGAGTAATTCTTATTTTCATTATAATATATTTTAACTTACACCCTTTAGTATTTTCCATAATTCTAATTATATTTTTTAATTTTTATTTTACCAAGGATAAAAATAAACACACGTTTGGTTAGATTTTTAACTTTTTTCTATTTTGGGAACTCAAACTAAACAGGTTGTCAATTTTCAATTTTTAGTTTTTAATTCCTTCACTTTCTTGGTTTTATTTTCACATTTTTAACAGTGGTACCAAAAGATGACTTAATTGTGCAAACCATATTTTTGCATAAAAGGAAAGATTCCAAAAATATTTTTCAACCAAAATTGTTTCAGTGTTTTTCTACAGAGAAAAGGAAAATCCTAAGGCATATTTTTTCCTGGACCCCCACAGGGAAGGTCCACAATAAATAAACAAATTACGCAAATCTTATAAAACACTTAATTAGCACATACAGAGAACAAAACAAGTTCTTGTCAGGGGAAGCAAAATTTCTGGTTATGCATTGAAACAATCTCACAGTTCCAAGTCAACGTTCTCAATCCTTGAACAAAGATTCGAAAATAACAGCATAAACACACGGCCCTATGAGCAACTTAATTGTTCGATAACAAACATGCGTCCAAAATCTATTAAAAAAAAAACAAAAACAAAAACAAAAACTCAAACCCTAACCAGATCCAACAGCGTTGGGAGCACATACGGTGACAAAGCTTCGATGAATAAGAAATCAAAACCAAAAACAATTGGTCCTAACATTGATTCAGGTATCATCAAACAAACAAACAGTCAAATGATCAAACAAAAAGCTAAAATCTCCAAATGATGAAGGAAGGAGAATCGGGAAAGTACCTGGGGAGTTTGGGGGGAACGCCGGGAGGAGGACTCGGAACACCCTTTAACGACTCTTCTAAGGAGCGTTTCGGGTCGCCAATACAAATATATACCGGAGGGTAGGAGTATCAAAGGGTCGGATTCGGGTTGGATCATAAACCCGTGAAACTTAAATGGACCAAGTTCTAGTTAAACTCGATAAAATTTGAACTGTTTGTAAATGGGTGGATCTAAACTTGCTTAAATAATAAAAGGGGTATAAATGAGTAACCATTAAGTATTCATTAAAAAATATATAATATATTTATTTTAATTTTTTTCTTTGAAACTTCATCAAATATAAGTCATTTTTTAAAAAAAAAAAATATTTATTTTATTCTTTTCTTATTAATATCTTAACATTTGTGAGTTCATAACACTTATTTATTATTTTATGTCTAAATATTTTATAATATATATATTTAAATTTAAAAAAATGGTGCTTACAATCTATTTATTATTTTTTTCTCTTAAATATTTCAAAAAAAGTAGTTATATAACTTGTATCTTATCTCTATTAATTTGTTTAAAAAATATATGGACATCAATCAATTATCATAATTTATATATTAATATAATCTAAAAGAGAACCTAACATTAAGCTCGACATTAACTTTTTTAAGACCAAAAAATGAAAAACTATCAAAGGATCAATAGAAAGGAGGCAACGTTCGTTAATTAAAGCAAGAGATTAGTACACCAATCTTTACTCCCTACTAACATATCCATGGCCAAAGTGTAACCCCTGTCATCTAAATAATTATCCATGAACAAGAAAACTAATAAGAAGGAATTTTGAGTGTTTACAAAAAAGACTACTTAAGGAAAGTAAGACATCTCATCTCATTCTCACTCACTCTTTTATTGTTGCAATCACATAATTCTTTCAAATTCCCAAATTAAGGCATCGGAACAATCCATTGGAATACACTTTAGACCCTCCAAGACGTGTTCTTTTTTTCTTTTTTTTCTTTTTTAGCAAATAATTGAAGTTGTGATCAATTCAAATTCTTTTAGACAATTTTTTACTACAACATTTGCTGTCGTTTATGGGAAACTTTGAAGGATTTCTTTCTAAAACTCAATCATGGTTACATCACGCAATTTTAAGTCCGAACATATAGCTAGGGATCAATCTTCCTAGTCCATTCACTCCCCATCATTAGACAATTTGCTGCAAATTGTGTTTTTAGATCAAATTCTAGTCTTCCAAAGGAGGGTGGAGGACATGTCTTACAATAGAAAAAAAAAATTATATAGAACATGGCCTAGTGGTTGTTCAAGTAGAAACAATACCTAAGGGTAAGGCAATGGTACCATATGAAGCTGCCTTGAAAATATTAGATCCGATAAATAAAATAGAAGTTGGCGTTAATGAGCAACAGTCCCAGAAATTTAAAGAAAAACTCAAAAAATTGATCAACTGGAAAAGTTGGTAAAAGAATATCACAATGAATCCTTAATAGGGGAAATCTCAGTTAGATCTTATGATTACTCCTTTATCAAGGAAATAATGGAGATCCCTCTTCCTAGTAAATTCAAGATGCCCAACATAGAAGGACATGGTGGGTCGTCAATCACCTGGACCACCTCAACATCTTCAAAATGTTGATGCACCGAGCATTTGTGGCAACCCTAAAGGGGAATACTAGGGCATGGTACCAAACATTGAAACTCGACTCAATTGGGTCTTTTCCTAGATGGAGCAACAGTTTGTGGGGCATTTCATCGGCAGCCAAAAATGGCAAAGACTTTAGCCCACTTAATGAGCCTTGTTCAAGGAGAGGAAGAGATGTTGAAATAGTTCATACATCATTTTATCAATGCAACTCTAGAGGTCAAAAACATGGATCATGGAGTAACACTGGTCACCTTGTGTAATAACCCCAAAAAGGGATATAGAAGATTAGTGGATTGATTCCCAAAAAAATAAAAATAATAATAAATAATAATTATTAATTAATTAATTAATTAATCAGATTTTTAAAAAAAAAGAAAAAAATTAATTAAATAAAATTTATTTTTATTTTATTAATAAAATATATTATTATTAATATTAATTAAATATATTATTATTATTATTATTATTATTATTATTATTATTATTATTATATCCTGAAACTTCCAGTTTTAGGATTTCTTCTTCTTCTTCTTCTTCATCTTCTTCTTTACTTTTTCTTTTCTTCTTTTCCTGCAGCTTCTGAACTCTCTCTCTCTCTCCTCTCATTCTCTCTCTCTCTCTCCTCGATTTCGTGACAAATTTTAGCCGATCGAAAATCTGAAGATACCACTGGACTCCATTCGCCGCTGCCATCATTTCTATCAGAGCGGATAGGTGGTAAGAGTGACGTAAGCGTATTCCCTAAGGTAAGTCATTTTCCCCTTTTTCTTTAATTTCTTGCAAAATATATGCTCAATTGACTAACGGATACCACCACGAGAATCTAGGGATGATTCTCTACAAGTCTAGCAGGACAGAATTCTCGTGGGGGTATTGGGCCAAAACCCTAAATTTTGATTGCTTGGGTTATTAAAGGGCTTATTTTTAATTAATTAGCATTAATTTAGAAATACTAAAATATTGAGCATCTAGGGCTGAAGTAGGATTTCTGAAATTTAGGGCCCAGGTGAGCGCCGTGGGTGTAATTTTGGGACCCGCAAGCAAAATTTAGAAAATTAAGTGGGGGTTTTAAATAATAGATTAAAATATTAATTTGAGGTATATGGAACCTAGGGAAGGTTAAATGGGTATTATTTTGGAGAAATAGATTAATTAATTTGAGAAAAATGCAAATTGAATGAGTTAAATTTCAGGCGCCAAGGACATAAGATTTGGGTCCTAACGAGTCTCTTAGTAAGTCAGGTAAGGAGAATAAATTATAGCAGTATTTTAAAATTATTATTTGAATTAATATGTGAAAATGAGCATATGATATTTTGTCTGAAAATTATTATGATATAAATATCAGATAAACTGTGTGGCATTTGAGTGATTTTAAATTATGGTATTTTGGAGTGTAAAATATAACGATGAGTAATTTCTAAGAAAATATTGAAATGAGAATTTGTCACGACCTGCTCATTTTTTCCACATATATATATATATATATATATATATATATATATATATAATATCAACATAAAACATCACAACTCAGCAGGTCACCATCCACCTGGACCCGTGGGTAAAGGGATATAACAAAACATACAGCAGAAGCCTACACAGCAGAAAGTATAAAATCATATACATCTCATCATAATGTGCATAATACATACCAGAGTACTACAAACACTATCTCTCGGTATATACATCCCAAAAATAAATCTAGGGACAATTCCCATAAAAATCCTAACTGTCCCTACCAAAAACTTACCCTTCCAAAGAGGGCAAACACTGCTCTAGATTAGCGGGGCTTTTTCCGCTCTCCTATCAGGGGCTCCTGAAAAATGTATAAGATTTAGGGGTGAGACACCTCTCAGTAAGGGAAATAAACTAATACTAGTGTGTGGCAACATGAGTAATTCGTGTTCAACATATATCATATATAACACATTTAGTACTGTTTCATCAAATTTGGGAAAACACACACACACACACACACACACACACACACACACACATATATATATATATATATATATATATCAACATGGCAGAACATACTGCATTTTCATAACATATCTCAACTTATGTCATAATAATAATAACATAAAACAATCCCTGGTAGGTTAGCTGGCTGTTGTCATGTATAACCCCCACATGACTGGGTTGTGTGGCCCGAAGGTGGGACCTGGCAATGGTTGGCCGACCACTGTCAAGTCGATAGTCTAGTTTGTAGGTCCGATGGGTCTACCCAGACTGGTCCGTACACCAGGGGCGATAGCAGCACACTCCTCAAACATAACCACATCGACCATCCAATCTCACACCACTCCGTACAGCGGCATTAACATAGATATCATGATCACGAGAACCATGGACACATAGCAACGATACCGTGCAAGTGTTAGCCTAGACCAAGCCAACCAGGTTCTGATATCATATACATATACTAAAACCGTGATACATAAATATCTCATATCATTTATTTTCACATCAATCATATCATTTCACATATATACGTGTATCATGAAAATCATCGGTCCGTACGCCGGTATTACACATTTTAACATAGCTCGGCCCGTACGCTGGCTACACATAGCACAACTCGTACGCTAGCAAACAGTAATCACATAGCACGACCCGTACGCCGGAAAATCACATCTCATAGCACGGCCCGTACATCGGCAATCACAATCACATAGCACGGCCCGTACCCCAACAAATCACATAACACAGCCCATACGCCGGCAAATCACACATATATATATATATATATGTGAAAACATCTCGGCCCATACGCCGGTTTTCCATCATAAAAATCCATCTCATCCACATTTCCAGAAAACAGCATTTCACAACATTTTTACTCATGCCACACAGTAGATTTTCCACATATTCAACATACGATCATTTTCACAGTATTTTGCAAATATAAGGTATATATTCATATACATTTTCCATAAATCAAATGATAACTATATATATATATATATATATATATATATATATATATAAGCATTTTCCAAAACAGTACTAGCTTAGTTTATCCCCTTACCTAATTCTTAGAAAGCCCCTAATAAAACTGTCTCGCACCCGCAGGGTTCCTAACTTAACACCCTGAAAATGAAAAATCTCAGAATTAAAGTTCAGTATTTCTAAGTATACAATATTTTCCTCAACTGTCAAAAACCCACATATTGAGTAGAAAGTCTTCACCCAAAGGCATTCAAGTTTAACACATGATGGGTTTCCTGACCAAAACTCCAAAACTGAAAGCCCCTAGTATTAAACTTCAGTATTTTCATGCGCACAACATTTCTTCTAACTAGCGCAATACCAAATATGGCTTAAAAAGCCTTACCTCAACTTTGGGATGATTTCCAACTAACTTTCTCCCATGATCTGTTCTAGCAAATTTGGAGAGAACTCCGCCAGGAGCATCGTGGTGACTTCGGATCGTCGATCTAACGACTGGTGGGGCCGAAAACGTAGAGAGAAGGGAGAGAGAACCGTAGAGAGAGAGAGAGAGGTTTCGTAAAAAAATATGATATTTCTCCCGGATTTTTCATTCTTATAAAACAGGATTTCGTCGACGAGCCCGACCTTCGTCGACGAGTCCTTCACAAATTTCGTCGACGAGATCCTGTGTTCGTCGACGAAATTCAGGCTACCCCGGAACCTCTCTCGGTATTTTCTCGTCGATGAAGACTTGTGTTCGTCGACGAAGCCCTGAAACTCCCCCTTTTTGTTTTTCTCTTCCGAAATGCAATGTTTTGCCTAGAAAATGAGATTTTGTGAATTACTGATATTGGAAAATAATGAAAAGTGGTATTTATTTGTGAGTGGAAATTATTTGCATGAGAAATGAGTTTGTACAAATTGTGGATATGAGTATTTTGGGAAAATGTGAAAAATACATGAAATATGATATATGATATTACGAGATGATGAAATGTGCATAGAAAATGAGGAGAATATTTATATTGAACTGAATTGTGATATACTGGAATATAATTGATGAAATGTCAATACCGTGTAATGATTGTGGGTATGTGGTGGTAAACCTTGTTGGATGGTTATGATATTGAGCACGGTACCGTTGCGAGTGGTGTTAGTGTAACCACACGGACTCTTGGAGCGTGTGGCATGACAGTCGACTATGCCATTGTGTAAGGTTGTTGGGCCCCCTGAGTCCTGATCAGGGTATTAGGCCGGCCAGTCGTACTACAGACGTGATATGTGATATGATATTTGATTTAACCAGGTCGGCCAACCGCGGTTCGATCCAGCCTTCGGGCCGTACAACCTTGACCATGGGGGGAAGCATGGCATGTATAGAAAGATCCTCAGGGTGGCCATGAGTTACAGACGTGATGTTGGTATTTGATACCGAGGATACTCATGAGCCGGAAAGTAAAGTGGAAATGAAAAGTGAAAGAATGATAAAATTTGCTAAAATGAGAAATGAAAGAAAGAATGGAAATTGAGAAATAAAGAATGATAAAATTGAGAAATGGAACCGCGTGAGTTAATAATATAAATAATTGAGGCGAAGTGAAACTCTCCGCCTGAGGGCTTACTGAGCAAGGTGAGTGCCCTGATAGGTATCAAATGTGGTCATACCCGATTGCATAACGTGTTAGGGCAGAGGGAAGCTACCTGTATGGGCGGATAATCTTCCCTATTCTCAGGAACTTCACAGGTAAATATGTGTTGGAAATCATTGAATTTGATAAATGATTTTAAAGCTTGTAAAAACTTTTGTTGTATATCTATACGATCATGAGAATGTGTATATTAATGTATTTTCTCAGATGAAATGATGATTTGAAAAGTAAAGTGTATTATAATTGTACTCATATGACTACACACTGTAAATAATTTATTCCTTCTTACTGAGATGTGTCTCACCCAAATTATCTAAATTTTTCAGGGGACAAAGATAAGCTAGGTAGTAGAGCTCTGTGATCATAAGGAGTTGGGACCTTGAGATACAGGGTGAGTTTTGACTAGGGAGGTGTGATTCCCTAGGATTATATTATTTTTGGGTATAAGATAGTATTGTGTATTTATGTGTATATTGATACTCTGGGTATTGTATTCTAACTGATATGTGTATATTGTCTTCCGCTGTTAGGTTGTATAATAAAATAACTTTTTACCCGGTACCCAATGCGGGTCGGGTCGTATAAATGATAGTAGGATTGTTGACGTGGCCGATTTGTGTGTGTTGTGGATGACGTGATTATTTATTTATTATTGAAAAAAAAAATTTGTACAAAAATTGGGACGTCACACCTTGACAACAACTCTACAATCTTGTGACTTCATAAATTCCATAAGGTAGAAACCTAAAGCTAATATTAGATAAATAATAGTGCGAGCTAAAAAATATAGCAACTTGGAGGAGGTTATCACCACAAAAAAAGTAAATCAAATTTAAAGAGAAAACATTCTAGGGATGCCAATGAAATCATTGAGGGAGAAGTAAGGGAACATACCTTCAAATACTTCCCTTCCAAGTGAGGAGAATAACAAAAGGGGAGAGTGACTATTTATAGGAGAAAAAGGAATGGCATGAACCACGAGGTTTCATGAGATGCAAATAATGTTAGGAAAATCGACCTAGGAAGTGGGCTCTACTTGCCGAGACATAGTCCATCTAATAATCACCACTCATGAGACCCTAAAATGCCCATTTGATGAGCATTGCTCATAAGGCATTAAGAAACAAGTAAATCTTATGAGCACCACTTATGAGGCCCAAAAATGCTCATCAAATGAGCACCACTTATAAGGCAACAAAAGATAGATACTACTCGGCAAAAAATTGGCCTGCCTGATGAGCACTACTCATGAGGCCCAAAATGCCCATCTGATGAGTACTATTCATAAAGCAATAAGAGATGGACACCGTTTAATAAAAAGTTGACCCATCTAATGAGCATAACTCATGAGACCCAACAATGCTCATTTGATGAATACCGTTCATAAGGTGACAAGAGGCAAACCCTACTTGGTAAAAAATTGGTCCTTCTGATGAGCATTGTTCATGAAGCCCAAAAATGTCCATTTAATAAGCATCACACATAAAGCAACAAGATATGAGCACTGCTCGTAAAAAAAAAATTAGTCCATCTATGAGCACCACTCATAAGACCAAAAATGCTCATCTAATGACCACCACTCATAAGGCAACAAGAGAGGAACACTGTTCAACAAAAATTGGTCCATTTAATAAGCATCACTCATGAGGCAATAAGAAACAAACATTGCTCGGTAAAGTATTAGCCCATCTGATGAGCACCATTCATGAGACCCAAAGAAGTATATCTTATGATTTAATTAGAATCTCGTGATAATAAAAGGACTTATAGTAAATGCAATATAATCTTGAGCCAAAAAGGTTACTCTAAGACTCGATAGTAGGGGGGGGAACTGATATAATTTAAAAGAAACCCCAACATTAAACTTGACATTAGCTTATGTGAAACTAAATTATGAAAAGACATCAAGGGATCAGTAGAAACGAGGTAACATTGATTAATTAAAACAAAAAGTTAACATGCCAATCTTTACACCCATCTAATGAGCACTACTCATAACAGACATTGTTCAACAAAAAAATTGGCCCATCTAATGAGCACAACTCATGATACTTAAAAATGTTCATCTAATGAGCACCACTTATAAGGCAACAAGAGACGAGCACTATTCAACAAAAAAAATGGTCCATCTAATGAGCACCAATCACGAGGCAACAAGAAAACGAACACTACTCAATAGAGTATTGGCCCATCTGATGAGCACCACTCATGAGACCCAAAGATGTCTATATTATGATTTCATCCAAATCTCATGATAATAAAAAGACTTATAGTAAATGTAGTATACTACTCTCGAACCAAAAAGGTAACTCTAATACTCGAGAGTAGGGAGGTAACTGATATAACCTAAAAGAGACCCCAACATTAAACTCGACATTAACTTACGTAAAACTAAAAAGCGAAAAGACATCAATGGATTAATATAAAAGAGGTAACATCCGTTAATTAAAGCAAGGAGTAGTACACTAATCTTTACCTTAGTAACATATCCATAGCTAAAGTGTAACCTAGTAACCCTTATGATCCAAATAAATATCTATTAGTAGGAAAATCAATAAGGAAGTATGTCAAATGTCTATAAAAAGGATCTCATAAAGAAGGTAAGACGTCTTATCTCATTCTCACTCACTCCTCCATAGTTGCAACCACATAATCCTTCTAAATTGCCTAACTTAGGCATTAGAGTGATTTCCTTAAGTCCTCCAAGCCATTTTTTCCTTTCATTCTTAGCAGGTGATTGAAATTGTGATTGATCCAAGTTATTCCAGACAAATTCCGATAGCAACATATATATATATATATATATAAGAGAACTTAAAATTTTTTTTTTTATAAAAAAAGTTAAAGGGATGACCCAGAGGGTATCCGACCTAAACCCAACTAACTTATTTATTAACTAGGTTAAGTTCGGGTTGATCCATTTATAAATGGATCTCTCATTCTTAAACTCAAACCTGTTCTAAACAGAAGGGTAATAGGTCACCCGATAGGTTGTGACCTATTTTGCCACCCCTACTAGAGGGTGAGTGAATTTCATGCACACGAAGCTGATGCTCCTAATTACACCTAACACGTGGCGCAATCATAGCAGTCAAAAGAGTCTTTTCTTGTAAAAAAATATATGCATTTTTTATTGGGATTTTCAATTTGGGTTGGCACCTTGTGGAAACTCCTCAGAGTAGCCACGCAAGGTACGCCAACATATGCTTCTTAACCCAATTTATTAATTTTCCAAAGTGGGGTCCACAAGAATTATGAAATTTTAAAATTATATTATATATTTTTATTATTATTTTTAAAATTAGTGACTATGGCACTATGGTTGAATTTGTAATGGGTTACTCACAAGTTACAGCTTTTTCTGTCTTTATAGTCTTAGATGAAAGTGGTGGATATGGGAGTTGTCGATGAAAAATATATATTTTTTTAAATTTATGTAATTATTTTTTATTTAATTAAAAAAATTCATTTTTATTAGTGTTTATTATTTTATTTGTGTGCGGTCAGAGCACATGGAAGAGAAAATCGATTGTTGGACATTGTGATCAAGCAGAAATATAACTTAAAACATAATAGTTTATCCTAAATACAATGTGGGAAAGAAGTATGGCATAACATGGGATATGGGGGATTAGGATCCAATCCAATTTTCACTTATGAAACAAGTCATCTTTGTCAAATAATTAATCAATCGAGGTCAAAAGAATGATAACATTAACATCTTAATTTGTAGGATATGATGTAATATTTAAATTCAAAATCGAGGGAGCTATTTTGAGATAAGATAATGCGTTCCAATAGATAAGGGTCGAGTGTTAGACACTTATTTCTAGTTGCCTTATTTTTAAGATAAGTATAAGTTGTAAAAGTAGTGAATAATATTAGAGGCTTTCTAAAGGGATTCTTTGCTTGCAGTTATTATATTATTAATTTTAAAAGTTCATCACCATGAAGTTAAAATAACTTAAAAAAAAAAAAAAAAAGAATTAACAAAGTTGTAGATGATATCCAAGCTACCTTCATTTATAAGTTAGAAGGAATAATTTTTTTTTACTCTTTTCATAACTCCTTAAAAATCGTAAACAACAAAATTGAATAAGTTTAAAGCAAAGTAAATAAAATAAGATGTGCTTGCATAGTTTGTGTCCATTTTTTTTTCCCTTCTTCTTTTGTAGTTATGACTATTTACAAGTGTCTTTGTAGAGAAAAAAATATTAGATAGACTGAGTTTACCAGACTACCACGTTATTTGTAAACTAATCTAATAAAATAATGACAACTCATACATTAGCCTGCATAAGCGAAAGATAAATATTTTTCTTTCAAAAATAAATTAAAAATTCACAATTGATTTTCCTTTCCATAAAATTACAAAAAAGGCATTGTTTATTTTTCTTCCAAAAACAAAGTACAAAGAAATCTATATTAATTCATGATTAAAAATTTTTTAAAAAATCATAGTTATTTTTCTTTGTAAATTAATATATTTTTCTATTATTCATTTTTGTTCATGCAAATTTATATTAAAAATAAAATATGTTATTATTTTAAAATTATTTTTATTAATTATATATTATTTTTATAATGAACTATACTTCTTTCATAAGAAAAGTACAACTTATTATTTATCTATATTTTATAAAATTTCATGATTATACTAAGAAAATTTTAGACTATATTTCAAAGAATCTTATGATTAAATAATTTTATAGATTTATGAAAATTAAATAAATTCATTAAATTTTTATGAAAAATTAGCTTAGCATTTTTACAACATTTTCTATTAAATCAAAGATAAATGTTTCTAATCCACAATCAATAAATCGGCTAAAACCACAAATTAAATTGATACTTCAAACTCAATTCTTTTATTAAATAATTATATTAGTTATGATTTTTTTTTGTAATTTTTAACCATGAGCTAACCATGGATTTCTTTGTAATTTGTTTTGAGAAGAAAAATTAACTATAGTTTTTTATATAATTTTAATGAGAAAAGAAATTAATTGTCACGCCCCGAACCCGAAAATGGGTCCCAGGTGTGAATAAAGTAACCTAACCTGTTTTTGTATCAATTAAAACATACATGATACAACATACAAAGAGGGTCCGACCCCGTGGGGTGCACGGATGCCCTATATACATACATACAAACGTCCATACTCATCAAAATACGCTGCGAAATATGGTCTTTCATACATAACTAGTGTCATACCAGAGTCTATACCATACGAGTTAGGATATACATTCTCATATTACAAAACATACCCCCAGGTGTCTACAAAACTATCCCGACAACCTGGATACCAAAACTCGTACCTAAAAGGTACTAGCAATGGCTACGACACCCTTGCTCCCAAATGCTAGGATGCTACTTACCGCTACCAGAAGGACTTGAAAAAAAAAAAAAACATTGTACGTACATTCAGGGTAAGACACCTCTCAGTAAGAAAGATAATAGTTTATATCAGTGTGTGACATACCAGTGTCATTTTACATACTTCAAAACACTATACATACGATATAATTTGAAACAATTCGTACAGTTTCAAACAAATACATACAGTTCCAGTATTTTCCACAAAAACCATTCCAGTTCATACAATACCCAACATACATACATACATACATACATACATACGGTCAGTGTCGTCACACTAGTTCGCAACTACACTTGGTCACCCCATCTCACAGCGATTACATTGCTACATACGCAACTACGCTGCAATGATCAAGGCCCATTGGTGAATCCATTGCCTCATACGCAACTACACAAAGGTCACCTAGTCTCACAGCGATTACGTTACTACACATGCAACTATGAAGATCTATGACTCAGGCCCAATAGTGATTACATTGTTACATATGCAACTACACAAGGTCACCTAGTCTCACCACGATTACATTGCCACATGTACAACTACCCTACGACGACCTAGGCCCAATAGTGAATCCATTGCTTCATATGATGTAGCATATAGCTCACACCACTTCGGTGACCAACAGGAATTAAAATGGTGATATTTCACACCCTCAAATATAAAGCCGCTCACTCTCGGCATACGGTAATTAGCCACCCCTAGCCAATTTCACAAAACCTGGAATCATTTTGGAACTCACGTCCCTATACATTTCAACATACAGTAATTAGCCGTCACATAACTGTTTTACAAATATCTGGAACAAATTCATACATCCATACATACTACACTTATTTGATTTACGGCAAATTATATCAATTACAATTTCAAGTATACAGTTTATGCAAATATGGATTACAGTCATCTCAATAATATAGTTTTAACAAAACAAATGGTTTTCCAAACAAAGTAGAGATGATACCCGAAATCCCCAATTTTCCCGAAAAATTGTAACCCAAAAATCCCGTAGTTTTACCCGATAGATTTTTTCAAATAAGTAGTTATAACATACATACGATCGTAACCCACAAGTTTACCGATCCTGATTTCAAAAATGGACTGATATAAACAGAATCCCCTTACCTTAACCCGAAATCCAACTATGAATTCTACGGTCCTCAAAACTATGAACCGAGGCTCCAAAACCTACAAACCACCGTACAGTATATGCTTACAATCCATACTACTACACATTTACTGAATCAGAAATAAAAATCGAGCCTTACCTCGATTTTAGCCCGAAACCCGAAAATGCTCAAATCGAGATTTCGATATGCTAGAAACGTAGAGAATCCTTTACTGATCCTCGCAGTAACCATGGATTTACGAATCGGGCAACGATCAACAAACAAAACTAGAGAGAGAGAGTGTAGGGAGAGTTTTAGAGAGAGAGGGAGAGCTTTTGGGAAAACTTAGCCCCAAAGCAACCCCCAAAGATATTTTAAAAGCCTTTGACCCGAGAGGCTTCGTCGACGAATTTGTGTCCTCGTCGACGAAGTCTTCAGGGATTTCGTCGACAAGGCAGCTATTTCGTCGACGAACCCTGATATTTAAATTTTTCTAAACCTCTCGGCTTTTCCTCGTCGACAAACCTTTGAATTTCATCAACAAGAAGCCTTCTGCCTTCGTCAACGAATTATGGCCTCGTCGACGAAGTCTGTAGAATTCCCTTTTTACCCCCCTTTTACATAATTAACCCGTACAACACAAATCGGGTTCTTACATTAATCATCAAGAATATATTTTTCTATCCATTTACTTTTATTTGTAACTTGTTAGATTTAAAATTAATTGGTAATGGTTGGAAGTCTAGATTTCGATGTTTGAATTTAAAATTTTTGTGAATTCATAAAAAAAAATGAGTATAATTATATATATATATATTTAAATTCACACAAATTAAAAAAATTAATATCTAAATTTCATACTTCCAAGTCTAAGTTAATATAAATTGTAAGTGTTAAATTTGAAATTGAATATGCCATTAGCTTTTGTGCATGAAAATAAGAAATAACCTCTCGTAGATGGATGGGATATTTTAGTACTTTAAACATAATATATGATACTAATAAAAATTAATTAAAATATATTAATATTAAATACATGCGTATTTTGGTATTTTAATACATTTGAGTAACATAAATTAATGGTGTAATACTTTTCATTATTTTAAAAATCATAGAAGAATTCATTATCATAATAAGATCACTAGCTTATTGACTTTGAGTTAAATCGCAATAGGGTTTATATCATGGTTTTGAAAATCAAACCGATTGGACCGGTGGTCGAATTGAAGACATCAACATGATCTCATAATATATTTATATATATAAATTCATAATTATAAATAATAAAAAATAGAAGATATCTAAGAATTATGTCATATACATTCATAACATATTTAGTTTTAAGGTTGTTAATAATTATTTTGTTTTATTTTTTTATTTTTATTTTTTAAATTTTTAGAGTTTTGATTTACAAAATTAGGTAAATGAGTTTTAACATTTTAACATAAAAATATTTTTTAAAATAATTTTTACATTAAAATAATTGAACTGGGTTGACCTGACAATGAACCCAAGTCACGCTAGTTCTGACCAGTTTGCACTGAGTTAGTCAGTTCTTGGCCGATTCCCATCATTTCAAGTTTTCAACTAACACTCTGACTGGACATGTAGCGGTTCTAGCCAAATCGGATTGAACCGGTCGGTCCGATTCGATTTTCAAAACTTTGGTTTATATAGTTTCTCCCAACCAATTAAAATAACAAAAATCGACAACATTGCTTGATCGATGAAATTACACTTAATCATCATTAGATCACTAAATCGATAATATCATTTTAAGCAAACATTTAAACCTTCTATCATTCTCCAAATAAACATGGATCAAAACTCTTTAAAATTTGTATGAAGGGTGGAATTACATGCTATTTTTTGCCATTGTATCCCAATTCTTTTGAAACACTCTTGCCCTCCATTTGTTTTCGGAATGAAATTGAAATTGAAAAGAAATTGAGAGAGGAATAGAATCAACATAAAACTAAAATTATTTTTGAAATGCAACTATTGTGTTAAGTTAGTAACATGAAATGAGTGTAGAAATCTAGTTTCAATTTCTTTCCAACATTTAATATTCTTCCACGACTTCTATAATGAAAAATAAGTATTTTTTTTTTTAAAATCCACTAGTAAATAATTATTTAATTTTGCATTATTACTTTCCAATTTATAACAGTGACTTTTATTAGTGTTAATATTATTATTTGTTGTTGTTATTAAAATTATTATTATTATTATTTTATACTAATTATTATCCTTAAAATAATAATAATTATCTTTTTCTTTTTACCATTATTATTGTTCTTTTTGTTATTATTATTTTTAGTAATAAATATTATGTCATTGTAATTATTATTAGTTGTTATTATTTATAATTTTTTATGATAATTATTTTCCTTAATTTATTATTCTTGTATTTTAAATTATAATTGTTCTTGTTGTTATTATTATTTTAATATTAATAAATATTATTATTAGTTGTAACTATTTTTTCGCAATTATTATTAGTTGTTACTTTTTTATAATTATAATAATAAAAATTAGTATTATAATTTGTTGTTGTTTTTATTTGGTTATTATTCTTATTATTATATTATTTTCATAATAGTGATTACTATTAGCATAATAATTATTTTTTATTATTGTTATTATTATTTTTAAAATAATTACTATCCTTAAAATTATTATTATTATTTTAGCTTTTTCTATGATTAATATTGTTCTTGTTGTTATTATTATTTTCATAGTAATAAATATTATTATTGTAATTATTAATTAGTTGTTATTATTTTTATTATAACAACAATAATTAGTATTATTAGAATTTTTCATTATTTTTAGTATCATTTTTATAATAATTATTATTATTTTGGCCTTTTCTATTAGTAAAATTGTTCTTGTTGTTATTATTATTTTATAGTAATAAATAATATTATTATTGTAATTATTAATTAGTTGTTATTATTTTTATTATAACAATAATAATTAATGTTATTAGCATTTTTTTATTAATAATTATAAAGTGAGTATGATTCCATAAAATTAAGATCAATTCTAATCTATCTGTATTAGAATCATGATTTCTCTTGTAGAGATCTGGAAAATAATAAATAAAAAAAGGAAAGAATTTGGTTTGGTGCATACCAAGCCGTTAACGGTTTGGTGGAATTTAGGAAAATCGTCAACTGTTTCGATTTACCGAGGGCCGTTAAAGGTAAATATGCGGTAAAATAGTTTAGTTAAAGACCAAACCATTGAAATCATCAACGGTTTCTTCCGGCGCAACAACCTATAAATTGGACTAAATTCATTTTCTTTTAAGGAAAATTTTACTCACTCTCTCTAGGACTGCGGACTCTCACTCACTCTCTCTCTCTCTCTCTCTCCAATTTCTCCCCAAAACTCAGACAAATTGAAGGATAAACATCGTTTCGGGGTCCTAGGTTCGATCCTTAGCATTTTAATTGGAGTGGATTTGTTGTTTGGATATCGTAGGAACCACTCAAGGAATAAGATAATGAGAATAAATTATGTCAGTTATTTTTTGAGTTAACCGATTAAAGTGACACATATGATTACTGGAATGTTATTTATGATTTTCTAAATAATTGGGCATATGAAAATAATGATTTTGGGTTTACTATATATATATATATATATATGTGTGTGTGTGTGTGTGTGTATTTGGGGAAAAACTAAAGTGAGTAAGGATAATCATATATTTTTTCCTATAAAACTTATATTATAAGTTAAATAAAATTTTGGAGATGATCATACCCCTGTTTTTAGTAAAGTATATTTTTCTCGAACTGTTTATTATATTATAAGCTATCACTTAAATTGTGTGGCATGAGATTGGCTATTATTGCATAACTAAATCTATTGTTTTTTATGGTATTATATAGACAAGGATATGGTTTTATTCAAAGTTATGATATGACAAATTTAAAGAAAGTTATAGTATGACAGTGTTTTATATAGAGTTACAGTATGACCGTTTTATATCGATTTATAAATATGACAAGTTCATACTAATTTGTGGATATGACGATTTTATACCGAATTGTGAAAATGAGATCATGTTGCTGTATTATTTTGTAAATTGCATTATATGGTTTAAGAACCCAAATGGACCAAAGATGTAAAGGAAGTTCAGTACCGTAGCTATAGAGATATGCCAGTGCAGCCACCCTGTTGTGAAAGTGTAGGCAGTAGACAGTCGATTTGGCCAGAGAAGAGTACAGTACCCCCTAGAGTCTGAACCAGCTGGGTAGGTAAATCATACTTATAGATATAGTATGTTGACTTAGCCTGGTGGTAGGTCAGTCATGACTAAGTCCAGTTTTCGGACCGCACAACCCGATCATGTGGGGTTAATACATGATGTTATATGATTATCCATTCAAAGATATTCTTTTATGCACATATGTGAATTTACGTACACAGGGAAATTTATTAAGTCAAAACATGTTTTTGAGAAGAAAGTAAATATTTTCAAATATATAAGTGTGAGTACAGTTTTACATGATTTCTCAATTGAAGTTAATTTAATTAATGGATGCGTTTTTACTATACTAAAACTCATATAGCCACACACTGATAATAATGTATTCCGTTTTACTGAAAAAGTGTCTCACCCTAATAATTTCAACATTTCAGGAAATATAGGGAGCCGAGCTTAGGGAGTTCTGTGGCGGGACTAGAAGTTTTGGTTTGAAGTAAGTGCTGGATGTACTTGTATATAGATATGTTTTGTATACCTCAGGTTGTATTAATATTTTTGGGGAGATACTTATGTAAATGAGATGGTTTAAAACTCTGGTATAATTTTTGAGGTTTGAAGTATTTTTGCTGCGTGTTTTACATTGATTTTTGATCAGGTGTACCTGGTACCCCACTTTGAGTTCGGGTTGTTATAATGATGGTATCAAAGATATATGCAGGGAGAATAGCACTTCGGGCCCCCACCAGGTTCGGGGCGCTATATCTCTGTTCATAGAAATCATATTTTGGTTAGAATACAATTTTATCAAAATACGATTATACCCTTGATTTCACAAATCAAATACAAGAATATAATTTTATTTTAAAATTTAATTTTATATCAAGTCTGAATTTCACAAACCAACCTTGTATTTTATGCAAATATCTTAATTTACACTATCAAAGGACTAGATTAAAAATAAAATTTAAAATTTGGGAATGATTGGGAAACTCCTACGGGTAAGCCATGGCGCATGAAGCTCACAGTGGAGGTTGTGACTTTGGATCCTCTCCTTGGTAGGGTAGAGGGCCATCGTCCTTTACACTCCCAAGAGCTTGCCATGTGGCAATTTAAATAATTAACGGACAAGATTTCACATGTTTTTTAATTCTTACCAAAATTTAAGTTTTTATGGTTTTGAAATTTCTCGGAAGCAGCTTTTGCTTTAAAAAGTAGATTTGGAACTTCAATATTTCATAATCAAAATATTGGATTATTTTAATAGTCACTTTAGACACTCTCTGCAGCTTGTCATGTGGAAACTTAAATAATTAACAACAAGATTCATATCCGAACTTTGTTTCTTTCTTCTTTCTTATTTTTTGTGAATTCAAATAAAATATGATACTGAATAAAATTTTCTCAAAATTATTAAAAGTCATTATAACAATAATAAAATCAAATCTTAAGTCCATTAGGTGGGGTTGGTTATATGAATCATTTTCTCCCAATTTATGCGATCATAGATCATTTCTTTTGACATATTTAGAAATATTAAATTCTTAGTCACTGTCACCTCCTAAATTATTTTAGGTCCATCCATATTCCTTTCATTGCCCTTACAGTCATTAACTCACTTTTCCTCACTAGTACACTATATGACCCACATTGCAAGTATCCATACTATTTGAATTGTTCTTCCCTAATCTTATCTTTTATAAGAGTTACACCTAACTTACCACGAATATATTTATTCCTTAATTTATGTTTCAATATTAAAAATCATTAGAAGTAGTTAATTTTTAAAATTAAACATTTTTAGAATGTTTGCCTTTAGATCTTTTTTTTTATTACATAGGAATTCTAACTACCAACAAGCCCTTCGGACTCCCTGGTGCGACAACAGGCAAAGTCTGGAATGCGGGCACAGTTTCCGTGCATCAGTTGGACGTTCGGTCAACCCGACCCCTGGGACACATCTCCATTACCATCCATGGTTCCTGCTTGCTCACAGAAAACTCTCACCATCCACGATTCCCGTTGACTTACAGAGTAAATTCTCATCATCCACAAGTACCGCTGGTTTCGTGAGTGTATCTACTTGGAATTGAACCTCCGATGCTCCTTCTTATGTGCTGACGCCTTTCTACCGCGTCATGCCTGTGGGGCTTGCCTTTAGATCTTTGTTTGACATATTTCTTTGTTCTTAACTATTGTAGAGCCATTGTACAAGTAGTAGAAGCCTTTGTGGTGCCACCCTCTTTTACCAAAAAAAATAAAAAGAGTAGTAGAAGCCTTTGTGGGCTTGTCCCTCCTTGCTTTTTGTGATGCAAAAATAATTTCAAAAAAAAAAAAATGAGGATACACGAACTTTGGGCGAATAGTTATGTCATATTTAAATGCAAAGAAAACTAATTCAAAATTTTCCAAGGGTTTAATTATGAATTATTTATCTTCAGTGAGCATGTTTTATGGAAGTGAGAATGGTAAAGTTTAAAAGTGATTCTTAAAATAAAAGCAAGATTTTGATAATGAAATATAGAAATCTCAAAGTTGTTTTCTGAAGCAAAAATTGCTTCAAAAAGTTTTAAAATCTATTTCATATTTTATTAGAATTTACAAAAATTTAAATTTTTTCTATGGTGAAAAAATAAATTATAAAAATGTGTGTCATTTTTTTTTTTTTGGTTGATTTTCAGTTGTTTGTCAAAAAACTGAAAATCATATTGTATGATTTTCAATTATTTTGACAACTTATTACCAAAAATTTTAATATCTAAAAATAATATTTTTAAATTAAATTATTCATTTTATATACTTTTAAATTAAAATTAAAATTAAATAATCATATCAATTTAAATACAATTAAAAAAAATATACATAATTTTTTAAAAATAATAATAAAGTCAATTAAAAAAATACTTTTACTATTTTTTAATTATCATGTTCAATAAAAATTTTATTGTAAAGTTTAATTTAAAATTAATTAAATAAAATAATTATAAAAAATTTTATTTTTTTATCATTTTTTTAATATGCATTATTTGTAATTTTATTATTTTAATTTTATTATTATAATGTTTTGATTTAAAGATGAAAATTAATATTTTTTTAATTGAATTTTTAATTTGTATTAATTTTATAAATAATAAATAAATATATTGCTGTTTTTAAGTTTTTAATTTCTCTTTTAAATTTTAAATTTTAAATTTTTATTTCTGATTTTCGTTTCTTTGATTCCTGTCAGCAACAGTGCAAAGAGGATCTCTGCCCCTACGAGGGAGAGGATCCGAAGCCGGTAGGGTGAAGCCCAATCTCAACACTAGCCATGTGTGATTGCGTTTTCTCGACCTTTCAACCCTCCCATGGCGTTCAAATTCGGGAATTAGGGTTCACCAGGAGCTGTCAAAGACCAAGAAATGCACCAATGCGAAAGGTGGGTTCCCGAAAATTTTCAATCCTATCAGTTGCTTCCAATTCAGGCAGCAAGGGCTGTGGAAATGGTGGTCTGCGGTTCGCTGCGAGTGGTTACGAAGCAAAATCAAGGATTTCTGCAAATTTTAGTGGAAATTTGGGAGTGGCAGGGTCAGAAGACTACGAGTTTAACAGCGAATTAGGGTGTAAGGAGAAAGAAGAGAAGCATTTCGGCCCCCAAAGTAGTCCAATTAATGGTGAGACCAGCGTGGTTGATTTTCTTGAGTTGAAGGATGGTTCAGAGGGTGAGAAGAGAAGAAGAAAGAGAGAGGGAGGCTTGAAACAAGACGAAGATTATTTGGTCCGAATTGAAGATTCCGAATGTGCCGGTTCGAAGATTGAGGAGTCTGTGAAGCTTCATGGAAGGCGGGGGTTGAAGAACGGAAGGCAAGTGATGAGGAGATCGAGAATACTTGCCAAGCAAGTTATCAGCATGCAATCTGCTCTTAGCTTGGGTTTCGTCTCGCAGCTTTGGGTGGACACTGCCTCTGTGAGCAATATGTTTTTTTCTTTCATTGAATTATGCAACTTTCGCTGCAGTAGAATAGTTTCCTTCATGAACATCATTTGCTATTGTTACTTTTAAGAACACCATTTATTTCATCAGCCAAAGAGAAGAACCACGGACAACAAATTTTTTTTTTTTTTTTGAACACCACTTTATGAACAACATTTTTTGGTGAAGAAAAAAAAATTGAAAATTTTGAACCCTTATCTTGCATTTTGGACTTTGGAATTGTGATCGTGGAATCAGACAAAGTTAACCATGGAGTTCCAAATCCAACGTTCTATTTCCATGTTCTAAAATACCACGCAATGGAAAATTAACCAACATAGTTTCCCCATTCCCCACAGTGGTTTCTTAATTTACTCGGGTATTGGTAGCACATTTGCTAATAGGCACGACATGATGTTAATCTATCTTGAATAGCAAGGATAAACCTTTCCTATTAAAAAAATACTAAAGATAACGTGTATCAATGTGTGGATCATTTACCAGTTTATAATTACTATTCTTGCCTCTAAGAGGATAAATTTAAATGCAATTGGTGAATATGTGTATGTTCATGGAAGTGGACATTGTTGTGATCAATACATGATAGTGGGCCATTGTACACTCTATTCCTTCTTTCAATCCCCTTTTCTTAAGTAAAATAAAATGTACACATGGATCAATATGGGAGCTAGTCAACTTGCTCTAGTCTAAAACATTATCAAACTAAGAATATGGTCATTTTAATTTAGATAGCTTTTATGACAATGGTAAACAAATTTGAAGATTGATGAAGTTTTTCTTTTATTTATACAATAATAATAGAAAATATTATCTTTATGAACTGATTTTGTGAACCAGATGCACAGAAACCAATGTTACTGGAGCTAAACAATGAACCTTCCTTGCATTGATCTATTTGTACGCTTGGCTACTACTTTCTCCCCTTTCAAAGAATGTCTGATAATTTTTGGTTTCAATTTGGTAGTTTTCTCAATACTTTACCATCAACCCAAAGTTTTTCTCAATACTTTACTATCAACCCAAAGTTTAGCTCTTGTTTGGGATTGCTAAGTTTAGAACATTTAAGGGAATCAGACATTCAGACAACATTTGAGATTTATGATCCAAATTACTCATCAATACCACACTGTCACTATTTTCAACTTAGATTAGACATCTGCATGACTTATAATCTTAAATAAAATTCTTTGAGCAGGATGACACTAAAAACTTAGTTACCTAATACACCTATTTGAAAAATGTGTACATAATATACATAACTAAGAGCTTTTTAGCTAAATTTGAAGTTTACCATGAAGGCAGATTATTGTGAAAACTGTTGGCCTCTGGAGATTTTAGTCTTTTACTTCTGTTGATTATCATCAAAAGATTCTGAAGTAACACTAGTGAACTTCAAAATTTACACACCTAGCCATTCACTCAAGAACCCCATTGCAAAAATGTGCCACTACAATCTTTGCCATTCTGAAATTGTCACTTGATTTTAGTAGTGGGTCAGCACTTTTTTAAAGTCTGAGTTTTTCCCCTCATTTTGACTTCTTGTTCTTCAGTGGGTGGTATTGGTTGTAGAAGTGAGGCCAAACTTGCTTTCTGGGGAATCAGAAAGGTTTCTTCTAGAGGAAGTTTTCCAGGTAGATTTTCTTATATTATTCTCTCTTTCTCTCTCTCTCTCTCTCTCTCTCTCTCTCTCTCAAACACACACACAAAATAACTTAACAAAATCAGAATGTGTAATGTTACCCCAGCCAGTAAGCAGGCAGGTTACACGCTAATTCTAGGAAGATAAGCACAACATAGTGTGGGACTTGCATTATTGAGACTGAGAGGTTAGAGTCCAGCTTAATCTATTTTTTATGGTCTGGAAGTTAGGACCCAGCCTCTAATTAGTTGTATCACAAGGTTTAACACATGCCCCCTTCTATTAGTTTCTCTAACAAGATGGGTTCATGTATAGTCAAGTAGGGGCCACAACTGCCCAATTTTGAAAATTCAATGATCCCCACCCCACCCCCCCCCCCCCCCCGGCGGGGGGGGAAAATATATCAATATATCTTTTAGGGAAGATTACAACTAAGTCATCCAGTTTATCTTAATTATCACTTAGTTCGTTAGTTTCAAAAAAGCTGACCCCTTTAAAACTTATATTACATTGCATATAGGTCCAAATTGTAACATAATTGAGAAATTTAATTGAAATGCTTTAGTGGCACCATGTGAGTGTCATGTGGTTTATGTACGCCCATATTACCCTTGATCAGTTGGTTAAGAATTGACACATTGTGATTAGTATTCATGCGAAGTGCAGGGTGCTTTAACTTTTCTTAATATTCATTTGAAGAGCAGCATGTTTTAACTTCTCAATCCCTTCATGAATATTTATGGCATTATTGCCGACGCATCCCCTCACATGATAATCACTGGCAGTATGGATACAATCCATGCCATGGTGATGCTTGTATGATATAATTTCTGCATTTCTGTCAACTTTCTTAGCAGCACTAGCAATTTGGACCTTGTTCAACATATGTTGCAAAAGTTTAGGTGGAGCTGCCTATTTCTGAAACTGATGGACTGAGCTGTAAATGGGAACAAAACCTAGTGGCAAGTACCCTAGATTTTAAATAATAGTCCCTTAAATTTGGATCTTTAACATATGATCCCCTAAATTGTTATTAAATAATAGTCCCAGAGGTTTCAATTTATCTCCTATGCCTTTTTGGAGTTTCTAAGCAAATTATGATTACCTTTTGCCCATGCTAATTGACTTTGTTCATTTTGCCTTTTTGACTTGAAACTAGTGTCTGAGACTCTGAATGGATAATGAAGGCTATATTGCATTGGTAAACAGACAATATAACTTTATGGTTTAGTAATAGTCATTGCCAAGTTGTACGAGAAAAAACTCTTAGTAGCTATTTCAGATGTTTCAAAAATATAAGCACGAGGAAGATTATGTGTATCTCAAACTTGTAACTGTAAAGCATCCTGAGAGAGATGATATTTTCAATGTGTTATTCTTCCCAGGTTGGTGATGTTGTGCTTCTCCGTGATGAGAGAGTGATGGAATATGAACTTAAAATGGTTGGACTGGAAACGCTGGTATGGGCTCTTGTTTTCTTTGTTACTAAATCTTGTGGAAACATGAATTATCAATGTATCATCCATTGAGTGTTTCAACTTCCAAATGTAACATTTTAAAAAAAAAAAATTCTGGTGGGCCTTGTGCAAGAGATCTTCAATGCCAGAATTAATCCATCAATTTTTTAACCATGTCATACAAAAGGAACACAGTAGTCTCTATTTTTTCCATCATGGGCAATTAACATTTGGCATGTCTAGGCTGCTTTTTGCACAGTAAACATGCTATTGATGAGCTCCCATATGTTTATCTCATGCTGGGAATGATATGGAGATGATAATAAACTGCATTACGCAATTATAATTTTGACCTTACTTCTGGATTTCTTAGAATATAACACATCGCAAAGTAGTGAGTAATATTGCTTTGCCAAGCAGTACTTACAACTTTGAAGTTTGAACTGCCAGCTCTTGTCATGGAGTGGAATGGAAGAATGATATTTTCGTTAGGAATGCTACAAGCTTGTGTTTGCCTGTGTTGAGGGATTTTCAAGTAGAAATGCTATTTCAGATAAATTTTCATAGCAATTATAATTGTTTTTATTTTTTGGGTTAATTTCCATCTTGATAGAAGGGAAAGTTTCATTACTGAGACACCTGACATAAAACCTCTAAGTAGAATTGTATGAACTTGGATCCTGGATGTTTGTATTCTTGTGCTCTATGCGTGATAGCAAACTTGCACTTGTATAGCTAACACACGTAACTGGGATAAGACTTTATCAAGTTGCATCACTGTAGATGGTGATTAATATGATGTAAGGTATTAGAGTATGTAGATGTCAATACTTAAGTCTTGTATTGCTAGCCTGTTGAAACGTCTAATGTGTTTGGTTTACAAATGGCATGCCAGGCAACATCCACTTTCCGCTGGACAACTAATGCGTTTAATGTTTATTTATTGCATGGGCCCCTTGTTACAATGGCTCTGGATTCTCATGCCTAGGTGGATTCATTTTGGAAAAAGCTTAGGTGTCATGACTCATGAGATACCTATCTCCTCCTTTAAAATCACGTCACAAAAGGCTTGGGTGACAAACATTGTTTATGTGGCATAGGTTTAGTAGAGGAGATACGATATTCTTGGGATGCAAGTCTTTTTTGGCTTATCTAAACCCTTGCCCTACATATGAGAGCATAGAATCTGGACCTTAGATTTGGATTTGTGTAGATTTGGATAAAACATAGTGTTGACACTAAAAACCAAACCTGATCTCCGTGTCCACAATATGTGACAACAATCTACAACCAAGAAGAGAAAGGAAGGTTGGGAGAAACCTGACATAAAACCTTTGAATAAAATTGTATTAACATGGATCCTGGATGTTTGTATTCTTATGTTGTGTGTTTGATTGCAAAATTGAACTTGTATAGCTTACACAAGTAGCTGGGATAAGGTTTCATCAAGTTGCATCATTGTTGATGGTGGTTAATATGATGTCAGGTATCAGAATATGTAGGCATCGATACTCAAGTCTTGAAAATTGTTTGGTTTTTGAAGTTCTCAAATATATGAGTGTCCTAAGTTGTGCTGAATTGAGACGCACTCTTGTGGAAACTTTAAATGTCAATTGAATCCTTGAATTGTGCTGAAATAATTTCTGTGGATCATGTGCGTTATTTATTATGCCTGAGCAGTTTCGTTCACAAAGCTTTGGAAGGAGGACCTGGGAAACAAACAATCATCAAAAAGAGGCGGTTTTTTTTTTTCTTAATTAATATTTACTTGGAGGAAATTTATATAAGGAAAAACCAACAACAACAACAAAACCAAGCCTTTGTCCCACTAAGTGGGGTTGGCTATATGAATCATTTTCCGCCAATTTATGCAATCATGGGCCATTTCTTTTGATAGATTCAAGGATATTAAATTCTTAGTCATTATCTCCTCCCAAGTTATTTTAGGTCCACCCCTATCCCTTACCCTTCTACTGCCCCCCACAGTAATTAAGTCACTCTTCCTCACAGGTGCACTATCTGGCCTACATTGCAAATGTCTATACCATCTGAGTCATCCCTCCCTTATCTTATTTTCTATAGGAGTTACACCTAACTTATCATGAATATGTTCATTCCTTAATTTATCTTTTAATGTTATACCACTCATCCATCTAAGCATTCTTATCTCGGCAAATTTTACCTTTTGGATATTATGTTTATTTGTCGCCCAACATTTCGATCCATATAACATAGTTGGTCTTATAGCTGTCCTATAAAACTTCTCTTTCAATTTTAAGGGTATTCTATGATCACATAGCACATTTGAAGCACTTCTCCATTTTACCCAACTTACTTTAACTCTATGCATTACATTATCTTCAATTTCTCCTTTAGCTTGCATAATAGATCCAAGGTATCGAAATCTACAAGTGCTATTTATTTCTTCATCATCAAGTTTAACTTTGTCTCCAATATTCCTCTTATCATTACTAAAATTACATTTCATATATTCTGTTTTATTTCTACTTATCCTAAAGCCTCTAGATTCCAAAGCTTCTTTCCATAATTCTAATTCAGCCTCTATTCCGTCCCTAGTTTCGTTAATTAATACAATATCATCTTCAAACAACATACACCATGGAACCTCCTTTTGAATGCTCCTAGTTAATTGGTCCATCACTAAAGTAAAAAGATAAGGACTCAAAGCAGATCCTTGATGTACACTTATGGTAATTGGAAATTTTCTAGTTTCTCCATTTATAGTCCTTATTCTAGTCATTACTCCATCGTACATATCCTTAATGACATCGGTATACCTACAACATACACCCCTTTTTTTCTACAACCCACCATAGAACTTCCCTAGGTATCCTATCATATGCTTTCTCAAGGTCAATAAATATCATATGCAAGTCCCTCTTCTTTTCTCTAAACTTTCCATTAATCTTCTTAAAAGATAAATAGCTTTTATGATAGATCTACCAGGCATAAAACCAAATTAATTTTCTGAGATCTTCGTTTCTGACCTTAATCTTTGTTCAACTACCCATTCCCATAGTTTCATCGTATGACTTATAAGTTTAATTCCACGATAGTTATTACAATTTTGAATATCTCCTTTATTTTTGTATATAGGTATTAAAGTGTTTTTCCTCCATTCATCTGACATTTTCTTAGTTTTTACAATTGTATTAAATAAATTATTTAACCATATAATTCCGTTATCACCCAACCATTTCCAAATTTCAATTGGGATGTTATCTGGTCCCATAGCTTTCCCATTTTTCATCTTTTTTAGTGCAAACTTAACTTCGTTAACTCTAATTTTGCGAATAAATCTTATATTTTTAGTCTTTTCCTCATTTGACAATTCTAAGTTTAAGCCTTCTATTTGGTTTTCGTTAAACAACTTACTAAGGAAAAACCAGATTCAGAAAAATGAATGCTCAGTTTAAATGCTGGCCAAGCCTGATTTCAATCATGTGCTAAGACAGTGGAGATGACCTCAACAAATTCTTAGGATAGAGCTTTTGTCATTAACTAAAACATGGATAGAAACTAATTTCTTTTCTGGAAGACTCATAGTTGAAACTTTCCTCTTCTGTTCTTTTAACACTAGAAGTAGAAAAAACTATAATTAATATATTTGTACTTTGTAATTGTATGCTGTTCAGTGTTGAGTCTGATTTTTGGATGGGGGGTGAATTTGTGCTTTTTAATAATAGCCCATTGTTTACTAATCTAATTCTATTATTTTGTGACAACTTCTGACTTTTGGGAGCTTAACTTGTACAATTTATTAGGTAGGATATAATGTTGTAACACCCAGTCAACGAAAGATTGGAAGGGTTAGTCTATGATTTCTGCACTGAATTTTAAGTATATAATTACCCGTTGTAAAATTATATTCTTATTTGTGCACATTTTCTTAAAGGTTCGGGGATACACTTTCAACATTAACTCTGGGGTTGTTGAATCACTTGAGCTTGATTCATTTGGAATTTCCATTATTCCATCTAATTTGGTATGTAGACTGATCTATGCTTTTAATTTTTCTTGTGAAAAAAATTTTAACTGCAAAGTTTATATATAAAGAAGAAGGCTGCAGCGGCATGAAACATTTATTCCAGAAAAAAAATGCAGATTATGATATAGCTAATACATTTTTTTTGGTGGGTCCATTGGAAGGCCTATCAGGCCTAAGTTATAAACCAAGGGGTACTCCATCCCGGCATCCCCATTCCAAGCCCTCCACATCCCTTCTAGAGGTCCGAAGCTAGAATATGAATGTCCCATGGTCGAACCATTGGCTTGGGGAAGTTCACACATTTCTTGATTAGATGACAATTGCATGTTCAGTTTCATGCTATAGGACTGATGTGTGAAGTTAAATGCAATTTTCTAGATATGATTGCAGGTAACCACCTATGCCTTGCTTGTTGAGGATGTGCTAGAAGTTGTATCTGACACAGTTGTCGTGCATGAAGCTGCAGCCTCATGCCTACAGAGGCTGACAAAGGTATTTTTCTGTGTACTGAAACTATTATTTGTGCTTTGTGTTTGCTTTGCATTATCCTCGCAGTACCCCCTAAAAAGTGTTGCTGCATATTTAATTCATTCTTTTGGATGCATGAAAATCTTCCTATAAAATTTTCATGTCAGACTAGGTTTGCCTATTCAGTTTATGAATAGACATTTAGCACAGCCACTGTAAGGATGTGTAAATGATAATGCAAAATTGGACACAAGTCACACAACAGGACTGCTATTACACCCTTTCATATTTATTTCACTCGCATATGCAAATCTTCATTGCTTAATATGGTGCATAATGCACATGCAGACACGAGCAAAAAGCGATTGTTAACCAATGCTAACCAATGCCAGGACCTCCTGTCATGTATTTAAGCTACTAAAATGAGAATAATGTCTCATTTGTGTTGAGAATAGACAATATGTGATCCCTTTCATTAGTTTAAAACAAAAGCTTTGGTCAATAGCTTGCTATTAAAACGATATTTTTTCACACTCAATTGT
Organism: Malania oleifera; assembly: GCF_029873635.1. Classification (NCBI taxonomy): domain Eukaryota; kingdom Viridiplantae; phylum Streptophyta; class Magnoliopsida; order Santalales; family Ximeniaceae; genus Malania; species Malania oleifera. The sequence continues at coordinate 92,328,191 of NC_080423.1, read as the reverse complement.
AAAATGGTCTGTATGTTATATGTACCAGGGTTTCTATGACACCAAGTCCCTGAAGGAGGGGATGTCCACTGATGGTCCAGGAGAATACTCAGTCTCTAAAATACCTGTTCAATCAGATCGTCGTCGGAGAACACGGAGAAGTTTTAGTAGCCAGAAGCACCATCCAAAAATGAGAGAAACAGAAGATGATTGGGATCTTCCAATGGACTATTTATGATCTGTAGAGCTGTGAACCCAGCTGCAGTGGGGGCTTGGTCATGTTGTGTGGCCCTCACATGTAAATATATTTGTAGTGGTTGTAAATTTGTAATGCTGTCTCCTTAATTTCTGTTTGCCCTTTTTAATTAGGTTGCTTATTATTGTGCAATCTCTCATATATTTATATTATTGATACTCCCTCTGAACTCGGTGCAAGTGTTTTATTTCAGAACCTGGGCTTCTGAGTGTAACCTCATCTGTTATAAGTGTCGGCATATATGGCATTCGTAATCATCGCGGGCTCTTGTAGCTCAAGCAGAGAAGAAGAGACAAGCGAAAACTCCATGCTTTGCGCTCCTCTCTGCTCGCGCCTTGCAAGCACCGGCCTTGCTTATATTATACCCTTGGAGCATGTTCAAAAAGATGATGAATCATGGAGCTCAACAATAGTACGCTTGGTAGTTTGTTTTTGCCATCGACACTGGAGTTTTATCTAGAAGTGCGTACTCATCAGGATTCGTTTATGGAATGGAATGAGGTGAAAATATTTTAGTTCGGAACATGTAATTAATTATAGCAGCAAATTATTTGGTTTGTTCAGTCTTATGTAGATTTCATGTATTTTTAGTGAAATGAAATCTCACATTTAGTGAAGGATTCCCAATAAAACAATGGAAAATTTCATTCTCGTGTTATTAATTTCATGAGTAAAAAACGATAAGAATAAGAGTAAAACGGTATTATTGTGTTACAATAATAGTTGCTGAAATTTTGAAATTGCTCAGCCTTCATTATATAATTTAATCAGATTATTATGTGAAACAATTTTTTATGATGATTTAAATTATTAGAGCATAGACAGTATATATTTTTTACGGGTTATGCGCTGAAAAATATAATTATTTTTAATATAAATGTAATTATTAAAATGCTTGATTGTAGTCTCATGTTCAATCAAATACTAACATATGAATCATGCGAATGCTAATAATATACTGTAAACAAAATAAAAATATTTCTGTAAAATTCGTATACTCATTTCAAAAAGTAAAATTCTTGAAAAATATTAATTCACCAAAAAAAGAAAAGAGAAGAAAAGAAAAAGACTGGGCAAATTTAAAATTAATTAATTTCAGAACTTGGATTTCTTGGAGAGCGTCACCTGAAAATGCAGTCTTCTCTTCCCTTCGGGAACTAGACCGTTTTATTCTCACGCATCTGTTTCTGTTTGCACGGCAAACTGAAAAATAATTGAATAAGTTTTTTGAAAACATTAAACTTTGGCCCATGCAGGTCTCGAACCTGCGACCTTCGCGTTATTAGCACGACGCTCTAACCAACTGAGCTAATAGGCCACGCATTACAAGGTCAGAAACAAATGAACTTAAATAAAAATCAGCCTGCTGAGGTGGTTGCCATGAAAGACTCAGCAGCCACGTGCGAAGCAATACGCTCCCCAGATGACGACAAATGACAATGTGGCAATGCCAGATGGCACCCACCTTCCGCTGGACTACTGATGTGTTTAATGTTTTATTTATTCGTGTGGGCCGCAACTTATTCCCGCCGCTCCAATGAGTCCACATCAGGACTTCATGCCTAAGTGGACTCGTTACCCAAAAAAAAAAAAAAAATTCTGTCCGTTAAATCATGGCACATAAGTTTGTGTAGCATTATATTATTTATTGGACACAAATTTAATAAAAGAAAACTATATAAATTAAATTTGTATAATAATTGGTACAGCCGTGACATATGTCACGGGTCAAGATATCGGCAAATGCAGATGCTTTAAGACACTAAGGCTCGTACCATCATTACTCGAGATAAATCATTTTTCTCATTGGTAATCATGATTGGCTGAAAGAAAATTTAATATAATTATATATTTATAATGACTTTCCGTCCTATTTAAAAAAAAGAAAATGTTGAATAAAGTAAAGAAAAATTTAAATTTTTTTTAATTTTTCATATTTACTTGCAAAATAAAATGAGAACTAAAATACAAAAAATATGCTAAATCAATAAACAAAAATTAATTTTGCACATCATTAATATTTAATTTTCATTAAAATTTAATCATATTAGATTTTTTTTTTAATTTTTAATAGCATTTTATGTATGGAGGAAGTATAGAAAATGTTGGATAAAGTAAAGAAAAATTTAAAAAAATTTTAATTTTTCATATTTAATTGCAAAATAAAATGAGAAATAAAATACAAAAAATATGCTAAATCAATAAACAAAAATTAATTTTGCACATCATTAATATTAAATTTTCATTAAAATTTAATCATACTAGAATTTTTTTAAAATTTCTAATAGCATTTGATGTATGGAGGAAGTATTATCTAAAATAATTTTTTTGTATTTTTTATTTTCCTCAACAAAATTCTTGATCCAAACCAACACTCAAACAAAACTCTTGTTGACCCCATAAGTCATACCTTGTTTTGATTATGACAAATACTTTGGTATTTAACGTTTGTCAAGTTTGTGTGCAGGACCATATTAGGAAGATCATATTAATGACACATGACAACTTGAGAAAAATGAAGACTCGAAATGTTTTTAATTGTTGTAATCTATATTTCATTTCGCTGGGTCTGTAATAATAATCATCTGAGGTCTGTAATAATCCGCATATCATGCATGTAGGACTATAAGTTCAAGACCTTAGAGAGACCTTAGGAATCACCATTCGGTCGACCGACGCTGAATTTTTCTGATAGAATAGAAAGTCCTTAGGTCCCTAAACAAATGCACAAACAGTCCCTATATCACTTACATAATCAGGGGAATCAATTGGTTTAAAATTGGACTTAAAGGATCAAAATCATGAGGATTCGGGCAACTGAATCCTTCGTGTTTAAAACACCTCTAGCGCCTGAACTGCTAAAAAGTCAGTGGTTTAACTTGGCTTTGGGCGACCGAACCAGAAATGAACCTACCGTCCACAAGCGACTGAACACGTAACGACCTGATTTTTCATGCCATTTTTTTTTCATATAAATATAAACTGTAAAATTTCACTACTCTGATACCTTCTCATAAAACTAAACCACCATCACGGTTCAAATAGGAACCGTTGAATCTGAAATACAATAAACTACCTATGTAGCGTGAAAGCAGAATATATATACAACCATGTCAATATATACAATACGAGAGTGTTAGAATTTTTTCCAAAATATGCATACATAGTCATTCCCCAAAATACCCTCATCTGGACCTAAAGACTACTCATAAATGATTTCCCAAAAACACTCACCCTACAGATAGGGCAGTATAGTGGTCCCCTCTACTTACGAGTCTGATCTACTCGCCTAATTGGATCACCTGAAAAATATTAAATCACTGGGATGAGACAACGGTCAGTAAGACGAAATATGCTATTACTAGTGTGTGGTAGGTGAGTTTATATATTTATAAAATCTGATTTAAAAATACCATAAATAACAAAATCTGAGAAAACACGTATAAATAATGTACAATATAGCTCATATCTATGTTACTTAACATAAATTATTTTTCTGAATTTTCTATTCATAATACTGCTAATATTCATAGGTATGTCTACGATTTCTGTAAATCTATATATATATATATATATATATATATATATATATATTAGTTAAGAAAAATTCCCTAGATTGATAACTGAAAGTCATGATTTAACCCCTCATGACAGGGTTGTGCGGCCCGCAGACGGGACCTATCACTGGTTGGCTGACCAAAATAAGTCAACTGAACTCCGAAAGTCAGATCGGCCTTCTCAACCCTAACTGACGGGGAGCCTATCTACAACATAGACACGATCGACTGCTAAAAATTCACATACTATAAGAGTTATGTGGTTGCACTCTAAATTGAAAATAGTTACAGTACTGTGCTCTGCTGACTGAATCTGGTCCATCAGGATCTGATACTATATATATATGTAACTGATATTTATATATTACTGTTTTACCATGATTTTGAAATAACCATAATACTACAAAACTAATCTGAAAATCTGAATAACTGACTGAATATTTAATATCTGTATATCTGTCTGAGTATCTGAAAATCAAGGTGTTATGGTTCTGAAAAGATGGTATTCTGAAAAATGTTAAAAATATATGTTTCTATACATATACTGTAAATCATGGTATCTTGAAAATTATATAAATCAGGGTTCTAAATATTCTGTAAAATTTCTATCTATATGTATACTGAAAATTTATCATTCTATAGAGCATATATATTACCTAACATTTTCTACTAATATACTGTAAAACATGGTATCTGTAACCTGTATAATTACTGTATTAATCTGTTATGGCTTATGCCACACGATTTAAATAAATAGATTCACATGCTCTGAAATCTGTATTTTCTACTATACAAATATTTTATAATCTGAATAATAATAATCTGGTAAAACATGTAATTTCTGCTGATAACTATACTAAAATTCCTAACATAGCACATTTCCCTTACCTCGTAATTAAGTTCGCCTACTAACGTTCTAAATTACACCTTTGACATTTATAATTTTATAACCCTGAAAATATTATATATATCCTATCAATCAACTAAATACCTAGAATTTTTTTTCATTTTTCCATCTTCGGAATTATAAACTATTCATCATTTACCTGAGCTTTTGAAAATATATCCACTGGGGTCCTCAACCCACTCCTGCAAGGTCCCCAAAACACCATATTCCTGAAAATATAATACCCTGATTTTACTTCATAAAACTCTAGTATATTCTTATATAATACAAAATCTAAACTCAAATGAACTAGGTAATACTGGAAATACTCAAATAATCCACCTACCCTAGTTTTGGGATGGTTTCCAAACTTTTCAAATCAACATTTTGCTCTGGTTATGTTGTAGAGAATCTTCCCAGGATCACCATGGTAGCTTTTGATCATAGAACCGGGGAGAGAAGAAACCGAAAACCTAGAGAGAAGTGAGAGAAACCTATTTTTAGAGAGAGAAACTGAGAGAGAGAAAAATTCTTTCACTGAAAATCCGTTTTAGGCTTCATATAGAAAGCTTTTCCACGTGGACTTGTCGACGAGACACGTCGCCTCGTCGACGAGTCAATGAAGGGATCTCGTGGATGAATACCGTCTCTTCATTGACGAGTTTTAGACCCTAGAACAGGTCTCTTGGTAAGTTCTCATCGACGAGATGCACGTCCCCGTCGACGAGCCCAAGATTCTGCTCGTCGATGAGCACTTCTACACTCGTTGACGAGGCCCTGCTGTACCCTTTTATAAAAATTCCTCTTTCTCTCATTTCTTTTATTATTTAATTACTATAATTCTTTGGGTCTCTACAGAACAAGTGTCAGAGCACTTTTCACCAACCCGAGCGACTGCGTTCAAAAAGGCCTCGGGTGACTGAACTTATATCCAGGCACCCGAACCTTGAACAGAATGCTTCTGACTTTTGTTCAGTCAACTAACCCTAACTTCGAGCGCCCGAACCTTTAAAAATTGATTTTTTGACTGAGTCTATTCGAGCACCCAAACCTCAGACTAGGCACCCAAATCTCTCAAGTTAAATTAATTTTTACCAAAAGTAAAAAGGGTAAACTGGGTTAATTTTTCTAAATTTGTTTTAAACTTTTCTAATTATCCCCATTGGGTCCCCAACGGTCAAAAATTTCCCCTTATCTATATATACATGTTCATTTGCTTAGATTAGTAAGGATTAGCAAAAATAATTAAGGCCAAATTCTCTCAAAATCAAAAATCAAATATTAGCCTATACTACTCCCAAACACTCCAAAACTTCATTTTCCTTGATCTTTCAAGTGTTGTGAGTATGTTTTGAGTGCTTGTGCTTAATCCTCATTTGCTCATACTCTCATTTATTGTGTTTATTGTTTGATTTTATTATTGAGAGTAAAACTTAAAGTTCTCCCACTAATTTTATTTAATAAACCTTGTGTCGGAAGACTTTGAGGCTTATGGTTCTTGCATAGATATTGCAAGGTACCTTAGCCTGTATTTTTGTGTGCAAAATATTTTACAAAGTTTGATTTCAAACAATTCTAGTACTTGATACAATTTGAGAAAATATTTTTTGAGTTCGTTTGAATATTATTGATAGTATCTTTGAAACATTAATCTGATATTGAGATTTGATACTTTGCTTTCAAAGATTAGCTTGTTAGAATACTCTGTGCACGTTTGAGATTATACATCTTATTGAGTGTTGATTGCACACATAGAGCACCAAGCTTATAATTCATACATTCTTAAGGTGCATTGATTATTTTGTGCATAGTGGTACACATTTGCTTATGTAAGAAGTGTTTTTTTGTACGCATATTTTTTTATATCTGTTGTATTCCAGGCGCGAGCTTGAAGAGGAAGACTAGTCTTGTTGAATAGTCCCGGATTGACTTAAATCTGATTAGGAAAGATAGATGCACCATCCAAGTAAGGTGTAGGTTGAGGTCAGCCTTGCTAATTGCCTGGTTGTAACCAGTATCACTCCACCCGTTAAGTGAGCATTAGTGGAATCCTCGGGCTTACGAGTTAGAGGCGGGGACGTAGGTAGTATTGGCCGAACCCTGATAATATATCGTGTGTGTGTTTATATTTTCACAATTTATATTCCTGCACGTGTATGTTATAGTGTGAATGATGCACATGATTTAAATTTCCGCTTATTACATTTATCTGCGCATTTGAGATTGCATAAAAAGACTCTAGGTTGTGATATAATGCTAACATCTAGCTTAACCTAAAAATAAATTTTAAAATTCCAATTCACCCCCCTCTTGGGAATACACCAAGGCTAACAACTCCTTATTATAATTATGTCATCCACACTATATTATTTTTTATATATTAAAATGACATATTTATCCTTCATCTTTTTTTTTTTTTAACCTTCTCTATTACGATTGTAAATTATGAATCATTTAGCATACTAAAAAAATATAACAATATAGTACTAACAAATTTTTTTTTTTTTTTGAAAGTGTGAATAAGACTTAAATAAAACCTCTTTAAATGAATTCAAAATCCTTTAGGCTATTTGGCAAGCTTGGGCCAAAGGATGCCTTCTGGGCACACTTGGAAGGAGCTAGCCCAAGAGATTCATGGGCCCTTTTTGGAACTTGGAAAATAGAAGGGAAAAGAAAGAAAAGAAGGAATCTAATTTCTCATGTTCGGTTGTCAACGAAATTGAAAAAGAAAATAAAAAATATATCAAATCAATAAACAAAAATTTGGTTTTATACATCACTCACATTTAATTTTCCTTAATTTTGAATCATATTAGAATAAATTTTTATTTTTAGTGGTATTTGATATAAAGAGAAAAATACATTAAAAAATAGGTTTCTTTTTCATTTTATTTTCCTTTTCTTTTCTCACCAAAATTTTTGATCTAAACGGACCCTCAAGGACTAGGTGAATAATGAATGCATTGAGGCGGTATAAAATTTTTAAACAAGAAGTAAAATATTTTGTACAACAAAAAAAAAATAACAAAACCAAACCTTAAGTCCCCTTGGTGGGATTGGGTATATAAATCATTTTCTGCCAATTTATGTGATCATGAACCATTTATTTTGACAGATTCAAGGATATTAAATCCTAACTATCTTTTTCCGAGTTATTTTAAATCTATCTCTACCCCTTCTACTCCCCCCCCCCCCCTGCAATAGTAATTAACATTAATCTTTGTTCAACTACCATTTCCCACAGTTTCATAGTATGACTTAAGTTTAATTGCACAATAACAATTACAATTTTTAATATCTCCTTTAGTTTTGTATATAGGTATTAAAGTAATTTTCTTTCATTTATCTTGCATTTTCTTAATTTTTATAATTGTATTAAATAAATTATTTAACCATATAATTCTGTTATCACTTAAGCATTTCCAAACTTCAATTGGGATGCTATTTGATCTTATAGCTTTCCTATTTTTCATTTTTTTAGTGCAAAATAAACTTCGTTAACTCTAATTTTACGAATAAATATAATATTTTTAGTTTTTTCCTTACTTGTCAAATCAAAGTTTAAGCCTTCTATTTAATTTTCATTAAACAACTTACTAAATTAATTTCGTCATCTTTCTCTAACGTCTTCATCCTTAACTAAGAAAATATCATCCTCATTTTTATACATTTTACATTTCCTAAATCCTTACTCTTTATTTATCTAATTTGAGCAAGTTTAAATATATCTCTTTCCCCTTCTTTTATATCTAATCTATTATACAAACCTATTTAACTTCACTAACAGCCTTTTTTGTATCTTTTCTTGTCTTCTTATACTTTTCAAAGTTATCCATGTTTCTACATTTTTACAATGTTTTATACCAAATTCTTTTTGTCTTTACGGTTTTTTGGACATCTTTATCCAACCACCAACTTTCTTTGCTATTCGAGAATCTTTCCCTTAATTCACCTAAAATATCTTTTGTTATTTATTAAACATATATTTTTGGAAATTTGGGATGTCAAAATTTTTAAGTAATTAATTATTACTTTAATCAAGAACCATATCAGAAACAAGAAAGAGCTTTAAACAAATCTTCTATTTAAGAAAGGAGATTACTTGTAACTAAAAATGAGGACCTCTCTTGAACTCCATTTAGGTACCATGATGCCACCTGGTTTAAACAAAAAAAAAAATTCTGTCATTTCAAAGTTAAAGGTCCACGTCAAAACATGAACTTATTCACAATATTTGAAAAAAAAAAAAAAAACCAATGTCCATTTGAACAACCTATGCACAGTAGCCAATAACTTCCTCCACAAATCTTCAATTTAGACAAAAGTACCACCTCTTGAACCTAGACTTATGGGACTTCAAAAAGATAGGTGATAGGTCACATGATTTAATGATATGAGTTTACAATATCAGTCCAAAATTGAATCTCAAGAACTATATATCCATGAGAGGTGCAATTCATGTTGTTAGTTTGAATAAAAATGGTCATAAATTTACTTTTAAGGGTCCAAATTGTGCATGACAAAATTTTCAAAGCTTTAAAATGATATATTATTTGTAAAATAACTCAAAGGGTGAAAAAAATGAGTATGATCAAAGTCTGGTCAAACTAGGAAGTGGTCATGAATCTTTTGGTTGAGTGAAAATGATTTTTTCTACAAAGTATGTCCAAAAGCACGAAATGTACCCTTAAAAATAAATTTACAATGCCTTTCAAACAACCCATTTTGGACTTCAAACTTCAAACACATGAACTCAATGCAATACTATAAAGTGATTGATAAAGAATGTCATTTTTATGTAACAAACTAGCTTGTTTCATGAAGATCATTTTAATGACTTCACTTCATGTCTTGAATATTTTTATTTCATGGGTATTCTCAAATCAAAATGATGATAGTATTTAAGATCAAAATACAAAAAGAAGAGTCTTGTAGGGGAACTACGAAGACAAGAAATAAGAAAGAAAAAAGAAAGAGAAAAGGAAGAAAATACAATACTTTCAATTCTCCTTGCTAATTTTATCTTCTTTTTTTCTTTTTGTGGAGAAGCGGTTTATTAGCATGCAAAATGAAATTAGAAAGAGTGGAAGAGTGAGAGCTTCACATATGAAGAAATTATCCTTCCACCACTTATCTTTCTCTCACTTTCTTGTATGGAAAAAATGATGTTCTTATAAATGAAAAATGAGATTAGAAAGGGTAGAAGAGTGAAGACTTCAAGTATAAAGAAATTCTCCTTTTCCCACATGATTTTTCTCACACTTTCGTCATCTTCTCTTTCTTTTTCTTTCAATTTCTTACACCTTTTTCACTTTTTCTTTTCTCTTGCTATTTGAGAGAGTGAAAGCGAGGTATTGGGAGTGAAGGTAGAGAGGAGGATGAGGAAGATAATAGCGGGGGAATGCTTTGGGAAATTTGTATGTCTCTTGCCCCAAGCCCCAAAGAGTATTTATAAGGTGAAAAAGTGAGGAAGGAAGGTGGTGTGTTGGGAGATGCTTATTGGTTGGGTATTAAGGTTTTAGGTAGATTAGGACAAATGTCCCAACAAAAAAGATAAAAGAAATTTTAGCCAATAGGGAATGGTCACCACTTAGGGCAATGCAGAGGAAGGACATTCGGTCAAATGGCCCTATCCCACCAAAGAACACATGATGAAAAGTAAAAGCAAGATTAGTGACAATTTAGGTGTTAAAATAGGATTAGAAGTTCCAACAATGAGATTAGGCTTAATTACGGTTCAATTTAGTCTTAACTTTAAAATTAAAGTCCAATTAGGCTTTATTGTAAAAAATTGAAAATATTTGGACTTTAATTAGAAGATTAAGATTTTATTAGGCCTTAATTTTGAAAATTAGGAGGAATTAGACAAACTTTGGAGGAACAGAGGATGGTTGGCTAGGCTTGTGTGGTGATGGAAAGAAGATGAGGCATATGGAATTTTTCCTTTTGTGCATGTTTTTTTTTTTTTTTTTTTTTTTTTTTTTTTTATTTTTGCACAAGTGCACTATCATTTACAATGAACCAGTGATGTGAAATGCGAAAATGCACCCCTTTAATGGCCAGAGAATTATGATTTTTTTAGTACCCAGTAAGGTGGGAGGTGAGAGATTGAGTGCAAAATATTCGAGAAAGTAAAATTGTCCTCAATTGCATCACCAAAAGGAACGAAAATTTTTAAAATTTAGCCTCTTTTAAAATTTTTAAGAATGGATCTAAAGTTTTACAAATCACATCAAAATCATTTTTTTTTTCAAAGCCAAAGGGAAACCTTGAACATATTTTAAGGAAACTAAAAGAAGTATTAAAGACCCAATTTTGTTACAATTATGAAAAATGGGCCAAAGGGGTATGCGAATGTGAAGAGGAATAGTTTCATAAGAACACATTGCAAAGCTCAAATTCAGAATGTTCAAAAGTTGTGATAGAGAAATGATAATGAATTTTGATTGTTTTTTTTATTCTGCTTCTGTAATTCAATCAATTTTTTATCTCATTATATTTGTCACAAGTTGAAATGTTTAGACCCACTTCTTTGAAAAATCCCTAGGGTTTATTCTTTCTTTTTCTCTATATTTTCCCTCACTCCACTGGCGGGTCAAACATCTCAATGGAATGCTCAAGGAGAAAGACTTTAGAGGGAATCCATGCATGCCAAATAGTGAATTGCAAATCCCACAAGGGACAATCGAATGTTTCCTGTACTGCTCCTCGAAGTCTTGACTTAATTGTTAATTCGGTCCAAGTTTTGCACTCTTATACTCCTACTAACATCGTAATATAAATTAATTAATTGAGAGCTCAAAATAATCATCACAAGACATAATTTGCCTACAGACCTAGGAGTACCAATCAACAGACTAATCAATACATCAAGTGTATATAATAATTTCTCCTAATCCTCAATAGGATTTGAACTCGATTATTCAAAAACTCAACCTCCTCAAGGGAGTACACATGGAGAAAGACTTGTAGGGATAGGAATTTCTCCATGCCAAATTCGTAAGTAGATTGCATCATTACAAATCTCAGAGTATTGTTCCTTCAAAGTCTTTTACCTTTCTACTCCTTAAGGTCTTTCTTGATGTCGATTTTCCAACTTGGCCCGATTTTTGCACTAATTGGTCACATGCCAAATGTGCTAGGAACTACTCTTACACCGCACTTTTTTTAACTAACTAAAACAAAATAAATGGATAGGTAAATACAAAAACTAATAATAATACATAATTAATGTCTACACTGCACAGACAGGCATATGATTGTAGGTCCTGTTAATCTACTCAAGTAAATTCAGCCACAAGCATGAGGCAATGAGCACATTGCACGCACACACACACACACACACACACACACACACGCACAAAATGAAAAAATAAAACATAACAAAAGAACCCAGGTTGATACCAGACTCAGATCTCATGTCAGCCATGGATGGAAGCTTCCACTGCCTGTGCAAAATTGTTATGAGAGGGCTCCCATTTTGTGCTTCTTTTGAAACCCGAAAGCATGTTTGGCATGGTATGTTTTTGCTGTCTGCTGTTGCAACTTGCCAAACGCAAATTACTTTAGGTGAAATCTCAAGTTTTTCAGTGCCCCATTCAACTGAGAATCATGCAGCTTTTTCAACTGACAAAATCTCTTTATGGACTAATTAAACATAGTAACTTTGTTCAGCACGAAAAGTCTTTGAATAGAATAAGAACTCTTTGAATAGAATAAGCAATGCATTATGGGTACAAACATGATCGAGAAGCCAAATAAGCCTAGGGAAGAAAACTTAGATTCAATAAAATGCACTCAGGGTTTGGCACAGATTTTTTCTGCAACTACCCATACATTGTACATCTAAATAACTCGCTTGGATAAAGCTTGAAAAACAAATTATCCCTATAGCAATTAATTATGCCAGAAACAAATTATCCCTATAGCAATTAATTATGCCAGAAAGGATTCGTCTGAAAGAGACATACAAAGACCAAAGCATAAGCTTTTGAACCGTTATAAAGAATGATGGAACTTCACTGCTAATCAGCTGTCCATCTGTGACCACCCAATTATCACTGCAACAGAAAATATGCCCTAACAGAACTTCCAATGGTTGTTGCAATTTACACAAGTCACAAATGTTGTCATGGGTTCATCTGCACTCCTGGTCTGCAGTTGATAGTAAGTACACTTGCGCTGCCCACAACGACCACATTTGAACTGATCAGTGGAGGCTTTTGGTGCGCCACCACGCTCACAATCAAACAGGGCTTTCTCTTTGATTTGTTTATTCTCACGTTGCCTTTGATCACTTGCCATTTCTTCCGGAGCCATCGTAATAAGCCTCTCAGGCTTAACCTGACCAAGAAGAACTTTTCTCCTTAAATCAGGGTTGTTTGAGTCCTTGAGGTTGAACATTATAGACCTGTATTTAACTTTTTGGCTCCCATTAGATCGGCCCATTTTCTCAAACATCACAGATTCCACGGAGACTGCCACCCTTATTGGATCACATGCGTCTACTTCATCCTTCATGTGCTCATCGGTCTCACAAGCAACTCTGGACAGGGCCTCTAAAAGGAGCTCACGAATTTTGTCGCGCAAAGCATCATTGCACTTGATCATTGAAGTCAGCTTAGGGGGGCCATTGGGTGCTTGCAATGGTTTCTTCATGCTCGAAGTTGGTTTCTCTTCCCTGGAGATCCTTTCAACCTTAAAAGCACCACCATTGTTTTTCTCAACCTTGATAGTTTCTGTGGTTGAAATACTCCCAGGTTTCACTAAATTGCTTCTATCAATTTTCTTAACCTTGACAGTCTCAGATTTCTCAACTTTCTCGATCTTTACAGCTCCTGACTTCTGAACCTTCTCAACTCTGGCAGTCTCTGCTTTTGCAACCTCCATCTTGGTTGAACATTTATTTTCTATGCTACCATTTTTCTTATTTCTGGTTGTTTCATCAATGACTATCTTTTTCCACTTATCAAGCAAGTCAGAAGCCACAACCTGGATTTTCTCCCTTGGATGTTTCGTGAGATGACGAAGTCGTTTTCCAATCTGAAATTAAGATCACATAAAATGTTAGATGAAAAAATTAAACTTTGACAATGGATTTTATCATTAGCATGAAGAAACATCCAACAAGTTCTTTTTAAATATCTTAACCCTATGTTTGGAGAGCCCTTGGATTTGGAGTTGTATTTGATTTGGATAAGATATAATATAAAATTGCATTGAAAATTTTCCAATTCAACCCAAATCCAAATCCAAGGTTCAAAATCCATGCTTCCAAAAACAAGGGGGAAAAAATTAAAAAGCCAAATGAAAAGCAAAAAGTATTAAGAGAACTATTCAAGTGGTTTGCTAATGTCAATGCCACCTGATGTAGGGCAGGTATTAAAGTTGGTATATATAGATAAAATTAAGAGAAGCAGCATCAGCAGCAGCAGTAGGGGAACAAGACAGAAAGAGAAGCACAGAGAAGAGGAAGAACAGAACAGAGGTAAGAGACAGAATTGGAAGAGAGGCGAGATACGGAAGAAGAAGAAGAAGAACAGCAGGAACCTGTGGAAGAGAGAGAGAGAGAGAGAGAGAGAGAGAGAGAGACAGAGAGGGAAACTGCTATTCATTCAAACAATAACTTTGCATCCACGAGCATGTCCAGCACTTAAACTACTAATACAACTAACACATATTTACAAATAGTATCCAACTAAACACATCATTACAAATACTAAAAGAAGTCTCTTAAAAAATACAAAGAGGTCCTCCATACACATCTTTCCTAAACCTTTCTAAACCTACGCCTAAAATACGTGCACCAAATGGGCAGCCTAGGGGGCATAGGTGGTCTTCCATCATTTTCCCCCGGCTGAAAGGAACTCAGCTCCGCAGAGTGGGACTGCAAATATGACCCCAGCAAGTCAGGAGCGTCATTACAAACATCATCCTCAGCAAGCAATGTATCATTTGACTCGGGCGACCTCTCCACTGAACCAAGTAGCGATGAAAACCACCGTGAGGAGATGTCACGAACTCATCATCCAAGATGGGCTCCACTATTTCCTGTGGTCGAGAAATAGAGGGAGGCTGAGGAGCATCTGAACCTGCATGAGCATCAAATGGCAAACCAAGAGGCTCAAAAGTGCCTTAGTAAGATGTCAAATCCTCTACATTAAAATCTGGACTAATGGTCATATGAGTAGGTAAATCAAGAAAATATGCATTAGGTCCAAGTTTCTTATGGATGAGGAAAGGACCAATGGCATGAGCGTGGAGCTTTTTAAATGAATTTCTCAGGTCGCGCTCAGGTCTTATGCGAACCATGACACTATCACCTGCATTAAACTCTCTAGCTCTACAATGTACATCTGCAGCAAGCTTATAATCCATATTACTCATAGCAAGTTTTTGCCTAACCTCAGTATGCAGCTCATGAATGTGATGGACAAAAGACTCAGCAAGCTCAGAAATACGGACACCCAGTGGCAAAGGAACAAGATCAATGGATGCACGGGGTTTGTAACTGAATATACACTCAAAAAAGACTCTTACCCGTGGACCTATTCATAGAATTATGATAAGCAAACTCCAAAATACGCAGCACGGAGTCCCAATTGCCCTATTTTTCTCCCACAACAACATCAAGTCCCAATACGGGCATCTGGTGGCAAAGGAACGAGATCAATGGGTGCACAGGGTTTGTAACCGAATACACACTCAAAAAGGGCTCTTACCCATGGACCTATTCACAGAATTATTACAAGCAAACTCAACAGTACGCAGCACCAAGTCCCAATTGCCATGTTTTTCTCCCACAACACACCTAAGCACGTCATCAAGACTATGATTCACAATCTCAGTCTGCCCATCAGTTTGGGGTTGATGAGCAGAAGAAAACAGCTAACAGGTGCGACACTCAGACACCATCCTAGCAACATCTCGTTAGGGAAGGCCAATAAAAACTTCCTCAACTAAGGCAATGATTTTATCCCTCCCTAGGTGACCAGCTAACCCTCTAGCATGCAATTCCCAAACTCAAAGATCTCTAAAGGAAGTACAGGGAATGCATAACCTAGTGCCTTTAAATAGGTATCCCTCCCGAATGATGAAATCTACAAAATTCCTTCAATGGCCCTCACTCACCTCCTGAAAGATAATCCCACATGTGGAGTACTTGTCCTTCAGACTATCAAACCCAATGACCTCAGCTCTCAAGATATAGAGAATAACTGCTACCTAAAGCCATCTGCCACTTTATTCTCAACACCGAAATGATGCTTGAGAACAAAAGCGTACTCATTGAGGAACTCTACCTGACCAGCATGCTTTGCACTCAACTTCTTCTGCAAGGTCAGACATTGCAAAGCAAGGTGGTCAGAGAATAGTGCAAACTCTTGGGGTAATAAGTAGCATGTCCAATGTTGGAGGGACCTCACTACAACATAAAACTCTTTATCATATATGTTGTATCTCTATTTGGCATCTGAGAGTTTTTCACTAAAAAATGCTATTGGATGTCCCTCCTAACTCAAGACCCCACCTATACCTATCCCAGAGGCATCACAAGCCACCTAAAAAACTCTACTAAAGTTCAGATGCCTAAGTGCAGGTGTTTCACTCATCTTCTATTTGAAATCTCTGAAGGCTCTAGTAGCTAATGGAGTCCAATGAAATTCTCCTTTCTTCAAGCACTCAGTGATAGGAGCCATGATGGTGCCAAAATGCCCTATGAAAACTACAAACCTCAGTAATAGTCCTAGGCTTAGGCCACTCTCTAATGGCTCTAACCTTTTCCAGATCGGTGGCTATTACCTGCGCAGAAATCACAAACCAAGAAATAGCACACTAGAGTGTAGGAAGCTACACATCTTGAGGTTAGCAAACAACTTCGCTTCCCTAAAGGTGGCAAAAACCTCATAAAGATGTATCACGTGCTCCTCCCAAGACTTTATGTAGACCAGTATATCATCAAAGTAAACCACTAAGAACTTTCCTACGAATGGCTGTAGAATATGTGTCATAACCCTCATAAAAGTGTCGAGCATATTAGAAAGTCCAAATGGAATGACCAACCACTCGAACAAACCATCCTGGGTCTTCAAGGCCGTTTTCCACTCATGTCCCATTATAATTCTAATTTGGTGATACCCACTGCACAGGTCAGTCTTGGAGTGCCGACTAGAGCCAGCTAGCATGTCAAGCATATCCTCAAGTCTAAGGATAGGGGACCTACACTAGATGGTGATTTTGTTAACGACTCTACTATTCACACACATCCTCCAAGATCCATCATTTTTTTTTTTTTGGATACGCCAGGTTTCCTGGGCATACGCGCCAAACTAATCTCACGCCTACGCAAGCCATGCCTTCAGCCAACACGTAGGAGATAAATCGCGGATGTGCGTTGCAGGTGGCAAGGTTTGAACCCTATACTTCACCTTTGTCCAAGGCCGTCTGGTGAACCTCCTTATCACCTAAGCTTATGCCCGGGGGCATCCATCATTTTTGGTGTTAGGAGAGTAGGTACAGCACATGGGTTAAGCCCCCATTTGAAAGCACTTAAAAAAAAAAAAGTGCTTATAGCACTTATAACTTAAAATAAGAACTTTTACAAAAAGGTGGCGTTTGACTTGCACTACAACAAACATTTATTGCAATAAGTACCTTTCCAAAACCACTATTCTAAGAACTATTTAAGTGAATTTTGATAAGCAATCTAAGACAACTTTTTGTTCACTTATAAGTGACACTATTCATAGGGGGTCAATTCTGTAAATATAAAAAATTTAGTGGCTATTTTATAAATTAAAAAATATATTAAAAGATAATCACATATTATTTTATTATGTATTATAATATATATTTTATTATTAACGAAACATAATTCAATTCTAAAATGAAGAAGAAAAACCATCTATTAATTTAAAGTTTAAACTAATATTAAAATTTAAAAAACTAATTTAATTAATAATATTATTTTAACATAAATTAATATGATCATCATATGTTATAAATATAAATTAAGAAAAGGATTATTGTTAATCAATAAAAATATTATATTATTTTTACTTGATAAAAATATTTAAATTTTAATTAAAAATAACAGTTAACATATTATCAATTAAAAATTAATCATATATTATTTTATTATGCATTATAACTTATTAATTATTAATTAAAAAGACTTACAAATTCTTGAATGAATAAAAGAAGCATCTATAAATTTAAAATTAACATTAAATAAACTAAAATTTTTAATTAGTTATTAATATTATTTCTAACATAAAATTAATGTGATAATCATATGTTATAAATATACATTAATAACAAGATGATAGTTAATTAATAAATAATATTATATTATTTTAGTTAATAGAAAATATTTAAATTTTAATTATAAAATTAAAGTAATTATCATTTAAAATTTTAATTATATAAATATAAATATTTTAATTTAAAATATATTTAAAAATACATATTAGTTATTATAATTCGATTCTGGATTGAACAAGAACTACTTATTGATTTAAATTAATATTAAATAAATTAATATTTTAAATTTAATTAATAATATTATTTTTATCATAATTTCATGTGATAGCAATATGTTAAAATATACATTAATAATAAGATTATTATTAATTAAAAATAATAATCTTACATTATTTTTTTAATAGTAAATATTTAAATTTTAATTATAAATAATTTAAATAGTTATTAGTGAAATTGTTAATTAAAAAATATTAATATTTATAATTTAAAATATGTTTAAAAATAATCATATAGTACCCTATAATAAAAGTAAAATACCATTTATTTTAAACACAGCCAAACACTACTTATAACTTTCAGCACTTTTCTAGTTCAGCACTCACCATCAGCACTAATTAAATTCAGCACTTTTCCTAAAAAGCACTTCTGCATAAGTGGTTACAAACAATCCCTACGGCTATGTCTCACAAAACCCTCGTCAACGAGTTCTACTTGTTTATTCAATTCAGCACACTCTTTAGGGTTCATCCTATAATGTGGCAAGTTAGGTAACTGTGAACCTGAAATGAGACCTATGGCATGCTAAATGTCTCGCATTGGTGGTAGCTCACTAGTTAACTCTCTAGACACAACATCAGAGAACTAGCAACTCTCCTACCTCATGTGTCACTCACATGAAGATTCTTGATCCTCAGAAGGAACCTCTCGAGCGATGACTGCTAAAATGCACCTATTTTCTAAGCTCTCTCCCTCAAAAGTCTATGATCAAGCAAGTGAATATTTCTTTGCATTGGGGCTTTATAGATTATCTTGTTCCTTAGGATCTTTCAGAGTGGGCTTTGTAGGGATCAAAATGATGTTCTTATCTTTGTGCCTAAACATGCAAGTGCTTTCCCTACCATGATTGGTTACGTCATAATCAAATAACCATGGTCACCCTAACAGGACATGAGAGCCCCATCCATCAGGAGTACATCACAATAGACCCCATCTTTATAATCTCCCATTTGGATGGGTACAAGACACCTCTCAATAATTTGTAGATTTGTCCTATTTACCCGATTCACCTTAGAAGGCTGAGGGCGTGGCCCTCCTTTAAGGTTTAATCTTCCTAGAGCAGCCTTGAAGACCACATTCATGCTACTAACCCCATCAATAACAAGCTTACATCTCCCATCGCCACAACAAATGTATGTGAGGAAAATAGTGGTTCGTTTCCACTTCTCAATATCCATGGTAATGGAGAAGACACACCTAACCACACTAACTTGATAGTCATCCTCCTCAAAATCATCCACAAGCTCACCCTCATTTCCCAAGAGTACTCAAAAGCATCTACAACCTGATCCTCACAATCAGCCATATCATCAGTCTCACACTCTAAAGCTAAAGCTCGTTAGGGACAACGAGCAGCAATACAACCTCTAGCATGACAACAATGACACTGCAAAGATGAGCTACTAGCTTGAGGAATACTGAGTCCACTAGAGCGAACAATATGATGTGACTCTATTTGCTTCGTAGAGCTCTCTATAGGGGTAGACAAGGGATGGTAGGCCTAGGTCGAGGAAAGGATTTGGATTGACTTTGACTCACTCACTTGAGATGAAGACCTACAAGAGCTCTTAAGGTACCTTTCGATGACAAGCACTTTCTGTAGGCTATCTCTAAATACTCTGGAGAGAACAACTCAACCTCTCACCCGACATCCTCCTTAAGACCATTCACAAACCTAGCTACAATGTGATGTGTGACCTCAACAACACCACTCCTAAGCATCAGTTCCTCAAATCGATCAATGTAGCTGCCCACGTTAGTGATTTGTTTATGGTTTAAGAGCTCACTGAACAACTGGCTCTTAAAGGGAGGGATGTACTATTCTTACAATAATTGTCTCATCACTTCCCACCAAGTACTAGGAGGTTCACCCAACTAGTCTAGAGCTTGTTGTAGAGATTGCCAATACCTCTTTGCCAGTCCTACAAGTTTCATCTTGGCAAACCAAACTTCATCCTCACCCCATATACGGTACCAATTAAAGAAATCCTCCATCTCCAATACCCATTCTAAAAAGGAGCTCAAGTCGATTTTCCCATCATAACCACGCACATCAACCTTGACCTTTTCTGTAACATATCCATAGTCTTCACAACCATGCCTAGGGGAATGTGGAGCATGCCTAGGGTTAGCTTGGTACCCTACATCATTAAACTCCTCAAGGTTACCTTCCTCAAACTTGAACTCTAAATTAACCTAAGGCTGAAAGGTTAGCTTGGTACCCTAAAAAGGTTGGGATAAGCATTTTGGGACTATATTTTTAAAATAATTAATAAATAAAATCAATTTATATATAATAAAAAAAAATGTGAAAATTTTTAAAATGATAAAGAAAAATATAAGAACATAATTTTTAAACATCATATAGGCCAATTTAAGTTTTAACTAACAAACACAAACAATATATAAGAATTTTTTAAAAAATAAGGATGAGCCAAGCCAAATTAAAAATGTCTCAAGATTCTAATTTCTAAAAGCCAGTTGTAGCCAACAGTGGTAGAGAGTACGAGAGGGTCGCGAAAAGAGGTAAGAGATTGCAAAGGGTCGCTGCAGAGAGGAGACAACTCCGAAGGGTTCGTCGAAGGACAAAATACATCAGGAGTCGTCAGAGGCAGATCAGAGTTTGGAAGGGAATGTCGACTCATCAGAGAGAGACAAATCATTGGAAGCAACCGTCGAGTCGTCGAAGAGAGAGGAGGTGCTGGAGGAATCGTCGGAGAGAGAGCAGAGGCTATCGTCGAGGAGAAGACTCACTGGAGGCTTCGTCGAGAGAGCATAAGGGAAGAAGCTTCAATGCGTACGCCTTGAGATTTGAGGCGTAAAAGGCAAGCTTTTACAGAAGACTCATACGCCTTCTCCCCTGAGGTGTACGCCTTTTGGGATTTACGCATTTCTACTTGCGCCTTAGTGCATTTTAGGCCCAAATCGCCTCGACGCGCGCCTTAATAACGCCTTTTAAAGCACTAATGTGTATTAAACATATTCATAATATAATGTGCATTAAACATATTAGATTAATATAAATGAATTCATAATCAATTAAAGATATTATTTATTATAAAAATAAAGATAATTTAGACATGAATGTTCCAATAAAATGTTGTTGTAAGTTTAATTTTTCACCTTAATTAAAAAAAAAGGGTAAATTAAGAGAGGAATTTCACTTTGCGTCTAAATCTCACATTTGAATTCTAAATAAATCTTATTCTATAGTAAAAATTTTGACAAGTTTCGCTAAATTTCAAGATTTCGATAAATTTCCGATAATTCATTGAAATTTCGACAGAAATTAGGCAAGACAGAAATCGGTTGCCATTTCGATTTCAAGGGTGACGGAAAGTGGAAATTTAGGATGCAATGATTAGTTAGCTAGGGGAATTTATAAAGCAAAGGGAAGATCCTTTTTTGTTACCAAAAAAAAAAAAAAAAAAGGTAATAAGAAACTTGGAATTATGCAACTATGAATTTTCCCTAGTACACACAATAAACAAGAAAATGAGAGTTATTCACCTTGACAAAGAATTGGAGTACAAATTGAGTTTCCCATCGAATTCCAATGTTAGTCCAACAATTTCTCCAGTCCCTACTCTCCAATTCTTAAGAAAATAGTCATCAAACAGTAGTTGGAACTTGATCTAAATGTTGACCTTCAAAATCAAAGAAGAAGAAGAATTAGAAGGGAGACACCAGAACAGGGGTGAGAGACAGAATTAGAAGAGAGATACAAGAAGGAAAAAAGAGAAGAGAGGAGGATGAAGAAGAAGAAGAATTCCAGAACCTGCGGGAGTTAGAGATGGATAGAGAGGAAAACTACAATCTAATTCAAACAATAATTGTACATCCACTAGCACATCTAGCACTTAAACCACTAATACAACTAACACATATTTACAAATAGGACCCAACTAAACACAATTACAAATACTAAAAAAAAGTCTACAAAAAAAAATAAAAAGAGGTCCTCCATACATATCTTTTCCAAACCTTCCTAAACCTATGCCTAAAATACGTGTACCGAATGGGCAGCCTAGGGGGTATAGGTGGTCCTCCATCACCAAGGAGATGAACAAACATACTGATGTAAGTTTGGCAATTGAAGAAAAAGTGTTAGAATAATCCAAACCATACACCTAAGTATACCCCTTAGCAACATGACGAGCCTTCAGATGAGCCACAGAATCATCAAAGTTGACTTTCACAATGTATACCCAGCGACAACCAACCACAGACTTGTCAGGAGAAGAGATACCAAGTCCCAAGTGTCATTGTCCTGAAAAGCATTCATCTCTTCAACCATAGCATTCCTCCACCTAGAGTGGGCTAAGACTTCCGAAATAGATTTAGGAAGGGAGTAGATGATAGAGCAGAAACAAAATAATAATAGGAATGTGATAAGAAGTCATAACAAACATAGTTGGAAATGGGATGTTGGGTGCATGTGCGTTTGCCTTTTCGAACAGCAAGGGAGGATCAACATCATGGGAAATATGATCATTAGACAAGGAAACCAAAGGCATGATAGTAGAAGCTAGAGGGGACTCTCTTCCTTGGAGCAGCCGTCATGAATGCACATGCAAACTAGGAAGATCAAGATGATGAGAATGACTCGAACTACATGGAGACTTAGATTGTTGATTGGGCAATGACAGCAAACTAGAATTTGGAAGATTAGGCAGAGGAAGAGACTCATTGAGCTCAAAAGCACTCAAGCACTGGGTGTAGTAAGGTGTAGACTCAAAGAAGGTAACATTTGCAAAAACAAAGTAGTGCAGCATAGAACTATGACATAGTATTGCTTTTGAGTATATGAGTAGCCCAAAAAAACAGATTTTATAGCACGAGGATCCAACTTATCCACCCCAGGAGTTAGTTGATGAACAAAGGACACGCACTCGAATATATAAGGAGGGAGAGAGAATAAAGGTGAATTAGGAAAGAGAATGGAGTAGGAAATTTTACCACTAAGAATAGAGGATGGCATTCTATTGATCATATAGCAAGCAATAAGTACAGCATCACTCCAAACACTTCAGGTACATGCGTTTGATAAAGTAAGATACGAGTGATTTCAAGGATATGTCTATTTTTCCTCTCTGCGACCCCATATTGTTGAGGAGTGTGGGCACGGGATGATTGATGGACAATACCAACCTGAATCAAATAAGTAGTGAATTGTGAACTAAAGTACTCTTTAGCATTATCACTTCAAAGTCCTCGAGCTGGCTAACCAAATTGAGTCTTTATTTTAGAGAAAAATGCACAAAATATACGAAATAACTCGAAACGATCTTTTATTAAATATAGCCAAGCCATTATTGAATAATCATCTGCAAATATTACAAAGTACCGAAAACCCAAATTGGACACAACTCTACTAGGACCTCAAACATAAGAATGGACTACTATGAAAAAGCTTGTAGCCTGTTTATTTACTTGAGAAGCAAAAGGAATGCAATGGTATTTTCCCAATTGACAAGACTCACAATCAAGACTAGATACAAAACTCAAATTAGGAACAAGACGTTCAACTTTTGCAGTGGGGAGGTGTGGCAACAACAGTGCAAGTGGTAGAAGGAGATAGTGCTCAAAGTGATCAAGTTCACTAGCTTTGCGCCCTCTACCACTCATCTTCCTCGTCTTCAAATCCTAAATAACCACAAAATTAGGGAAGAATGTTATTAAACAATTCATAGATTTACTAATCTTGCTAACAGACATAAGATTGAAAGGAAACTTGGGAAAATACAAAATCGAAGAAAGAAAAATAAAAGAAGTGGGATCTATAGTCTCAATTCCACCGACGACAGTGGTGGTCAGTGGATCCATCAACAAGAGTAACACAAGGTAAATTTGTAGGATACTAAAGAGTAGAGAAGAAATTAGGTACCTATGATATGATCAGTGCCATCTAAGTCTATGACCCAAGGACTAGGACGAGAAGTACTGGATGACAAGCATAATATGGGATTAGTTGTTTGGGCAAGAGATGGAATAGGAAGAGAAGCTTGTTGTGACGCTTGATATTGTTGGAACTTGGAATACTCTTCCTCTAACATGGATAAAGTACATTGCCCCCCACTCAGCCCCAAAGGTGTGGAGTTGATGGCAACTACATTGGCAACATGTGAAGGTCTATCGTGGAAATCCCAACACTGCTCAATACTATGATTACCTTGTCCACAATGAGTGCACTTGCGAGGAGTGCCTCTACCAAGTCCATCTCTACCACCACAACCACTCAAACCACATCGATAACTTCAACAGTTGTTTGATAGAGAATTAGAAACACCCTATGTAGCAAAAGTTATCCTCTCAAAGCCAAATGCAAGAACCGGAGAATGTGTGCTAAATGAATCAAAAAGGACACGAGAATAAACAACAACAAATGATGACAACTCTACACTACTAAGTATCTGGGACAGTACTGCCTCAAACTTAGGTCTCAAGCCCACTAGAACTCGAAGCATCTGTGCCCTCTACTTTTGCATCTCACGAACATCGGTGGTTATAGGTTGCACGACGCTAAGCTCGTCATGAATACGTTTCATCTCTCCAAAATAATCTCCAATGCTCCTATCTCCTTGCTATAGCTGAAAGTACTCCTGAGATAAATCATATATACACATGTAATGTTACTAAAGTATAGAAACTTGGTATAATCCCAAATCTCCTTGCACATATCGTACATCAGTGCAATCTGTGGCTCCATCGAATTCCACAAAAGGGAAACAATCAAGGCATCTTCTTGAATCCACACTTCTTTTCTCTTCTCATCAAAAGGATTAGATTGGAGCAAGTGGTCAGATTTTCCTAAACATGCTAAAAAAACCTGAACAACTTTAGACCATTGAACAAATTTTTTCCATCAAACTTTTGAGTTGTTATCTATGGCAGTGATGAAGGAAACATGTTTTTGGGATTCATAGACTCCAACCCAACACTCACAAACAAGCAGCCACACCAATGTCAAACAAGAAGAGCAATCAAAACTAATCAGGACAATCACAAACAATGTTAAGAACCAACACCACCATGAACGAGGTGAACGAATTACCAATTGATATAGCACTGCCATAGCCTCACAAATCAACTTACAAACACTGCCACTACTCTAAGAAACTCACAAAGAAGCCTTTACAAACACCAAACAACAACTAACCGATTACCACAAGTGCCTAGTCGAAAAAGGTTAGATATTTGAGCAAAGAACATGCCCAACAGCTTGATAATATGGTCTAGAGAAGGAATCAAAACATGGCAAAGGAAAAAAAAAAAAAAGGCAGTGAGAAATTCTCTCACGTGCCAGCACGTGCGGTTGGCACTATTGGCAGTTGGCCGGTGCATGACGGTGTGTGGGGCCCTTGCCAGAGATGAGGTTTTGTGGAGGTAGGCTCTAGAGGGTTCTTTTTTTTGGCTATATGGTTGGTTTTGTGAAATAATGAAAAGTGAAGATGGATTTGAGAAGGGCAGCAACACGAAGGAGTTTTCCAACAACGGCTGAGTATGATAAGGCTTAGGTTGGATCACACTTTGATACCATGTTGAGATTTTGATTAAATGAATGACCTAACTTGAAGATAGGTCTCTCCCTCTATTTATAATACAAATCAAATACATTCTGATGACAATAATACCCTTACTAACTCTCACTAATTAACATCCTAATAAAATAATAATATTAAAACACATAAAAAACCTCTAATAGAAGGATCATAAGAATCTCTCAAGCCAGAACAATAAGGGAAAACCCAAATGTGTTCAATCCCTCCCTTCTATATTAGAGCATAGTTGTTAAAATCTTACAATTCTCGATTCAATTAGGTGGGATCGACTACATGAATCCTTTTTTGCCAATTCACCTTATCGAGAGCATTTTCCTCTATTAGATTGAGGGCTATTAAATCCTTCCTTACTACCTCATTCCAAGTTATTTTAAGCCTACCTCTATCCCTTTCACAATAACTAACTCACTCCTCCTCACATGTGCTCTACTAGGCCTACATTTCAAATACCCAAACCATCTAAGCCACCCCTCCCTTATCTTGTCTTCAACCAGTGTCATGCCTAAATTATTGTGTATATGCTCATTTCTTACTTTATCTTTTAATGTTATATCACTTATCCACCTTAACATTCACATTTTAGCAACTTTTACTTTTTGTGTATGTCGTTTCTTAGTTGCCCAACATTTTGAACCATAAAGCATAGTTGGTCTTATAGTTATCTTATAAAACTTTCCTTATAATTTTAAGGGTATTCTACAATCACACAACACACATGACGCACTCCTCCATTTTTCCCAACCTATTTTAATTCTATGTACTACATCTTCTTTAATTTCCCCTTTCACTTGCATAATAGATTCAAGATATCTAAATCTATTAGTGCTATTAATCTTTTGATTATCAAGTTTAATCTTCTCTTCATTACCACTCCTAACATTACTAAAATTATATTTCATATATTATGTCTCATTCCTACTTATCTTAAACCCTTTAGACTCTAATGTGACTCCCCAAAATTCTAACTTAGATTCCACTCTGCTCCTACTATCATCAATTAACCCGATATCACCTACAAACAACATACACCAAGGAATCTCATTTTGGATATTTCTAATAAGTTCATCAATTACTAAAGCAAAAACATAACGACTCAAAGTAGAACCTTGATGTATACCTATGGTCTTAAATTTCCACAAAATTGTCGAAATTTCCGATTTCCGTCACCCTTGAAATCGAAATGGCAATCGATTTCCGTCTTGCATAATTTCCGTTGAAATCTCAACAAATCATCCAAAATTTATCGAAATCTCAAAATTTTAGCAAAACTTATCGAAATTTTAACTATACAATGAAATTTTGTCGGAATTCAAATGAGAGATTTAGGAGTTAAGTGAAAATTTTCTTTTAATTTATTTAATTTATTTTATCGAAACAAAAGATTATTACAAGTGCTTTTGAAATTATATGAAAAAAATAAACTTACAATAACATTTTATTTAATCATTCATGTATAAATTATCATTATTTGTACAATAAATAATATTTAAATGACACATTATCTCACAAATATGTTTGATACACATGCTACTATACAACTTTTCCATCTCATACAAAATATAGATGTATTTAATTTGTTATATATTAGTCCTAAAAATTATATCATTATGTTTGTTAACCATTTCTAAAGTTTCACAAAGAATTTTATGTTTTACTACTAATTTCCGTTATTTTTTCAAATCGAAATCGAAATCGACATCAAAATCGAAATTTCCATGGAAATTTTTGTACTTTTGGAGCTTTGAAATCTGAGTCAAAATCGAAATTTAAGACCTTGTGTATACCTATTATGTTTGAAAAATCTCTAAATTCCCCTCCTATAGTTCTAACGCTAGTCACTACTCTATCATACATATCCTTAATGACTCAGTATATCTACTGCATAATCTCCTTCTTTTCTACAACCCACCAATGAACTTTCCTAGGTACTCTATTATATGCTTTCTCTAAGTTAATAAAAATCATATGCAAGTACCTCTTCTTTTCCCTAAACTTTTCTGTTAAACTGCTTAAAAGATAAATAACTTCTATTGTTGATCTCCTAGGCATAAAACTAAATTGATTTTCTGAAATCCTTATTTCTACTCTTATTCTATGTTCAATTACCCTTTCCCATGATTTCATCGTATAACTCATAATCTTAATTCCACGATTTGAATTTTACTAGAAAAACTAAAAACAACTAAATCACTATGAATCTATTAATTCACTATTATGAATATATTGATTCGAACCAAATATATCGATTAACACGATTCTAGACCTATCATATCTTGACAAACTTGAGTAGCTTGAAACCCCAAAAACAACATTCCTTTCTTTTTTTATTGCTTTTATTTGTACATGATTACCTTCCATTCCTTGTCTATGTCAGTTCTGTGCTAAAAAAATAAGAAGGAGAAAATAGGACTTTAGGTCTAATGTTGTCTTCGCAAAATCTTCTTCACTCTAGGATTAGGAGTATAGCATCCTGACATTGAGAAGAAGCAACGAAACACTCACTGACTAAGGCGGTACTCTTGTCTCATTGTGTTGTTAAGGTTTAGAAGTTGATTTTTCCAGTAGCTTGTTCAATTATTATCATTTTTTAAGTTAATTTTTTCCTTTTTAATATGAGAAAGAATATGCATGAAATATTATTATTGTTTTTTAATTGTTGATAAACACCAAAAGTTCAACTATTTATTCCTTTTTCTTGATTCTTTCTTTTAAACAACAAAAAGTAAATTTTTTATTAATATTTCTTGACTCATGCTCTTACTGTGCATTTGTTTCAGGAAAGGATACACATGAAATACGGTTTTTTACTGTCAAAATTTAAACATATTTTACTATTTTTCTTGTTTGTATCAATATATGCATGTCATTTAGAATTGGTTTTTGGAAATTTGTTCCAAATCTTACATTTCAATTCGATTCTTGATTCCCAAAACTGGAATTTCGATTCACAATTAGTATCTCAATTTAACATTATTATTAGTTATGTTGCTATCAATTTTCTCTCATGTGCATTGGGTGTGCTACTCTTCCAGTCAAAATTGTTCGGTTTAGTATAGTTTTAAAACTTTTTGATAAAAAAATGGATATTTGCCCAAAAAACCTAACATAACCTGTCATTTCTTTAATTGCTATCAAAGACTGATCATGTAACAGTTATTAGGCATGCCAATGAATTCACCTTTTTGTTTGAATTCTACAAGTATTTAAATTTAGCATTGTACAGTCAGTCAAAATTTACATTGGATATTAGATATATCAATTGACCAATATTTATGTCCAATATAATTGCTTAAAATTAATCACCACCAAATGAACTCAGAATTTAGGTTGACTGCCCAGAATATGCATTGATCAAATAACACAAGCAAAAGATTGCTATCTCAACCATAAAATATGAGTATACAATTATTTTGAATTGCCCAAATGGCACATAACTCTTCTACAGCTAACTGATTCAGGTTTGGGGGAGGAGGTAGAGAACACTCATGAATAAGGGGATCATCCTCTCTCTACAAGAAAAGTTAATAGAAACTCAATATAATTAAACCAAAGGCAGTAGGCATGGCATTGCTCATGGTTGCAACACAAAATATAAAGTTTAGGAAATTATATATCGGACCTTTATTTTTGTAGGATTTAATGCTTTCCCCTTGCCCTAGAAAACAAAAGGAAAAAATACACAAGATTCCTGCCTCCCACTGGAGTTACTGCATAAGGAGCACTTTCTTTGCTGCTTCAAGGCACAAAAATACTTTATATCGTTACCTTTAAACAAAGCTTCAAAACAGTCAAAATCAGTCCCCCATCTATCTCTTTTATATATATATATATATATATACACACACACACACACACACACACACACACACACACACACACATATATATATATATATATATATATATATATAGAGAGAGAGAGAGAACACCCCCAAAAAAAAAAACTGCAACAACAGCAGCAGCAACAGCGACAAAATTTGTTCAAATTTATTGAAGACCTAAAAATATAAATTATAACACCCAGAAAAATCAACTTGCTTTAAACTGATAAAAGTAAAAAATTTAGATTGTTAATCATTTACATTTCTTTCTCAGCAAGAAAAGAGTATCATTCAATCACTAGGAGGGACCTCAAGTTATGCCGGTGCAGGATTTCAGGGAAATGTTGTATGTTTCATATTTCCTTGCATCCTAGTTTTTCTTCTATTCCTCTTTTGTGTCTCTTTTATTTTGTTTGCTTCTCCTATATCTTACACTTCTATCTACTCCCTGTGAGTTTTTTTTTTTTTGACTTTAATAAAATCCTTCTTCTATTTATCATAGAAAAAAAGAACGTTAAATTCAGTCAATTCCTTATAACATTTGGCGGTTTTCAACTACAACAACAAAAAAAAGGAAACAGTCACCAAGGAAATGATAAATCTGAATTTCAGGGCCAAAGTTGGGCCTCATACCTGCGTTGAAACAAGAACATCATACGATACGGGAAAATTCGTAAGTTGTTTCAACACATCAACGCATCGCGACACCTCCGGACCACTCGATGGAACCCCATCAGCCGCTGCTGTGTCCGCAGCCTTCTTCGCCGATTCAAACAGCTCCACTAGCTCTCTGTCCATTGATCTCCAGATCTTTTATCAGAACCCGCCGGACATGAAACCAAACTGGAAAAAAAATAAATAGATAACGAATCAAAATCTAGAAAACAATGACAATAACAGGTGCCTCGGAATGAAGTGAACTGTAACATGCATGCAAAAAAACAAAAATGGGATGAATTAGGCACAAATATCAACGATTCAACGACGATTTCTGAAGAGATCTGCAGAAAATTAAGGATTAGATTTCAGATTGCATGAGGCAAAACGGATTGATGCAGGATTGCAGAAGCTTTGTAGAGGAAAGCTTTGGTTTGGTTTTGACTCGCACTGTTGCCCTAATCTATTTTTTCAAAGATGGGAAAGGGATAGAGTGCAGGATGGTTAGGATTGGACGGTTATTATTACCTTAATTAGGAAAGGCTAAAGACAGTGGATGGCTTGTGATCATATTATTTTTATTATTAGTAAGTTGTAATTAGTAAAGCTCTAAAAACTAAAAACAACTTAAGTTCTGGGGTAAAATGCGGGCTCATCAGCCAGTAAATTATCGACTCAATTTGTCCTCGTCATTAAACTTTCAATTTTTAGAATGAAGTGGGAATAATTTCTCCTTTTCTCTTTAGGAAAAATAACCTTTCATTAAAAATGCTTACATAATAATTTCAAAATCGGCTCATTTCATTTTTTTCTTTAAAACTTTTTAAAATTTTTATCTCTTTTTTTTATTTTCACTCCTTTAAGAAATTATGATTCACAAAAACTCCTCTTCTACACGTGCTTCCTTCAAGCTATCCTCTTCTCACCATTACTTCCTCTCCATCTTTGAGAACTTCCAATCTCATACGACCTAATCTCTGAAATCTTTAATTATTTTGAAGTTCATCTTCTTTGATACTCTCAAACATCTTTGCTAAACTAAAACAAAAACTGATTGAATGAAAGAGTTCAATCTTTTTTACGCCGCAAAACACAATCTTAAACTGACAAAACATATGTTTCCTGCATACTTCAGAAATAATAGCAAGAAAGCCATCATTGTGATCCAGTCCCACCACAAGCTTCTTCATGGCCAAGCTAGAACCAACTATAGAAAAATTTAAAGAACTACCAAAAAAAAAAAAAAAACCTCCAAACTAAACCCTTATCACCATCATCAACTTTTTTAGCACCCATTAAACAATTAGCCTCACTCACATCTCCTACAAATTTGCCATCACCATGTTTGGCCATTTTGGCAAATGGTTGTCATGATTTAAACAACCTCTAAAACAACAATCTCAAGAGGACTTTCATTGGTCGAATTCAAATCTGGTCCAAAAATCTTAGAGGACAGCTTCTTTTTTTTCAGGCAATCTTGGTTCTTGTCAAAAAGATCAGTGAGGGAGGTGAAGAAGCAAGTTTCGGAAAACAACAATCTACCTCACTTCAGCAAATGGAGATTGCCAATGAGATGAGAAATTCAAGGCGCTTTGGTTTTCTTCCATCGGAGAGACATTTTAGGGACAAAAGGGTCTTCCTTGGTTAAGAGACCTAGTTCACTTTTATATATCCTCACAAATCTCTTGGTTAAGAGGCCCAATCATTTTGACTTTCACAACAGTGAGGAAGGGAAGGCATGAGTCATGTTGATGACATAGGCAGAGAGCTTGCAATAAAGGATTGGTTGATAGGGAAGGAGTTGAGAAGGATTGATCCATTGGTGGCATGAGCAGATTTGCATTGAGCCCAATGTGGGCTTAGCCCATCACTCAATTGACAAAAATCTCCCCTACTATATATGTGAGAGGTTTGAAGTTGCAAGTCTTTTTGGGATTGCACCACTTGACTACTTGTTGCATAAGGTTTAAGTTCTAAATCATAAAATTTAGGATTTTAAAATTAAAATAAAAAGTAGAGAAAAAAATCCAACTGAGGATGAAACCCAATGTAGTGCAAGTTTAAATTTTCTAACTTTATGTCTAAATTGATATTAAAATAATTTTATGAGTGTAAATGAATAATTATAAAAACACAATCTTACAAAATTTTTAAAAATAAAAATACTTTGCATGAGCTTTAGCTCCCCCCCCCCCCCCCTTTTCTTATTTTAGGTCCTGCATTCGCCACTGGTTGGTGGGGGAGGTTTGGCAACTAAGATTTAGAGGGGGGGGGGGGGGGGTGGATTTTTTTATGCTGTTGGGGCTTATGACAACAAGGATTTAGAAGGGGTTTGCAAAAGGAAGAAGTTGCAGAGGATGTAAGTGAGTGGGGGTGAACTGCAGAGGTTAAAGAAGAGATAAGAAGGTGAAAGAATGGTGACAAAAGTGCGTTTGGCGTTGGATACAGAGGAGTGAAATTTTGGGAAATCATCAGTAATTTAAAAAGAATTTAAATTTTTATTTATTTATTTAGCACAGAATTTAATAAGAAAAAAGGTTGCATGTGTGGGTCACAAAATTATTAGATAAACAATTTTAACAAATGGCATTTTTCTAATTTTGATACGTCCTAGAGGAGGGCTGCCCCAACCTACATGACAACTAACTGACTAAGTGAGTAATAACAATGTGTGAGATTATGAGTCATAACATGTTCAACAGAATAACTTCTTGTTTTCCTAATTGTGGTTATATCACCTATTTTCTACTAGTTTTGGTCTCTTAAGTTAAACTTGTTATGAAGTAATAGTCCTGCTTAACGTAACCAAAGTAGGATTTGGGAGTACGATTATATGAGAGAAATGTATTGGGACCAAGGTATCAACGCCCCCTACACACCTTCTACTGATGGTATATGATTAGCCTTTAATTACCCCTTTGAATGGAACCCTTTTGTGGAAGCAAGAGAAGCTGATTGTTCAAGGGATTTCCAACTAGCGTCACTAACAGAGACATCATCTTCGTTCACCTCAAGGAAGTGACTTTGTGTATCATCAAAAATGGAAGAAGAGAAAGAAGTATTGGAGCAGAGGCAACTGCAGGAACCAACTCTCACCCAATGGCAATGCACCACAGTTGAAGGATTCAACGCCCGAAGGGATGATGACAGTAATGGCTCCCCGGAACTCATAAATAATTCTCCAATGAAAACATTGGAGAATAGTATAAGTAAACTGCTCCCTCTCTCGGATTATGAGCATAAAAACTGCTCCCTGCATAGAGCTTTTTCCGCTGCCCATTCACACGGAAACGGCAACAGTATGGGGAATTTGAGTTTCCTTCGTCCATACATAACAACTCATCGCCCCTAAAAACCTCAATCAACTCATTTCATACTATGCATCACAATAAATTGGACAGATGATTCCAGTGTTCCACCGCCGAGTTCAATTTTATTCAAAACGACATCCTCTCATGGAGACAAAAATTGTTGCAGATAAAATCCTTCCAAATCCTTTAATTCGAATATGTCCTCAGCCACAGAAAATTTAAACGACAGAATGAAACAATGCACCAGCAGAAACGGATCAAAAAAGCGGCCATTTATTACGCGGAGCGACAAAAGTTCACGGATTCATAAAACGTAAACACCTCAATTCGGCTTCAGAATGTGGGCACACCCTCTCGTCGCTCCGCAGACCAACAACCAATTACGGATCCTCAGAAGAGCCAAAACTGGAATTCATAAAAGAAAAACAAATTACACAGATTAAGGACGTACCGGGAAATCACAGTCTCGCAAGACCCTAGCAAAGCTTCAAACGCACTGTTGTCCACAAAAACCCCCAAAATTCAAAAAAAAAAAACAATTTCGACACAGAACCCTGACGATCACGAAATGCAGGAGAGAGACGGAGAGAGAGAGCGAGAGAGGGCAGTCTGTACCTATGTGGATGACAACAAAAACGTAAAGGAAAAGGCAAATGCAGATACTTATCGCCTCGAGATTTGCGGTCGGACGTGTCCTTCAATGCACTGAATACGAAATCATGTAATATGGCAGTGCAGGCGTCAGCTTTCGCAGATCTGACCCGGTGGTTGGCACTGAACTCACCCTCAAAGTCTCGATTCTTATGATGGAGATCGGCTTTTCTGCAACCGCCTGAGCTCGCAGCACAGCGAAGATCAATAGCGACGACGCAGAAGCAAGGTGGCCTGCGCAGAGGAAGTGGAGAGAGAGAGAGAGGAGCGAGGAAATTGAACCGATCCTAAGCCCAAAAGAGGAAATTTTGACCACAATAATTGTTGTCTATCCCTTCTCTCTGTGTAATTGTACGTTTAATTTGTTAATATTTATAGATACGATTAACCTGTTATCTCCACCTTCTCCCCCCTTCCCTCGTAGAATGAATTGAATCAATCCTAGCCCAAACAGTTGGGGGATAATACATGGAGCAACAATTGCACACGAAAAATAAACAAGCACACACAATCACAATGGAACACTGGATTTACGTGGTTCGGTCTAAATTGATCTACGTCCACGGGAGCACACACCACTGCACTATAAATTGGGAGAAAATAAAATACAAGGAGGAGCCTCTGCTCTAATCTCTCTGCACACTGCAATACACACAATACTCACGCAGCTCACAGCTCCAAGCACTCACACATATGCTCTCTACAACACACCTCACAACTTCACACATATGCCTCACTTATATACAGGAGGGGGGGAGCAAAATTCAAAGAAGGTGGTCGCTGTTTCAGCAAAGCCTGCAGAGCAGGTGGCCGTCATTCTTCAATGTCAACATAGGCTGCATGGGGAGGTGCTGCTGCCGACGGTTCCACACCAGAATTCCTAATAATCTCCCACTTGGAGACGGAGGCTGCATCTCAAACAGTGTATAGGCGAATGATGTGCTCATGTCTGTCTTCAAGCATGAAGACCAACTGAAGTTGAGCACAACTTCAGTTTCTCTCTAGTCACCAACTTCTTGTCAGCTAGATTTCTGCGGACTAATCTGATAGCTGTCATCTTCACAAGTGGTGTAAAAATGCCTGTGTAGTCAATCCCTTTCTTCTACTCAAAGCCTTTGACTACCAACTGAGGCTTGTACTTTCTGGAACCGTCATCTCCTCTTCAATTCTGTACACCCACTTGTTGTGAAAGCCTTTGGGCAACTTCCACGTTCTGTTGGAGGTGAGGAACTTCATCTTGTCCTTCATTGCAAGCTCCCACTTGCCCGCATCTCCTGCCTGACATGCTTCATCACAGCATTCAGGCTCTCCTCCATCTGTAGGAAGTAAGCAATCTATATACCTTCTGTCTGGTATATGTAGCCGAGTAGATCTCCTAAGCTCCGATGCTGGAGTAGGAGATGGTGGTGCGGCGATCTACTCCACTGGTTCCTCCGCCTGAGGATTCTCGACATTCTGCTGTTGTGTCCTGACACACTTCTTTGAGGCACGGGTGTTTATCTGGAAACTGACCCTCTTCTGTTTCCTGACTATGCAATCCTCACACATGTCAATCTGCACTGACTGTTGACCACTCAATTTCTTCTTTGAGTGCATCATCTTGAGTTCCTTCTCGCTCATGTGACCAATCGTTGGTGCCAATGTTGCTGTCGTCATTTCCTGCAACAATTGAAATAGACATGGAGGCATTGAAGGTTAGAAAAAATGTCCCGCTTTTCTTACCTCGCGCAATTGTTAATACACCCTTTAAGACTTTCCATTCATCGCCGATGAATTTCGTCGTGTATCCCTCATCCGCCAGCTGACCAACTGAGATCAAATTCTTCCTCAGGTCTGGAATATGTCTGACATCCTTCAGCTTCCATACTGACCCGTTCATTTTGATCTTCACAACTCCTTTGTCGATTACGTCGCAAGGTTGATCGTTGCCAAGGTACACTTTACCGAAATCACCTGGTGTGTACTCCTCTAGGCAATCTTTGTAGCATGTGGCATGATATGAGGCTCCGAAGTCTAAGACCCAAGACTCCTGCTTGCTCTCAAAAGAGCAGATTAACATTTCATCATTCTCGAAAGCAATATTTGCTTTTATCTTTTTCCTCGTCTCTTTCTTCTGACTCCTGCACTGGTTTTTGTAATGACCAGTCTTTCCACAATTCCAGCACTCAATAACTTTTCTGCTCTGAGAACCTGTGTCCTGAGTACCTTTGGAATCTCTGGATTTGGACCTCCTGGTCCTGGATCTGCCACAATTGTTAGATCGTCCATGCCTACTTCCCTTTCCTCGGCTTTCCACATTCAAAGCTAAGCTTGAAGTGGAGTCATTGTTCGACTGCATTCTGATCTCCTCTGTCAAAATCATGTTGATAACTTCGTCGTATTTCAGCTTCGATTTTCCTGCAGAGCTACTGATCGCAGTTACAATACCTTTCCAACTCTTAGGAAGCTGACTGAGAATTAATAGGGCACGGATCTCACTGTCAAAGGTAATCCCGACCGAGGCGAGTTGATCCGACAATTCGTTGAAATTATTCAAATGTCTGCTGAAACTCTCACCTACAGACATGCTCATTGTAAATAGTCTTTTCATGAGATGTACCTTATTTGCGGCCGATGAATGCTCATACATGTTCGATAGCGCATTCATAAGGGACTTGGTGGTTGTCAAGTGCTTGATGTTGAAGGCAATAGACTTTGCCAACGCCATCCTTACAACTCCGAGGGCTTTTCGGTCAAGCAACTCCCACTCGCTCTCCTTCATGGATTCTGGCTTCTCCATCAGTGGTAAGTGCAACTCCTTACCAAACAAGAAATCCTCGATCTGCATTTTCTAAAAACCAAAGTTTGTGCCGTCAAACATCTCGATGTGAGAGCCTTTTCGTTTGACATCTCGATTCACTAATTTAGAGATGGAATTGGCTCAATCAGATAGCACGGTTGGATCCGAAATAGTTGAAAACCCTAGAAATGGCTTAAGTTGCTCGAAAAACGGACCCAAAATGGCTTCGAAAAGCCAAGTCAAACTTTTAGCCAAACTTGGTCAAAATGGTCAACCCTGCTGACGTGGCATGTGGGTCCACTGCTGACGTGGCATTGGGGACCCACTACTGACATGGCACTGTGGAACCCACTGCTGACGTGGCACTATGGGGCCCACTGCTGGCGTGGCACTGACGTGGCGTGGGTCCGGGCTGACGTGTGCGATGACTTGTCAACGGTCCCC
Source organism: Malania oleifera (assembly GCF_029873635.1). Taxonomy (NCBI): domain Eukaryota; kingdom Viridiplantae; phylum Streptophyta; class Magnoliopsida; order Santalales; family Ximeniaceae; genus Malania; species Malania oleifera. The sequence continues at coordinate 92,290,753 of NC_080423.1, read as the reverse complement.
TGCTGACGTGGCGCTGACTCGCCTACTTACTTGGGGCCACGTGGCACTGATGGGGCACTGACGTGGGGGATCTGGCTGACGTGGACACTGACGTCAGTGTCTTCAACCTCCGAACACTCGCCGAACTTTCTCTGGCGCGTGGCCGCGCATGGAGTGATGCGTCGAAGCTCTGTCGGCGCGTGAAGGTGCTTGTGTGTGCATAGGAACGTCCTTTGGACGTTGGCGGCGCGTGTAGGCGCGTGCGGCTTCATCCGAGCTCTGTTTGAGCTCCGATTACTGCCGTTGGCTTTGTCTCGGCGAGAGGAGTTTGATGGCAGCCTCAAAATCAAAATTTGAGCTACTGGACAGGGGCTCAAAAATTCAAAATTTTTCTTGATTTGGCGATTTTACTCCAACCAATCTCTAATACCAAATGTTGGGGGATAATACCTGGAGCAACAATCGCACACGAAGAATAAACAAGCACACACAATCACAATGGAACACTGAATTTACGTGGTTCGGTCCAAACTGACCTACGTCCATGGGAGCACACACCACTGCACTATAAACTGGGAGAAAATAAAATACAATGAGGAGCCTCTGCTCTACTCTCTCTGCACACTGCAATACACACAATACTCACACAGCTCACAGCTCCAAGCACTCACACATATGCTCTCTGCAACACACCTCACAACTTCACACATATGCCTCACTACAACCCACATATATATATATATATATATATATATATATATATATATATATATATATATATACAGGAGGGGGGGGGAGCAAAATTCAAAGAAGGTGGCCGCTGTTTCAGCAAAGCGTGCAAAGCAGGTGGCCGTCATTCTTCAATGTCAACATAGGTTGCATGGGGAGGTGCTGCTGCCGACGGTTCCACACCAGAATTCCTAACACAAACCTACTCTGCTCACATAACTAATATTGATTTTCACAAGAATTAGTCTACAACCAGTAGCATCCCTCCCAGTGTCAAACGGATGCATAAAACTTTATGCTACTGTGCATTGATCTCCCTCGCTTATTATTTGAAAATCAATAAAGATCGGAAAGGAGGGAGTATCATCTTTTAGGGGTAAACATAACTCGGCTTTAATCAAATTAATTGATCGAATTCGATCGATTTAGTTTGGTTAATATATAGATTTAGATCGGTTTGGTTTGAGATTTGGATAACTTTGGGTATTCGATTTTTGATTTCGGGTATGGAGAATTTTTAATTCGGTTAACCGAATTACTCAAATTATTAATTAATTAATAATTATATATAAATTAGTAGTATTAATATATGATATATATTAAAGCTTAAATGTTTAATTTTAAAATGCCACTTTTATCAATGAACTTTTAAGCTGCAATTGGTAAAATATAAACAAAATTTACAATCATATTTTATTTTATAATTAATTTTAAATTTATTCGATCAAATCCGATTAAGGTTCGGTTGGATACGGTTCAGTTACAACAACTAATTCGATCGGTTCGATTAAGGATTAGTATTAATCAAAAAATTCGGTTAATTCGGTTAATTAACTGAATTTGGCTGAACCGACTGTTTGCACACCCCTAACGTGATTTGCATTGTTTTAGTTTCAAGAGGAGATTGCATTAAAATGGTTGAATGTTGAAAAAGATTAGAACATTTTGATCAAGTTTGAATTAGCATATACTTTTGGTTTTGGTTTTGGAATTGTTTTTATAAAAAATTATCCAATTTCTTTAATTTTTGTAGGTTTCTAAAGATATATGCCCTGATTGGAGCAGTGTAAGAAAATTTTGTAATTATAAGTTTCTTTTTTTCTTTGAATGTTTTTATAAATTTATATTAAATTTTCTCAAGTTTTTGTTTCTTTGACAATTTAAAATTACATTTTTTCTAAGATAATTTCCTAAAGACAAAGTTGTAAAACATGTATATTGTACAATATTTTTTAAAAAAAAAAAACTAATTTCATTGCATGACTAATTTATTTTTTTCTCCTAAACGCCAAAAAAAAAAAACGCTTCTTTAATTGTCTTTTTGAACAAGTTTGTATGTTCCTAATTTACCATTATGTTTTAAAATGTTTTCAATTTATTACTCTCATATCCATCTTTACAACTATATTATGTTTGATGATACATCCATAAACAATGGTCTTTGGTTGAGAAGCGTATACAACTTCATGATCCCTTTGATTATAAGCTAGTGTTAAAGATTTATAGTATGTTAAACTCCCTTATCTTAAGCTTGTCTTTGCAATGAATTATGTAACCCGATTCATGCATCAATTCTATCGACCTTCTGTAAGTCGTTGGGCACATTTCCATTATCTTCGTGGTTATTCATCCCACTTCTATATGTCACATCATCCTCTACAGATGATTTATTAGCCTTCTTCGATTCTTCTATTCACTTTGTTGATCTTCACGATCTCCAAATCTTGATTCTCCTCCTCTTTCTTTTTTTATCTTCTGGACCCCCTTTTTGAGAAGCCAACTAAGGCTTTTATAGGCCAATATTATGGTTAGGTTAAATCTCAAAAGCTCCTATGCCTTGCCATGTGCTCTCGTGTATGGAGCTCGGGCTCATGGATTGACCGGCTAGTCAATTTTGTTATAAACCTACAACTCATTTTTCTTAATAAAACCCAATATATGCTTATTTGGTAGGGCCAACATAGCTTTTATTAACAATATATTTTTATAAAATAATTAGCCAACAATTTCATGTTTAATAATTAAATTGTTACACATTTTCCATTTCAACAAGCTTGTTGTCTTGCCCTTTAGTATTGGGATTGATTATCGTAGCCTAGCGCATGTGGATGCCGAAACTTTATGGTTCAACATCTCTTGTCTGAGCTTTGGATGTCCCTTCATTTCCTCAAAATATTTTGGATTGGTTTTCATATTTTTTGGTAATTTTTTTTGACCCCTAAGCAACAACACATGGAATTGTGGGGTGGTTTACCTAAAATGAAACCTACAACTCATCAAATAAGTATTTTTTAAGGTACATACCAAATATTTTTAACAAATAGTGATATGTGGCTTAGTCCATGTGGTTCATCTATTTGGGTTTGTTAGCATTCTATATGTTCGCACATAATGGGGATGGTTGGTGGTTTCTAGGGACAATTGGATGTTGTCATTAACTTGTCCTAAGAGGCCTCATACATTCATGCCAGGAGAAGGACTTCATAATTTTTTTTTTAAAGGTTCAAACAAACAATTAGCTAAAGCTCCTACAATGGGTAAAATGCACATATGATCATTAAGTTGTTAACTTAAAATCTATGGAGGTCTTGAATTTTAAATTGTTGTAATTATGTTATTGAATTAGTAAAGTAAAACAATATCCCTTTTTTCCATTAAGATGTTCATACTAAATTCTGTCCGGATTAACCCTGGGCATTGTATCAAGAATTGGGACAAGAAAATTCCTAATTGTCTCCTATCAAGTCTGCCATTTTTTTTTTAGTCACTTTTACACTTTTTTAGCCATTCTTGGCGGCTAAAGGTGATCTAGTATAGTCGAAAATGGTTTGGAGCAATCTAAAGAGGTTTCCAACTATTTGTACAAAATTGAGAAAAAAACCTACCTTTTGAAAAAAAATTTAATTTTTCCTAATATGTTTAGTCTTTTTGGATTTTTTTTTTTTGAGTATTTTTCTTGGACCCCATTTGCATTTTTTGTCATTTTGGTGATTTACCAATTGTTTTTAAAAAATAACTATAATAATAAGCATATAATAATAAAAAAATATTGTGTGGTTGTATGTATGCACGCGCATATAGGTGTGTGGGAACCTACTAAACCACATCGTTTTAGGAGGATATATTTTTAAACATCAATACACTATCCCCAAAATGCCATCTTTACAATAATGTATTTTAAAATTTTAAAATTACAATAAGGGGTCAAAACAATGTCGTTCATTTTGTTGTCATTGTCTTCCTCGCATTCAATTTCTCTATGCCTAAATTTTCTAGTGCCTTTTTTGCCAATGGTGCGACCCCTACCTGCTATGCTTGCCCAGACCTCCCCGCTTTTTTTCTTTCCCCTTGAATGTTGGGCTTTTGTGGAGCCTAGTTGCATTCAATCTGGATGATGACCCAACTTTTCATTAATGAGAAATTTCTATCCTAAGGCTTAGTCCATGAGCGTTGCGGCTTGATCCGAAAATTTTTTGGGCCCGTTTTGTAGCTCATTTGAAACCATGTGCGTTGCATATAAAATGATTGTTTTTGGGTGATTAATGTAAGTGGTCACACTTTGCGAGAGAGCGAGAGAGTATTGTACCGCCACACTCTATGTATTTTTCCTAATAATAGTGAAATCCCTACAACTCCGTGAACGTAGGTAATTGTCGAACCACGTAAATATTGTCTTGTGCGTGTGATTGATTTTTCTTTGGCGTGTATTCTTTCTCTATTTTGTTTCTCACAGGTTTCAGGAATTTGTTGTTAATTCCCAACATTGAACCCCTTTTTTCTTCCCTTTTCTCCACCCTTCTTAAACACCTTTTTCTTATGAAAAACCCTTTCTGTCCTAAGCTTATAGTGCCACCTTGTACCATCTCCACACAAGCTCCCTAATTGTAACACCCCGGCCCTTAGTACGGCCCCAGAGTGCTACTATACATACATATCATGTACAAATCCTGAGTTTCTACCATACGTAACTACCCGCCTTAAATAGGGACATACGGGTATTCAACAATGATCTGTACTCACATATATTGCGGAAAACATAAACATTCATATGGATTCTACTAGACCTACCTGAGTATCTGATTGTTCCTTCTCTACATCCATCTGTACGTAAAACATAAATTGTATTACATTCTCAAAAAGAAAACCCATCCTGACTAAACAACCTATAACTCATACAAAACTTACGTTAGCTAACCAGACGCTACACTCCAAAGTCTTTCTAGAAGACTAGGACTGATTTCTTGTAACCCCCAAAACAAAGGTTGTAAGATTAGGGGTGAGACACTCCTCAGTAAGGAGGAAGATATTACATCAGTGTGTGACTGTACAATTATATTCTTATTTAAAAACAATTACGTCGATTGCACATTCTCAATACTATAATATATATATATATATATATATATATATATATTCCTGATAATAAATAACTTAGCATCATTACAAGTGAGAGTTCCCAAGGTTAAGGTAGGGTACAGGCCCATACACTGTACAATCCCTCCGCCTGTATTCAAACTTGTGACTCTGCTCAGTAAAGCTTTAAAATCATGTATATGCATATTTAAAACATCGTCCAGCTCGAAACTATCATATATATGCCAGTAACTCCCCGTGGCAAGGGTTGTGCGATAAGAAAACACTAATCAAGCCTTGTACATACAGACATCATCAGGCATCATAACATACTGTAGTCCAACTTGGCCATCACCACCCTAATCCCTTTTGACTAGTGGCCCTTCTTACCAAGCCTTCTACTAGGTACCCACACTAAACAATAACTACGTGTGGTTGCACTGTATCTCTATTTTGGCAAAGGTACCAAGCCTACATAATATAAGCTTTTTAAGGCTTCATATACTATTGAGACAAGCTGCGATCGCAATTTCATATATACAATTTACATTAAAACATGATAACCTGTGTAATTCCAGTATTTTCATAATCTCATTCATGCATACTTTCATTCATACTATGGTAAAAATCGACTCGTAACCCCTTTTCTTATAATTGGCATAGTATCTAACCGACACTTGTTTTTTACAATTTCTGATAACCACTTGGAACTTTAGTCCTCATAGTTCATATACATGCATTTCAAATTAGTATAGAATCAATTCATATCATACGTCACACTTATTTGATCATATATATACATTTCATATAAACTGATTCATAAAAGATCATTTCTGTTGCTATTAAGAGTTTCAAGCATCTCCTACTTTAGTTTTAGTACAAATAAAGTAGTTTAAGAAATTTGGAGATTAAATGCCAAAAACCCCATTTTTGCCAAAACTGTAAAATTGTTGAAACCGTAAGAATTGATATTTATACCTGGTAAAACTTTGAAAATAAGCAGTCAATAAGTACATATAAATATAAGTTACATATCCTGTGGTTTCTTTTTCTAAAAATACTGATGTAAACAAAACCCCTTACCTTTTTCCCGAAAACTGAAACACGACCTTATTGATCCAAAACTATGACACAGGATCTTCAAAACCTAAAAAATGAAGAACAATACTTAAGTATTATTCAATCTACTACAGATCTACCGAAACGAAAACGAAATCAAATCCTTACCTCGATTTTAGGGAAAAACCCAAAAATATTCAAAACAATGATCTGATCCGCTATAATTGAAGAGCTTCCTCCCCTGATCCATGCAAAAACTTTCGATCGTAGAAGCAAATGACGAACGGCGAAGGATCTCAAAGAAAAAAAAAAAGAAGAGAAAACTCGCTGGTTCTAGAGAGAGAAAGAGCTTTTGGGTTTTTCTTACCCCTTAAGCAACCAAAGATGATATTTATAGAGCCTTTGACCAAGTCAAATTCCTCAACGAAGTGGCACCTTCGTCAACGAATCGGCCACTCAGTTCGTGGACGAAGCTCTACCTTCGTCGACGAACCCCATCCGGATATTTTTCTTGGTTCGCTTAGTATTTTTTTTTGTCAACGACGCTCTGAATTTCATTGATAAAGAACTAAAGGAACTTCGTCAACGAACATACTGCCTTGGTCAACGAACCTTGCTGTAATTCCCTTTTTACCCCTTTTCTTATTTATTTTCCTTATTTATGAGTTCGGGTCTCTACAATATCCCCTCCTTATAAGAATTTCGTCCTCGAAATTCGCTAATTGATACTACACATATTCTACACTTACGGCTTAGTCCTACCAAAGAGTCGGCAGCCACCCACATAGCAGCTCCGACCCAAGTTTATTACATACCCTCACATATGGCGGAGGAATACGGTGATTACAACATGATGTTTCGGGAGATTACATACACATACAAAACTCTACCGAAGACCATACTATTTAATCTGAACCACCTATACTACTATACATACTTACATACCATAAAATAACTGCGTGTACTTCTGGCGTATTTCTAACTCTAGTTCCTATGAAACTTCTTCCACTGCATGGTTCCGCCACAATACCTACACTAGTGATATTTCCTTAGTCCGTAACTGTTGAATTTTCTAATCTAATACCTGTACCGGGACCTCCTCATATGATAAGGCGTTACGGATCTCTAGAGGTTCGTAACTCAGCTTGTGTGATGGATCTGACATGTACTTTCTCAGCACTGACACGTGGAACACGTCATGGACTCTAGATAGTGTTGGGGGTAAAGCCACTCAATAAGCAACCGAACCTATCCTTTCCACGATCTCGAAAGGCCCAATATACAAAGAACTTAGCTTCCCCTTCTTCCCGAACCTCATCACCCCTTTCATTGGAGCGATCCTCAAGAATACCATACTTTCTACCTCGAACTCTAGCTCTCGTCAACGAGTATCAACATAACTTTTTAGCTGAATATGAGCTACCTTAATTTTCTCCCTGGTCAACTCAACCTTTGCAGAGGCCTGTTGAATCAGTTTTGGACCCAGTATCTGCCGCTCACCTACCTGATCCCACTACAATAGAGATCGACACGGACGACCATACAATGCCTCATAAGGTGCCGTCTCTACGCTAGTCTAATAACTATTGTTATATGCAAACTCAACAAGCGGTAGATACCGTATCCAAATATCACCAAAGTCCAGTACACAAGCCCACAACATATCCTCTAACGTCTGAATAGTCCTCTTAGACTGTCCATTCGTTTGTGGGTGGAAAGATGTACTAAACGTGAGTTGCGATCCTAAGGCATCTTGTAGACTCTTCCAGAAACAAGACGTAAAACGTGGATCTTGATCTGAAACAACAGAAATGAGGACACCGTGAAGTCATACAATCTCCTACACATACAACTCTGCCAGCCAATTTAGAGAATAACTAAGTCTGATTGGAATGAAATGTGCAATCTTTGTTAGTTGATCAATTACAATCTATATAGCATTCTGCCCATGCACCGCCGCAGGTAACCCCATCACAAAATCCATCGAGATGTGCTCCCACTTCCACGTGAAGATGTCAAGTGGCTGAAGTGGTTTTGCTGGCCAATGGTGCTCTACCTTGACTTGCTGACATGTCGGGCACTGTTCTACGAATTGGGCGATCTCTCTTTTCATATTCAACCACTAGAAAGATTCCCTTAAATTTTGGTACATCTTCATACTGCCAGGATGTATGGTGTAGAGCGAACGGTGTGCCTCCTCTAGAATGACCCGTTTAATTCCGATGTCATCTGGTACACATACCCTGCTATGGAATCTCAAAATCCCATTATCGAAAATACTAAAATCTGAATTTAACCCACTCTAAACTCCTTCCATAACTTCAACCAGCTCTGGATTTTCCTTATGAGATGTTCGGATCTTCTCTTGAAAGGTCGGTTGTACCACTAAGCTAGCAAGAACAGCCTGGTGATTTCCTTCCACCACTTCTAAGCACAACCTTTCCAGGTCCATACAGATCTAATGCTGAAATCCCACAACTGAGACCGATGCATCAATGACTTTTGACTCAGAGCATCAGCTACCACATTTGCTTTTCCTGGGTGATAGCTAATGGTACAGTCGTAGTCCTTTATCAACTCAAGCCACCTATGTTGTCTCATGTTCAACTCTTTCCAGGTAAAAATGTACTTGAGATTTTTGTGGTCAGTAAAAATCTCGCACCTTTCACCATACAAGTAGTGTCTCCAGATTTTCAATGCAAACACTACAGCTATAATAACCCAAGAAATTCTTCTAGGCCTCGTCGACGAACACAGGGGATTCGTCAACGAGGATTCTTTAGGATCTCATCAACGAAGACCCGTCTCGTCAACGAGAAGATACCGAGAGAGGGTTTAAAGCAGACTAAAACTCGTCGACGAGGGTGTAGGTTTGTCGACGAACTTTCTACAAGACTCATCGATGAGATGACATGTCTCGTCAACGAAGTCGGCCCTATAAATAGTTGAAACTTGGATTTTTCAACAGGAAATATCGCAAGAAAACCTCTTTCTCTCTCTAAAACGCACCCCTCCCCTTCTCTCTTCGATCCTGGCTCAATTTCTCGCCGAATTGAAGATTTGAGGCCACCACGACGCTTCTGGCGAAGTTTTCTGCAAGTTTGTCGGAGCTAATCGTTGGTGGAGATGGTTTGAAATTCATCCCAATCTCAGGATAAGATATTTTATCCAGTTTTTACCTTTCCCACAGTTATAGGAAATGTAGTATTCAAAGAAATACTGATATTTTGTTCTAGGGGATGATGTTTTCAGGATGTTGAACAGGGAACCCTGCGGTTATAGGGCCAGAGTACAGTAGGGATTTTTCTAGAGTTTAGGTAAGAGAAATATGTTATGCTAGAGATTTTTATATGTATAACAGAAAATTATGAATGAGTATTAATAAACATCCAGATCATATTATTTTTCCAGAATAGCATGAATATTATTTTCACAGCAGAATTACAAAAATTAAGCATGAGATTTTGATTACCCAAATGTGTGGCATGAGTTTATTACAGTATAGTATGTAGATTTTACAGTATTACAGATATTTACTTATACAGATTATAGCAATGAATGAGACTTACAGTATTTCTCAGAATAACATGATTTCTAAACCATAACACTCAAATAGATATTACAGACAGATGTTAGAGAAATTACAGATAGATATACAAATATTTTAGATAGATATCACAGTTATTGTAGACAGATATTTCAGATATTTTAAATAGATATTACAGATAATTCAAATAGATATTTTAGATATTATAGCTCAGATTTATAGTGTTACAGTTGTTTTGAAATCATGTTAAAAGCAACAAGAAGATTATATATTTATATATGTATACAGTATTACACAGTTTTAGACCCCTGTGGATATTACAGATAGAGATATACAGCAGAGTACGGTACCGTTGCTATTTTCAGACACATGCAACCACATGACTTAGATAGTATGTCGATTCTGTTTAATCATGCGAGGAGAGATTGTAGTCTCCCCAGCATGCTGGGTTGAGGTAGTCAGTTAGACGATGATAAAGGTTAGAGATGGCCTAGAGTAATTGCAGTGGGTTAGATTTACACAGATTGGCGGATGTTAAAGATTCAGTTTGACTTGTCTGGTAGGCCAACCAGAGTAAGTCCAGCCTACAGGCCGCACAACCCTATCATGAGGGGATATATCATGATATACAAATCCCATGGTATAAAAAAAGTTCCTATGTATAGATATATCACATAGCAGCAGTTTATACTATTATATTAGCAGTGCCCTCAGATAGCAAACTCAGATACACATCTATGTTTTAAATTATATTTCATATATACTGTATAGTTTATTAGCTTACTTAGATTACAATATCAGTATTATTTCAGTATTTTAAATGTTTAACTCAGCCGCCACGCACTAGTAATAGCATATTTCCTCTTACTGAGCATTGTCTCATCCCAGTGACTTAATGTTTTTCAGGAGATCCAGTTAGGCAAGTAGATCAGGCTCGCGGGTAGAGGTTGTCTTGAACTGCCCTTGTGGGAAGGGTAGGTATTTTTGAGATACTAGTGTTTTGGGATAGTTTTCAAATTATAGTGACGTCATTGGGCATTTTGTGTTGTAAACATATTTTAGAGTATTATAGTTTTCTAGTATTGTATTATGTATAAGACAGTGTATAGTTTTTCAGTTATTGCTGCTTAGATGCATATGATTTACATAATTATTCTCAGCACTCCTTGGAGTCTGAGGTTACCAGTTGTACTTCAAACAGATGGCATTTATTATATTCAGATAGAAAGGAAAAAAAATTACAAATAGCAGGTGGTTACAACAGCTGCCAATTCCATATCATGTGTCGGGTAGTTCTTCTCATACTCTTTGAGTTGACAAGAAGCATAAGCAACCACCTTACCCTGCTGCACTAGAACACAGTCAAGACCCTTCTTAGAGGCGTCACTACAGATAACAAATCCACCATCCCCAGATGGAATGGCCAGAACTGGAGTAGTAACCAGTCGCCGTTTTAGCTCCTAGAAAGTCAGCTCATGCTTGTTAACCCAATCATACCTCACGTTCTTCCTCGTGGGTCTCATCAATGGACCTACTAAACTGGAGAACCCTTTTACAAAATGACGGTAGTAACCTACGAGACCTAGAAAACTTCTGACCTCTTGAACGTTCTTCGATTTCGCCCAGTTAGACCTGTCAAAGCGGATCGAGTTGGATAATCCGTGACGGATAAGGCGAACTATCGGGTGAAAAAATCATAATTCATATTCAACTCGTTTAAGTGGCAGATTAAGCGGTTTCGGGTCGAATAATTCATGGCGGATGGGCGGATAATCCACCATTCTCAAATATAATTTTATTAATAATTTATTTTGTGTCATAATATATTAAGTTGTATACGATAACTTGCGATTAGTTTGTGTATTAACTTTTTTAGCATGGATATTAAATGTTAAAACAAATGTTACAATAATAAAACCCAACAATAATAATGTTATTTAATATGTACAATAAATTTAAACATGAATAAAAACCCTTAAATATACCATATGCAAAAAAGAACCCCCAAAAATCTATGCACATAATACCAAGAAAAGAACATTCTTAATAAATATGACACAATAAATATAATAATGATATTCCCACATCCATGAACTACACACAAATATGCTAATAAGCATACAATAAACCTACAAAGATAATACCATATGATAATAACAACCATTTAACCAATGATAAAATATATACATAATGAATAAATAAAGAAAACATATAGACTATAATATTACATAACAATATAAAATAATGAAACTAGTAAACCAAGACACTGCATATATCATATAGAATAATAACCCAGAATGATAATAGAAACAATATAGAATAATAATAAATCATAATAAATCTAAATATATAATAACAATTAAAATACATCCTAATAATCACATAAAAAATTTACCTTTATGAAGAAGGTGATGACAATCGGAATATGGGGAAAGCGGCCGGAGCAGGGATCTCGAAATAACGCCAGAGAGAGGAGAGCTTTCGAACGGCAGGTGTCAGAGTGTTGGATGTCGGTGCTGCAATTAAGGTGCTCTGCTACTGCGAAACGGTGGTGATGGCGTGAACGGGGGTCAGCGCTGCAGGAGGTGACGATGGTCGTGAGGCAGTGGGTGCTGCCATTGTTGCTGCTAGCCGTGATGACGACGAGGATGGACAACGAGATGAAGAATGGCGGGCACTGTGTGACTTTTGGTTAACCGGAGATGGGCAAGGCAGAGTAGGGACGCCAGAGCTGCTTCCGCTGCTGCTAGGCATCAGGGGCGTGAAGGAGAGACTGGTGCTCCTAAAGCGCAACAGTGTGGCGTTGGTGTTGGAGCTGTAGTAGAAGGCGGGAGGCTTGGCTAGGAATTTGGTGATGCCGTGGTAGTGAGAGAAGAGGGAGGTCGGGGGATCCGTGGGCATTAGGTCTAGGGCTTGAATCGAATAGGGCTGGCAGCTTGGCCTTGGAGTGGGACTCCACTGTGAAGACCTGGCATAAATAATGCCTAATGGGCCGTGTGGACAATGTTGGGGCACTGGGCTTTCCATAGTTGGGCAGTGGGCTATGGGCACTTCTTGGGTTGGGTTAATTAGTAATGGGTTTTTAAGCGGTTTGGCGGATATCCACCGGATAAAACCAACCCGACCCGCTAAGGAGGCGGATATGAAAATTGAAAACCATATTCGACTCATTTAGCAAGCGGTTGATTATGAGTCGGTTAAAACGAGTCAGATGTGGGTCGGATTAACGGATTTTTATCCATTTTGCCAGGTCTACGCCCAATCCACTATTGCCTCTATCTTACTAGGATCCATTGATACTCCTTCTTTGAACACTAAGTGCCCTAGAAATGCAATCTATTCCAGCCAGAACTCACACTTTTTCAGTTTAGCGTATAACTTCCTCTCCCTAAGCATTTGCAGTACCAATCTTAGATGAACTTCATGCTCTACAGCATTCCTAAAATATACTAGGATGTCCTCAATGAATACTACAACGAACTGATCTAAGTATTCATGGAAAACCTAGTTCATCAGATCCATAAATGTTGTAGGTGCATTTGTCAGACCGAATGACATAACCATGAATTCGTAATGGCAGTATCAAGTTTGGAAAGTTGTTTTCGGAACATCCTCCATTTTCACCTTTAGCTGATGATAGCAAGACCGTAAATCTATCTTAGAAAAGATCTGCGAGCTTTGAAGCTGGTCAAACAAATCATCAATCCTGGGTAACGGGTATTTGTTCTTTATCGTCACCTTATTCAGTTCTCTATAGTTGATGCACATCCTCATCGACCTGTTCTTCTTCTTTACAAATAGCACAGGTGCTCCCTAGGGAGAAACACTCGATCGAATGGACCCTTTATCTAGTAGCTCCTGAAGTTGTTCTTTCAACTCACTCAGTTCAGTTGGAGTCATACGATACAGAGCTTTTGATATTGGTGTTGTACCTGGAGCTAACTCTATACCGAATTCCACCTCACGATCTGGAGGTAATCCCAACAAGTCCTCTGGGAACACATCTGGGAACTCACGCACAACAGGAATCTCTTCCAGTTCATGTTCCCCTGCCGGCGTGTCTTTCACAAATGCCAAATACCCTTGGCATCCCCCCAAAAGTAATCTCTTAACTTGCAAAGCTGAGAGGATCCGTGGTGTGGAGCGCACACACGACCCAAAGAATTTGAAGTCCTGCTTCCCTAGAGGTCTAAACATCACTTCTCTCATGTGGCAATTGATACCAGCATAACTAGCAGACAACCAGTCCATACCCAGAATAATATTGAAGTCATGCATATCAAACACAATGAAACTAATTGGTAGTACTCTCTCCTAAATTTATAGTGGAAAGTCACAGATTACCCTACTGCATACGACTACTGATCGTGAAGGCGTAGCCACCACCAGTTCATAATCTAACTATTGACTCTCAATCCCACACAGTTTAACAAATCCTCGGAATATAAAGGAATGCGTTGCCCCCTAGTCATATAGTATAACAGCTTTATTGAAAAGCATGTAAATGGTACCTGTGACAACATCTCCTGCATTCTCTGCGTCACCAGGAGTCAGGGAGTACACCCTAGCCTAGGTTGTCCCCCCTTGCTAACCACCCCACTGTGCCTGAACACCTCCTCCATATAACTATTGTGGAGCTCCGCTGTTCATCGGCATGTGACAATCTTTCTTCTGATGTCTCATCCTACCACAACGAAAACAAGCTTCAGAACTCGACAAACACTTCCTTGAGTGAGTTCTCCCACATTTGGAACAAGCCGGAGTAGTTGCAATACTCTAAGAAACACCACCACTGTTCTTCTTCCAGTTGCCTTACTTTGCCCCTCCATAAGAACTAGAAGGCGCAGGTCTCTTCTTCGGAACCTGAACCTTAAGGTCCTCCTGCAAACTCTCCTTTACTATGGTGGCTTTTTCAACCAAAGTAACAAAGTCCTGCATCTGTCAAATCGCAGTTTGCTTCCTGATCGCCTTCTTCACGCCCCTCTGAAACTTCCAAGCCTTTTTTGCCTCGTCTTGAATCATGAATGGAGCAAATTGAGATAGTTCATGAAACCTGGTAGCATACTGCTAAACTGATAGCTGCCCTTGCCCCGAACTCATGAATTCCTCCATCTTGGCATTTCTGACCGTGGCTGGAAAATACCGTTCAAAGAATAAATCTTTGAACTGAGCCCATGTCAAAACCATAGGAGTAGGTCGATGCTCTTCAAGAATCTTAACTGACTTCCACCACCTCTCTGCTTCGCCCGTCAGCTTGAACATCGCAAAGGCTACCTTCTACTTCTCAGTGCAGTTCAGGACGTATAGAATCTTCTCAATCTCCCCGATCCAATTCTCAGCCCAAATCGGATCCGAACTCACCACGAAGACAAGAGGTTTCAATCGTGTGAACTGGTCAATGGAGCAACCCAACTCAGCAAAGGGACGATCCTGACCCTTATTTATCTGGACAACCTCAGCCATAAGCTGTTAAGCGAAGTCCCGTAGCACACTAGTAGAGTCATTGCTAGCCTCATGGCTAGCACCCTCACTACTACTACCTCCAACATTGGTTCTTTCATTCTAGTATTGAGGTTTGATAAATCATATTTTTTTTGTTAAGAGTTTGTTGGATAGAGTTTTTCTTATATAAACTAATCTACTTGTTGATATCTATTTTTCATAAAGTATATCATTGCAAAATCTATTTTTGAATTCTTGTTAAGAAGTTGATCTTGTCTGTGCATATAGCAAATCATTCCATTAAGAATATCACCACTTGAGAAGAGCTTTAGGTATTGATTAAACACTTTTGATTCAAGTGAGAATTCATTCAAAGAGTTGATATTTTCAATAGAACAAACCTACTTATTTAAAGATCATTTATGTTTGTAACTACATATATATATTGAAGGATATTTTCAGAAATCATAAAGAGTGTTGATCTTTGGTATCATCATATTAGAGATACATATACATATACATCAAGTCAAATATTACCTAGATCACATTGAGATTGAAATATTATTGAGGTTAAAATATTTCGTGAAATAAGTTTTACAAAGTGGGTGTAACATCTTTGCAATCTACAAAGTTATTGTTATGTTCAAAGATCTAACCTAAGTTCTCCAAAGCATTGAGTTATATAAATATTTTTGGTGAGATTTGATAAAAAGAAATTTGTGTATTGAAGCATATCATACATAAACGATTATATCGTTTTCCCTACATTCTGAGCTTCAAGTTATATCATATGTTAATGTATTAGGAATTTGAATTGTACTCACAAGCTTTTGTTTGGAAGCAATTTTGAGTGTTTTTACAGATTCTATTGTATACATGGTTCGGTGTGTGAACCGGTGTTTAAGGAGAGAGTTGTATCTCTTGTAAGCAGCGAGTAGGAGGGATTTGTATCTCTTGTAAGCAGCGGATTGTACGGGAAGCTCCATCCTAATTTAAGGAGTAGGGATTTTAGTGAAATCCTTGAGTGGTTGCTCAAGGTGAGGACGTAGGCCAAGTTGGCTGAATCTCGTAAAAACCGCGTTTGTCTTCTCTCTTCCTTTTACTCTTTACTTTCAGCACTATATTTAAACTGGTCATATTGCATGTATAGGTTAAATAACATTGCACACAATTAATTGGGTAATAAGAACTCATTGGTAAATTGAATTTGGTTTGTTATAAATCCCTAAGATTGGTTTGCTAAATATACAAGTAAGGATTAAGTAGTAGATATATTCAAATAATTTTTAAAATACCCAATTCACCCCCCCTCTTGGGATTACACCTAATTCAACAGTTTCCAAGAACCCTAAACACATCCATACATATCATCAATATACAGTGGAAGACAAATCTTTTATACACATTATGTACCACACCAGAGTCTATACAAAGGAATCAACTCCACAAAATACAGCACAAACCCAGGTGGTAACCAAAACTCCCAAAAGACCACCCGGCACAAGCTTAGGACTTACCTAGGTACTTCCTGCAATACACCAACCACTACGCTCCTACACCAGGAAGCTAGCCCCGGTTATCCGAAGGACCTGAAAAATATGTACGTACAGCAGGGGTGAGACACCTCTTAGTAAGGCAAATACAGGTTATATTAGTGTGTGGCATTTGAGTGTTATTATAATAGCAAAACATACACAGTTAAATGCAGTTCCAGTACTAGTTTCAAAACAGTGCATATGTGATGACCCAAATATATATATATATATATATATATATATATATATATGATTAAAGTACAATAATAATAAAATAATAAAAATAGTCATTAAGTTAATATCAATATAGAAGTGTTTTTCTGTAGGATCCTTGATTCCATGTTTGATGCCTAAGAAAGACCTTGTCTTAGCGAGTGCTCAGAGACCATTGCGGCTCAGTCGCTCCCTGGAGGTCGGCCTGGTCAAAATGGAATTTCATAGGATAAACAGGATAGATACTGTTTGTATACGTAAATAAGTATATATACATAAAATAGTGTTTTGACAGACATAATTTGTAGAAATACATAATAAGATGATAATAATATAGGTATCATATGTGGGGCCCACAAGACTATGTGGGGTCCACATGAGTCCCGGAGCCACAAGACACTGTTTATATACGTAAATGAGTACATAAAACAATATTTTAACTGATATAATTTGAAGAAATATATGATAAAATAATAATAATATAGGTATCCTATGCGGGGCCCACAAGACTGTGTGGGGCCCACATGAGTCCCGAAACCGTATGAAGGTTTTCACAAGTCTCAAAACTATGCAGGATGCATAAAATCGTATAAGAGTTATTAGAATTACGTACGATCCATTTGGGTCTCGAAATTGTGTGGGGCCCACAAGACTACATGGGGCCCACAAGACCATGTGGGGCCCACATGAGTTTTTAAAATTTAAATTTAATTCTTGTTCAAAAATAAAATAAAATAAAATAAATACTAAATATAGTTTAAAATTAATAACAATGATAATAATAATGATTAAGAAAAATAATAAAATAATAAAATAATTAGTTAGGTAATGGATTAATTAATTAGGTAAGTAATTAATTAAAAATTTATTTAGTGGGAATGGTGGCAAGCACTCCCAAATAGCCTCCACTCAACCCATACCTTGCCCATCCCTTGCCCATTTTTTAATTTTTAAAATTTTAATTTCACCTATCTCCCCACACTTTTATAAATTCTATTTCTTCCCCAAAATTTTCCTATAAATAGGGAGCTCTCAACCTTCATTTTTCACAACAATTTTCCAAGGAAGAGAAGGATTAGTGAGTGAAAGAATTTGTGGTGGAGAGAGAATTTTTGAATAAATTCTTAATCACCCACTTTTTCCGATCTCATTTCTTAAAGATAATTATTGTGTTCGTAGCACACGGTAAAAGAAGAAGGTAAGTAAAATTTGATTATGTTAGTATTTTTATTCAAAATTTATACCCGAGTTTATTTGTAAGTAAATTTGATTATGTTAGTATTTTTATTCAAAATTTATACCCGAGTTTATTTGTAAGTAAATTTTGATTATGTTAGTTTATTTTTATTTTAAATTCATACCCGAACTTATTTTGTACGTAAATTTTAATTATGTCAATTAGTTCCACAAAATTTTCATGAGTTTATTTTCACGCATATTTAATTATACCAGTTCTATCTTTAATATACTTGCATCTATTTTTGGGTTAAGAAATGTTTCAATCCCCTCGGGTAAATTTTCAGCATTTCTTTCTATTCAAAAATAAAATTATATATATATATATTTTTAACACAAAAATTGTGTGGCATGAGTTTATTTCTACGTTACATTTTTTATGTAAATATGAGTAAAGATAAGATTTTCACGATATTATTTTAAATTGCATAAATGATAATAAGATGATTTTCAAACCCCTTATGGCAACGAAAGTTCAAAGTTACAGATGCTCGGTACCGCAGCTTAAAGTTTATACGGATCAGAGTGCACCCACACTGTTTACAGAGTGGTTATTTATGTTAGTGGATTTCTCCTGAGTGCACACCTGGTTTAAGTCCAGGACTTAATAAGGAAAATCTCATTTAAAGTTTACGTACGTTGATTTAGTTTGGTCGGCCAGCCAGCTAAGTCCAGTCTTCGGACCGCACAACCCAGTCATGGGGGTAAACATGACTTATGGCAAAAAGGCCTAAGGGTGGTTTTTATAATATATGTTTATACATATTTAATTACGTATACAAGTTACTGATGATTTGAAGGAAAAGTATAAGTTTACGTGAAAAGGATCATTCTGGTGCTTAAATGACGATCTAAGGAAAACGTATAAGGAAAAGTATATGTATGTTTATCATTAAATGTTTTTACAGTTTTAAAGTTAAAAGTTTAATTTAGTAGTTATAATATATGATTATAAAAAATTTACTGTTGAAATTGATGACAAAAGTTTTATGCAGAAATTTTTAAATTTATATTTATTCTAAAAGCAGTCTTGAAGTTATATTATTAAATATTGTTTTACGAAATTCTTTAAAAGCTCATTTTAGCCACACACTAATAATAATCTTATTTACTTACTGAGCGTCGTCTCACCCCAATCATATTTTATTTCAGATAACTTTGAAGGACATGTCGAAAATCAGGCTTAGCAAGCATGCGGGTGGGGATTAGAAAAATAAAGATTAATTGGAAATATAGTATGATTTCAGATATTTACGTTTGTGTAATTTTCTTCTTTTGAAATAAGTGATTGTAACATGAATAATTAGCGCTCTGGTTTGAATAAAATTTGAGTTTATTTGCTTCCGCTGTAAATCAGTAGTAAAAAGTTAATATCCCAGGCCCCTCGGGGTCGGGGTGTTACAGCATACATGTGCACACACACACACACACACACACATAATCAACCCGGTGTCGTTACACGCTTCGGCCCGTAGCCAGCTCGCATTACACGGCGTCCCCGGCACATGGCGAACCCCAGGCTCCCATGGTATCATACCGGTACTAACTGGTGGATCCACACCCTTCGGTGATCAGATGGTAAGGCTCATGCCCTCGGATATAGAGCCAGACACTCTTGCCAAACACAGCCAGTGATTTCACACGGTATAGATCACCATATACATACGATTTTCCAACAAAACTAGGGATGCAACCCAATACCCCCTTTTTCCCAAAATTGTAACATGAAAAGCCCACAATTCAACCTGTCATATCCCCTCAAATGAGTAATTAAAACGCACACAGGACCGTGAACCATAGTTCTACCTAAACCAATTTCAAAAATAACCGACATAAACTGAATCTCCTTACCTTTTCCCAAATGACAAATCCCGAACTCAAAGACCCCTAAATAGCGAACCAAGTTCCAAAACCTACACACCACAATACAAAATATGCTCACAACTCTATTCTCTACACAACTACTGTATCAAAACTGAAAACCGATTCTTGCCTCGATTTTACGTCAACAACCGAAAGTGCTTGGAACAAAGATCCGATCCACAAAACTTGAAGAGAATCCTACTTTGATCCTCGTGGTAACGTCGGATCGTTGATTCCAGCAACATACGACAAAGAAATCTAGAGAGATAGAGAAAGTCGGTTGATTTTCTATAGAGATAGAGAGAGAATTTGAGTTTCTTAGCCGAGAAGTAATTTAACTATCTATTTATAGCCCTTTGACTCGGCCACTCCTTGTCGACAAATGGTGTCCTCGTCAACGAGGCCACATAAACAGCTCATCGACGAGATAATGGCTTCATCGACGAACTTGATATTATCGGTTTTTCGAAACCCTCCAGCATCTCCTCATCAACGAGCCTCTGAATTTCGTCGACGAGCAGCAAATGGATTTCGTCAACGAACTCTGGCTTCGTCGACGAAGCCTACTTAATTACCAATTTACCCCTTTCTTAATTATTTAAATTCATATATCACGGTTCAGGTTCTTACAAGCTCCCCTCTTTACAAGAATTTCGTCCCCGAAATTTACAATCTCTCATTCATAAACTCATACATACAAGCAACTTCAGAAAGAAACTGGCGACTACTACAACGCAGCCCCATCATCATATACATACCCTCACTTATGGCGTTGGAATACCGTGGTTACCTACATAAACCGTCTCAAGAGTTCACAATACACACACTCCT
Source organism: Malania oleifera (assembly GCF_029873635.1). Taxonomy (NCBI): domain Eukaryota; kingdom Viridiplantae; phylum Streptophyta; class Magnoliopsida; order Santalales; family Ximeniaceae; genus Malania; species Malania oleifera. Next base: position 92,269,966 of record NC_080423.1, on the reverse strand, counting down.
TAAGACTAACCACTTATTCCAATACAAAGTAGGGTACTGTACACATACTTAGAACAACTGTGGATACTTCCGGTGTATTTCCGCTTCCAGTTCCCAAGAAGCTTCTTCAACCTCGTGATTCCACTACAGTACCTTCACCAAGGTATGTCCTTAGTACATAACTTCTAAACTTTATGATCCAGAATCTGAACAGGTACCTCCTCATACGCTAAAGTATCCCTAATTTTCAAGTCCTCATAACTAATAACATGTGAAGGATCTAACACATACCTCCTCAACTTAGATACGTGAAATACATTGTGGATCCTTGAGAGTGTTAGGGGTAGTGCAATCCTGTAGACTACCAGACCTACTCGCTCAAGAACCTTGAATGGTCCGATATACCTCGAGCTCAGCTTGCCCTTCTTCCTAAATCTCATCACCCCTTTCATCGAAGCAATCCTCAGAAATGCCTTACCCCCCACCTTGAACTCTAACTCATGGCGGCGAACGTCTGCGTAGCTCTTCTATCGACTCTGAGCTGATTTAATCCTTTCTTGGATCAAACCCATCTTCTTAGACGCCTGCTGCACAAGTTCAGGTCCTAACACTTGACGTTCACCTACCTCACTCCAATATAAAGGATATCGACACTTTCAACCATACAGAACCTCGAACAGTGCCATCTCGATACTAGCCTGGAAGCTGTTGTTATAAGCGAACTCTACTAGTGGCATAAACTGTATCCAGCTACCACCAAAATCTAACACACAAGCCCGCAACATATCTTCCAAGATCTATATCATCCTCTCCGACTGTCCATTAGTCCATGGGTGGAACGCTGTATTGAAAGTAAGTTTCGTCTCCAATGCTTCCTGCAAACTCTTCCAGAATCGAGAAGTAAACCTCGGGTCTCAATCTGATATAATGGACACCGGGACTCCGTGCATTCTCATTATCACGACCTGCTCATTTTTCACATTTTTTTTTAATATAATATCAACATCAATCAATACCACACATCACACATTCCAGCTCAGCAGGTCACAATCCACCTGGACCCGTGGGTACCAGGGATATATCAGAGTATATATATATATAGTAGAAGCCTACGCAGCAGAAAGCATACAATCTTATATATCTTATCATACCATGCATTACAACACCAGAGTTACTATAATCACTATATCTCAGTATATACATCCCAAAAATCATAACTAGGAACATTTCCCACAAAATCTAACTGTCCCTACAAAACTTACCCATAAAAAAGGGCAGATAAGCAACACTATATCAGCGGAGCTTTTCCCACTCTCCTATCTAGGGCTCTTGAAAAGTTTATAAGATTTAGGGGTGAGACACCTCTCGGTAAGGGAAATAAACTAATACCAGTGTGCGGCAACATGAGTATTTTGTGTTCTACATATATCATATATAACATATTCAATACAGTTTATCAAATCTGGGAAAACATATGTATATCAAAACATGGCAGAACATACTGCATTTTCATAACCATTTCTCATCTCATATCATAATAATAATATTATAAAAACAATCCTAGTAGGTTCGCTAGCTGTTGTCATGTATTACCCCCACATGACTGGGTTGTGTGGCCCGAAGGCGGGACCTGACAATGGTTGGCCGTCCACTGCCAAGTCAATAGTCTAGTCTCTAAGTCTGATGGGTCTTCCAGACCTGGTCCGTACACCAGGGGCGATAACAACACACTTCTTGAAAATACCCACATCGATCATCCAATCACACCACTCCGTACAGTGGTGTTAACACAGATATCATGATCACGGAGACCATGGACACATAGCAACGGTACCGTGCAAGTGCTAGCCTAAACCAAGCCAACCAGGTTCTGATATCATATACATATACTAAAATCGTGATACATGGATATCTCATATCATTAATTTTCACATTAATCATATCATTTGCACATGTACATATATCATGAAAATCATCGGCCCGTACGCCGGTATTACACATTTTATCATAGCTCGGCCTGTATGCCGGCAAATCATAACACAGCCCGTATGCTGGCAAATCACACACATAGCTCAGCCCGTACTCCGACAAACCATAGCACAGCCCGTACACTGGAAATCACACACATAGCTCGGCCCATACGCCGGCAAACCATAGCACAGCCCATACACTGGCAATCACATATATAGCTCAGCCCGTACGCCGGCAAACAATATCATAAAAATCTCGGCCCGTACGCTGGTTTTCCCATCATAAAAATCCATATCATTCACATTCCCAGAAAGCAGTATTTCACAACATTTTATACTCATGCCACACAAGCGGATTTTCACATATTCAATCATACATTTTTCGCAAATCAGATGCTAAATATATATACATACATTTTCTCAAAACAAATTAGCTTAGTTTATCCTCTTACCTGATTCCTGGAAAGCTCCTAATAAAACTGCCCCGCACCCGTAGGGTTCTTGACTTAACACCCTGAAAATGAAAACTTTCAGTATTAAAATTCAGTATTTTCGTACGTACAACATTTTCTATAACTACCACTAAGTCAAATTCGGCTTAAAAGCCTTACCTCAACTTAGGGATGATTTCCTACGTTTCCAATTCAACACCCCTGGAAATGAAAATTCCCAATATTAAACTTTGATATTTCTATGTGTATAACACTTTTCTCAACTCTTAAAAGTCCAAATAATGAGTAAAAAGTCATACCCTGGATTTGGGATGGTTTCCAACTTACTTTCACCAACGATCCGCTCCAACAGATTTGCAGAGAACTTCCCTAGGAGCGTCGTGGTAGCTTCGGATTGTCGACCCGGCGAAAATCTGGCCCGAAATCGACAAAAGAAAGGGAGAGGACCGAAGGGGGGGGAGAGAGAGAGAGAGAGAGAGAGAGAGAGAGAGAGAAAGAGAGAGAGGAGAGAAAGCTTCTTTAATAAGTTAAAAATCGGATTTTTATATATATAGAACAGGGAATTTTGTCGACGAGCCCGTCCTTTGTTAACGAGTCCTTCACAAATTTCATCGACGAAATCCACTCCTCGTCGATGAAATTTGGTCGGCTCAAAGACCCCTCTCGGTATTTTCTCGTCAACGAGCCCTCTGTGTTGTTCAACGAATTCTCTTAAGCCTTCATCGACGAAACCCTATGTTCGTCGATGAAGTCCTGCTGATCTCCTTTTTCCGTTTCTCCTCCTAAAGTTCAATGTCGTCGACGAAGTCGACGGCCTCCTTCTATTTCCGGTTTCCATTTCCCTCTCTTTATTATTTAAATACCATTCTAAATTTGAGTTGTTACATCCTCCTCTCCTTATAAAAATTTTATCCTCGAAATTTGCCATTCACATAACTCGTCATCCCTTAATAAGGGAAAATGGTCTACTCATTTTATTACCTACCCTCACTTATGGCGGAGGAATACTGTGGTTACATTCCGAGTCTTGGGAGATTACATATACACAAGAAAAATTCTCGCAACACTAAAATGCTACACTAATTAAACGATTACATGTACCTGCAATAGGAAATATAACTTAACTACTTACATTTTATGAATCAATCTTCTGGGAATAGATGCGGATATTTCTGTCTCATCTGCTCCTCGGATTCCCAAGAAGCCTCTTCTACTGCATGGTTCCTCCACAAAACCTTTACCTGAGGAATCTTCTTGTTACGTAGCTCTTGTACTTTCCTATCCAGAATCTGTACTGGTACCTCCTCATACACCAGTGAATCACCAAGTTCCAACTCATCATAACTAATGATATGAGAAGGATCGGGAACGTACTTCCTCAACGTAGCAACATGGAATACGTCGTGGATCCTGGACAACACAGGCAGTAAAGCTAGCCTATAGGCTACCGGTCCCACTTTATCTAAAATCTCAAATGATCGATAAACCTAGGACTAAGTTTACCCTTCTTCCCAAATCGCATAACCCTTTTCATCGGAGCTACCTTCAGAAACACATGATTACCCACATCAAATTCTAGATTCCTACGGTGATTATCAGCATAACTTTTCTATTGGCTCTGTGCTGTACTAATCCTGTCTATGATAAGTCGAACCTTATCACGTGCTTGCTGCACAAGCTCAGGCCCTACTACTCGCTGCTCACCCACTTCATCCCAAAATAAAGGAGATCGACATCTCCTATAGTACAAAGCTTCAAATGGTGTCATGCCAATGCTGGACTGATAACTGTTATTATATGCAAACTCTAACAGTGACATGAACTGAGTCCAACTACCCCTAAAGTCTAATACACACGCTCAGAGCATATCCTCTAGTATCTGTATCATCCTCTCAGTTCGCTCGTCTGACTGAGGATGGAATGACGTGCTAAACGATAACTGAGACCCCAGAGCCTCCTACAAGCCCCTCCAAAATCGTGACGTAAATCGCGGATCTCGATCTGACACAATCGATAAAGGCACCCCATGAGAACGAACTATCTCCTGAATGTAAATCTCTGTTAAAACACTGAGGGAGTAGCTGATCTTGATAGGAATAAAGTGGGCGGTCTTCGTCAAACGGTCAACAATCACCCAGAAGGCATTCTGGCCATGTAACACCATCGGCAGTCCTAACACGAAGTCCATATATATATGATCTCATTTCCACTCTGGGATGAATAATGGTTGTAACTGCCCTGCCGACCTCTGGTGCTCAGCCTTTACCTACTGGCACGTCAAACACTAGGCTACATAATCGGCGATCTCTCTCTTTATACCGCTCCACCAATACGACTCTCGTAGATCTCTGTACATCTTCGTATTATCGGGATGAATCGTATACAAAGATCTGTGAGCCTCCTCTAGAATGGTCTTCCTGATTTAAGTATCAGCAGGAACACATAATCTAGAACGGAACCACAAAGCTCCGTCATCTATGATACTGAATTCCTGCTCCTAACCACTCTGCACTCTGTCCATCACCTCTAGCAATTTTGGATCTTCTTTCTAGGCAGCTTTAATTCTCTCCTGCAGAGTAGGTTGTACTACTAGGCTGACAATACATACTAGAATATTACTTTTTACCAACTCTATGCCGAGTCTCTCCAAATCCATTATGATCGGATGCTGAATTTCCATAGCTGCTAGCACTGGTTCTCTGGATTTCATGCTCAAAGCATCAGCTACCACGTTCGCTTTTCCCGGGTGATAACTGATGGTATAATCAAAATCCTTAATCAGCTCCAACCACCTTCTCTGCCTCATATTCAGTTCCTTCTACATGAAGAAATACTTCAAACTCTTATGGTCAGAGAAGATCTCACACTGCTCACTGTACAGGTAATGCCTCCAAATTTTCAACACGTGTACTACTACAGCCAACTCAAGATCATAGGTAGGGTAGTTCTTTTCATATTCTTTCAACTGCCTGGATGCATATGCCACTACCCTATCATGCTACATCAATACACAGCCAATTCCTTTCAAGGACGCATCACTGTAGATAGTATAGCCCTCACCTCCAGATGGGATAACTAACACTGGTGCTATGACTAATCTTTGTTTCAGCTCCTGAAAACTTTGCTCACAGCTGTCATCCCACTCAAATCTGACATTCTTCCTCGTCATTCGTGTCAAAGGTCTTGAGAAAGTTGAGAATCCCTCAACGAAACGACAATAATAGCCAGCTAGCCCCAAGAAACTCCTGATCTCCTGGACATTCCTCGGTCACTACCGCCTGAATCTTGTTAGGATCCACAAAAATACCATCTCCATATATAACATGCCCTAAAAACACGACTTTCTCAAGTCAAAATTCACATTTACTGAACTTGGCGTACAACTTCTTTTCCCAAAGTGTCTGCAAAACTTGCCTCAAATGCGCCTCATGCTCCTCATAACTCCTCGAATAGACTAGTACATCATCAATAAACATAACAACAAACTGGTCTAGGTATTGGTGAAAGACTATGTTCATCAAGTCCATAAATACCGCAGGAGTATTCGTCAAACCAAACGGCATAACAAGAAACTCGTAATGCCCGTACCTGGTCCTGAAGGCCTTCTTCGAGACGTCTTCTGCTTTCACCTTCACTTGATGGTATCCGGATCTGAGGTCAATCTTCGAATACACCTGTGTACCCTGGAGCTGGTCAAACAAATCGTTAATACGGGGTAGAGGATACTTGTTCTTGATTGTCACTTTATTAATTTCCCTAGAATCTATACACATCCTCATGGTCTCGTCTTTCTTCTTCACGAATAAAACTGGAGCTCCCCACGGGGATACACTGGGTTGTATGAAACCCTTATCAAGCAGATCTTGCAACTGATTCTTCAATTCTTCCAATTCTACTGGCGCCATTCGATAAGGTACTTTAGAAATCGGCGTTGTACCGGGATGTGGATCCATAGAGAAATCTACCTCACGGTTAGGTGGCAAGCCTGGTAATTCATCTGGGAAAACATCTGTAAACTCCTTTACTATAGGCGTGCTAACAAGTTTCGACTCATTCTCTGACATCTCCTTCACCACTGCCACAAACCCATGACATCCACTTAGCAGTAGTCTTCTAGCCTGAATAACTGAAATTAGCTAAGGCGGGGATTGCACTCGCGACCCTACGAACTTGAATTCTGCTTTCCCTGGAGATCTGAATATCACTTCTCGTGCTCGGCAATCTGTGTTGGCAAAATTAGCTACTAGCCAATCCATGCAAAATATAACATCAAACTCGTACATGTCCAACACTATCAAATCGGTAGACAAAGTCTTTCCTTGAATATCAACTGGACAATCTTGGAGCACCCTACTAGACCTCACTACCGACCCCGTCAGTGTAGATACCAATAATTCAATATCTAATGATCGTGTTTCAGCCCCACATAATTTAACACACCACGAAGACACAAACGAGTGTGTAGCTCCTGAATCAAACATTACAATAACTTTAAAAGAAAGCATAATGACCATACTTGTCACCACGTCACCTGACGTCTCAGCCTCACCCGGTGTCAGAGTAAACACCCTAGCTGGTGTCGTATTCCTCTACTGGCCCCACGTGGCGCCTGATAACCTCCCCGACATGGTGTAGGAGCTGGAACTACATCCGGTGGGATAGGGCAGTCTTGTACCATATGCCCTGGTTTACCGTAGTGATAGCACACCGGAACTGCATCTGGTGGGGTAGGACAGTCTCGCACCAAATGCCCCGGTCTACCACAATGATAGCATACTACACCACCAGCTTGGCACTCCTCCTAGTGCCTCCTACCATAAGTCTGACAAACTGGAGGACTTTGCCCTGTCTGCACCTCACGTCCTCCTCTCCCCTGTCTCCGCCCTCTACCATGATTACCTCTCCTCCACTGGCCCGGTCTATGACCCTGCTGGTAGTCGGTAGATGCAGATCTCTTCTTCTGTCCCTGCTCCTCTGCATCAAGATGCTCACCAATTTCTACCGAAGTCGCCCTGTCGACTAACTTAGCAAAGTCCTAGATCTGGAGCACCACCACCTACTTGAATATGCTCTGTCTCAAGCCTCTCTCAAACTGTCTCGCCTTCCTCACCTCATCAGGAAGAATATACGGGGCGAAACGAGAGAGCTCTATAAAACGTGCTGCATACTGCTGGACGGATAACTGTACCTGCTTCAGACTCAGGAACTCTTTTACCTTAGCCTCCTTGACAGTAGCTGGAAAATATCTATCGAAAAACAACTCCTTAAATCGGTCCCATGCCATGGCTATCGGAGTCACCCTCTACTGTTCCAGCAGTCTCACCGCAGTCCACCACCTCTCAGCCTCTCCTCTCAGTCTATAGGTGGCAAAGAGGACCCTCTGTTCCTCAGTACACTGTAGTACAACCAAGATCTTCTCAATCTCCTGCATCCAGTTCTCAATGGATACAAGATCAACTCTGCCTTAGAACTCTGGAGGATTCATCTTTGTAAACTTCTCTATAGTGCACCCATGGCCTGCAGATGGACCACTCTGCTCCCTCGAGCTCCTAGCGATCTCAGCCATAACCTGCTGAGCCACGCTACGTAATACTGCGTCAGAGTTGGTCCCAGTTGCACCTGATGGTCTTGCTCCATTACTGCCACTAGCATGGGCACTATTTCCTTCTGGATCCATCCTGAAAACAATAGACGCAACTTAGAAATCCTACCCTTATATTTTACCCACCTATCCTCACGACTTATCTCAACATTTCCAACTCATTTCTAATCCTCAGTCCTACATTCTGGGAACACAACCCGACAATAGCTTACTATGATTTTCCTGAAATCGTCACCCCAGGAAAAACATAGAAACTACCACACAAGTCCTGCTTCAAGAGTGTAGAACAAAACCTCAAATCATTTCCTAAACTCTGGTATTGTTTCTGCTGCATTCTAAAGTCTATAGAACCTAACAACCTAGGCTCTGATACCAAACTGTCACGACCTGCTCATTTTCCACATATTTTTTTTTATATAATATCAACATCAATCAATACCACACATCACACATTCCAGCTCAGCAGGTCACAATCCACCTGGACCCATGGGTACCAAGGATATATCAGAGTATATATATATAGCAGAACCCTACGCAGCAGAAAGCATACAATCTTATATATCTTATCATAACATGCATTACAATACCATAGTTACTACAATCACTGTATCTCAGTATATACATCCCAAAAATCATAACTAGGGACATTCCCCACAAAATCTAACTGTCACTACAAAACTTACCCATCAAAAAGGGCAGATAAGCAACACTATATCAGCGGGGCTTTTCCCGCTCTCCTATCTGGGGCTCCTGAAAAGTTTATAAGATTTAGAGGTGAGACACCTCTCAGTAAGGGAAATAAACTAATACCAATGTGTGGCAACATGAGTATTTTGTGTTCTACATATATCATATATAACATATTCAGTACTGTTTATCAAATTTGGGAGAACATATGTATATCAAAACATGGCAAAATATACTACATTTTCATAAACATTTCTCATCTCATATCATAAAAACAATCCTGGTAGGTTAGCTGGCTGTTGTCATGTATTACCCCCACATGACTGGGTTGTGTGACCCGAAGGCAGGACCTGACAATGGTTGGCCGTCCACTGCCAAGTCAATAATCTAGTCTGTATGTAGTGACCCGAAGAATAATAGCATTTTAATTATAAGGGGGAGAGAAAATGGATACAGAAATCGAAGGAGGCCGTAGACTTCGTCGACGAACACAGGGTTTCGTCGACGAAGGTCTTCAGACCTTCGTCGGGTCTTCAGAATTTCGTCGACAAACACAGGGCTTCGTCGACGAATTTACTGAAGGATTCGTCGATGAAGTGACGTGTCTCGTCGACGAACCCGGTCCTATAAATAGTGGAAACCCGGGATTTTTGTCATTCTCCCGCCGCTCTCTCTCTCTCTCTCTCTCTCTCCTCTCTCTCCCCTACGACTCTTTCTCCCTTTTCTCTTCATTTTCGGCCCCACCAGTCACTGGATCGACGATCCGAAGCTACCACGACGCTTTTGGCGAAGTTCTCCACCCATCTACCGGAGCAGATCGTCGGGAAATCGGAGTTGGAAATCATCCCAAATTCAGGGTAAGACCATTTAGTCTCCTTTTGGCTTTGTGGTAGTTATAGGAAATTATAGTCAGAAAAATACTGATGTTTAGTTCTGGCAAATATTGGTTTCAGGGTATTTTGTAGGAGGCCTTGCGGGTATCGGGCTAGAGTACAGTAGGGCCTTTTCAAAGTTAAGGTAAGGGAAATATGCTATGCTAGGAAATTTCTAAATATTATACAGTGTATTTATTTATGAAAATTATGTATTAATTATGGTGTGGCTTGTGAATATGTATGTAATACGGGAATATGTTTTACGAGTTGTAGTTTCTTGATTTTTATGAATTTCAGTACCATGATTTTACAGACTTAAGTACTATGATTATGTGAACTTCAGTACCATGATTTTACGGATTTTAGTACCATGATTATACGAATCTCAATACCATGATTATACGAATTCCAGTATTACGAATATGCAGTTCCATGTTATGATTATTCAAATTTCAGTACATTTTGCAGCATCATGGTTATTATCATTATTTTAGAATCATGGTAAATCAGATAGGTATGTATAGCAAAATATTATATGATTTCAGACCCTATTGGACTTGCAGCTACAGAGCACGGTACCGTTGCTACAGATATTATGTTACTTTATGAGTGCAACCACCTATTCAGATAATACGTGGTACGGTCGACCACCTAGGCCTTTGAAGAGGTTAGGTTCCCTATCCAGATATGGGTTGAGGTGGGCAGGTTGACTGACGGAGTTCAGTGATTTATTCCTAGTTGGCCAGCCAGGGTAAATCCAGCCTACGGGCCACACAACCTCGTCATGAGGGGCATGTCATGACACAAATAGCCACAGGGAACAGTTTCAGTTATTATTACTTACGTATTGATTTACAGAAACAGAGATCCTACTTATGTACACTAGAAGTATTTGGAAATTATTACCATAATACTGATATGTTAATCCATAGGGAAAAAGGGGTGGTGTACTTTGTTATTTGTGATGTACTTTTGTACTCAGTTATTTATGTTTATATGAAATAGATTTCATGATATATAGTAGCTCATTTGCCACACACTAGTAATAGCATATCTCTTCTTACTGAGCGTTGACTCATCCCAGTATTGAAATATTTTTCAGGTGATCCAGATAGGCGAGCAGATCAGGCTCGCAAATAGAGGGGCGTCTGTAGTGCCCTTTCAGAGAGTGAGTATCATTTTTGGGAGCGTTTTTGTATATCCCAGTATAGTTGAGGGAATTTTTGAAAAACAGTTATATGTGTATATTTTGGGAAACACAATAGTACTTTGGAATTGATTTTGTATTATATATAATGGTTATGTTTGTATGATTCTGCTTCCTGCTGCTTAGGTTAATATCATGGTATCAGAGTATGTTATTTGCTATTATGAAAAAAAAAATCAATTTAATAAGCAAGTCGTTACACTGTAGGTCTAATGGGTCTGCCAGACCTGGTCTATACACCAGGGGCGATAATAGCACACTTCTTGAAATAACCACATTGACCATCCAATCTCACACCACTCCGTACAGCGGCGTTAACATAGATATCATGATCACGGAGACCATAGACACATAGCAATGGTTCCGTGCAAATGCTAGCCTAAACCAAGCTAATCAAGTTCTGATATCATATACATATACTAAAATCGTGATACATGGGTATCTCATATCATTAATTTTCACATTAATCATATCATTTGCACATATACATATATCATGAAAATTATCGGCCCGTACGTCGATATTACACATTTTATCATAGCTCGGCCCGTACGCCGGCAAACCATAGTACAGCCCGTATGCTAGCAATCACATACATAGCTTGGCTCGTACGTCGGCAAACCATATCATAAAAATCTTGGCCTGTACGTCGGTTTTCCCATCATAAAAATCCATATCATCCACATTCCCAGAAAACAGTATTTCACAACATTTTATACTCATGCCACACAAGTGGATTTTCACATATTCAATCATACAATCATTTTCATAGTATTTTGCAAAAATAATATATATATATATATATATATATATACATTTTTCGCAAATCAGATGCTAAATATATATACATACATTTTCTCAAAACAAATTAGCTTAGTTTATCCCCTTACCTGATTCCTGGAAAGCCCCTAATAAAACTGCCCCGCACCCGTAGGGTTCTTGACTCAACACCCTGAAAATGAAAACTTTCAGTATTAAAATTCAGTATTTTCGTACGTACAACATTTTCTATAACTACCACTAAGTCAAATTAGGCTTAAAAGTCTTACCTCAACTTAGGGATGATTTCCTACGTTTCCAATTCAACACCCTTGGAAATGAAAATTCCTAATATTAAACTTCGATATTTCTACGTGTATAACACTTTTCTTAACTGTCAAAAGTCCAAATAATGAGTAAAAAGCCTTACCCTGGATTTGGGATGGTTTCCAACTTACTTTCACCAACGATCCGCTCCAGCAGATTTGGAGAGAACTTCCCTAAGAGCGTCGTGGTAGCTTCGGATTGTCGATCCGGTGAAAATTTGGCTCGAAATTGACGAAAGAAATGGAGAGGACCGAAGGGGGGAGAGAGAGAGAGAGGAGAGAAAGCTTCTTTAATAAGTTAAAAATTGGATTTTTATATACATAGAACAGGGAATTTCGTCGACGAGCCTGTCCTTCGTTGACGAGTCCTTCACAAATTTTGTCGACGAAATTCAGTCGGCTCAAAGACCCCTCTCGATATTTTTTTGTCGACGAGCCCCCTGTGTTCGTTGATGAATTCTTTTAAGCCTTCGATGACAAAACCCTATGTTGGTCGACGAAGTCCTGTTGATCCCCTTTTTTCGTTTCTCCTCCCAAAGTTCAATGTCGTCGACGAAGTTGAGGGCCTCCTTCTATTTTCGGTCTCCATTTCCCTCTCTTTATTATTTAAATACCATTCTAAATTTGGGTTGTTACACTCACAATCTCATGCACATATAAATATGCTAGCCTATTCAAAGGATAGCTAACCTTCGTCGGTAAAAAGTGAGCATATTTCATCAACTTGTCCACGATCACCCAAATAGCATTCTGCCCGTGGAGTGCAGGTGGCAATTCAGTCACAAAGTCTATGGAAATATGCTTCTATTTCCACTTTGAAATAGCTAAGGGCTGTAACGGCCCTATCGACCTCTGATGTTCAGCTTTCACATGCTGACACGTTAGACATTGCTCCACGAACTGAGCAATCTGCCTCTTCTTACCACTCCATTAGAAGGTCTCGCACAAATCCCAATACATTTTGTATTACCTGGATGCATCGTATATAAAGAGCGACGTGTTTCCTCCAGAATTATCCTTCTGATGTCTTCGTTGTTCGGAACACATAACTTGGTCTCAAACCTCAACACACCTCCCTCATAGATGTTGAACTCTGTAGCCAATCCCTGTTGTACCTTTTCCACAACCTCTCTCAACTCCGCATCACTAGCCTGCGCGGCCTTTATACGTTCCAACAAAGTCGGTTAGACCACAAAGCTAGCAAAGAAAACCTAATGATCATCACACACTAACTCCATACTTGAGCTCTCCAAATCCCGTCTGATGTGATGCTGAGCTACAACTACAGATACAGCCGCATATTCTGACTTCCGACACAACGCATTGGCTACCACATTAGCTTTTCCCGAGTGATAACTGATGGAGTAATCGTAGTCTTTGATCAACTCAAGCCACCGTCTCTGCCTCATGTTCAACTCCTTCTGCGTGAAAAAGTACCTAAAGCTCTTATGATCAGTGAAGATCTCACACTGCACACCATAGAAATAGTGTCGCCAGATCTTCAGTGCATATACAACAGCAGCCAATTCTAAATCATGTGTAGGGTGATTCTTCTCATATTCCTTCAGTTGCCGAGAAGCATATGCTATTAACTTACCTTACTGGATAAGCACACATCCCAGACCTTTCAGAGACGCGTCACTAGAAATCACAAATCCGCCATCCTCTGAAGGAATTGTCAAAATTGGAATAGTAACCTGTTGATGCTTCAACTCCTGAAAACACTGCTCGCAATCACTAGTCCACTCATATTTCACTCCCTTTCTGGTTAATCGAGTCAGAGGCCCAGACAGTTTAGAGAAACCTTCCACAAACTGACGATAATAACTCGCCAGTCCTAGAAAACTCCGAACCTCTTGCACACTCTTCGGCCTTACCCAGTTGACCACAGCTTCGATCTTGCTAGGATCAACTGATATACCATCACTAGTCACCATATGACCTAAGAATGTGACCTGATTCAACTAGAATTCACACTTCTTCAGTTTAGCATACAACTTCTTCTCTCGTAAAATCTGTAATACTAACCTCAGATGACTCTCATGCTCTTCCGAACTCCTCGAGTATATCAGAATATCATCAATAAATACTACTACAAATTGATTCAAGTACTCATGGAAAACCCTGTTCATAAGATCCATGAATAGTGTCGGAGCATTCGTCAACCCAAATGGCATGACTAGAAACTCGTAGTGGCCGTATCGGGTTCGGAAAGCGGTCTTCGCTACATCCTCAAATCTAACCCTCACCTGATAATATCTTGACCGTAGATCGATCTTCGAAAAGACATGCATTTCCTGCAGTTGGTCAAAGAGATCATCAATACGAGGCAAAGGGTAACGGTTCTTCACAGTCACCTTATTAATCTCACGATAATCAATGCACATGCTATAATGCCCCGAACCCTTAAACCTAGGTCCGACGCATTATACCTGATGAAATCCCTGATAATCCATAATCCATGATATACGCAACGGAAAACATAAACATAATCTCCATATAATATAAAAACCATAATCAATAATATTAGAGTTTACTACCCCTATATAACATCCTTACTATCCTTCCAACACCTGCATTACCATAAATACATACCTCTCTAAACATCACAATCATTCCTTTCATAATTGACTTAAAATATAAAGACATAAAACATAAACATTTACATTCCCAAAGTATTATCATTACATACCCTTTTTCTTTTATGATTCTCAAAAAGGCTAAAACCCTCGAGCTTCCTAAGCTCGATCTCGAGGAAATCCTGAAAAAGATACATTTATATTCGGGTGAGACACATCTTAGTAAGGGAAGAAACAATATATTAAACACTACGTGTGGCTAACATGAGGTATATAACAACATGATATTTAACATTTGAAAATCCTTAACATCATTTATGAAATCATTCTCTGGTCCTAATCAAACACATGCAAAATATTTAACCCACAAGATTACCAGAGGATAGGGGTGATTACCCGCCCATACAAGTAGCACCTCTTTACTCTGATACCTAGGCAACCCAAAGGTCACAACTCAAGTATACCAGGGCACTCACCTTATTTAGTAAGCCCTCAAGTGATAAATTGATCTCGTACTCACACAATTCATACAAAAATTTACCGGCGAAGGCTCCCAAGAATAGGGAAATCTACCCGCTCATACAAGTAGTTTCCCTCTGCCCTAACATGTTATGCAGCCTACTACTACACTTGATACAACCAGGGCACTCGCCTTTCTCAGTAAGCTCTTGGGCGAAGAGTTTGCTTCGCCCAAACGTAACATGTTCTACTAGCATAAATACTGATAATAACATATTACATTATTTTGTTTGTCATTATTCTGCATTTCTCAACTGTTCAGACTTCCATCTTTTACTTTTCATTTCACTTTACGTGGCTCTTTCCCATTTTACATAGTTCACATTTCACATTTCATTTCCATTTCATTCATTTCCATTTTCATTTCCTACCCAGCATCTTTCAGCTGTTTTACCCAACATTTTTCAGTTGTCATACATTTACCTAGCATCTTTCAGCTGTTTTACCCAGAATTTTTTAGCTGTCATACATTTACCTAGCATCTTTCAATTGTTTACATGATTGACACCACAAGCAACATAGTTCATATCATATTTTATTTTCAATGCATTACTTACTTAACCTACATCTCATACCTTTAACATATATTTGCACAGAAACTCATGCCACACAATTTAACAGTAAAAATTTATACATATTCCTGTAAAATAGGTCAACCCACATTTAGCATTTAATTACTAAAAATATAATTTCCATTTCTTACATAATCATCCAGAAAATTCCTTCCACTTCCTTCAGTTCATTTCCACAAATATATAACTAAATAAGTGGTCATAGGCTCAGAAATCATAGTTTTACATGGTTGGCATTTTAATAATTCACACCAAAACATACATATAATATAACATAAATTATTACCTTTAATTTCATAAAATCTGATTTAATATATAATTTCCCCTTACCTTGTCATGCCCCGAACCTTCAGGTGGGTTCCAGGTGTGAATTTAAGTTACCTAACCTGTCTCTATATCAATTTAAACGTACATGATACAATACAAATAGAGAATTCGACCCCGTGGGGTGAACGAATGCCCACATACATGCATACAAACATCCATACTCAACCATAATACACAACGGAATACAGTCTTTTATATATAAACAGTATCATACTAGAGTCTATACAAACTAGGATATACATTCTCATAATTACAACACATACTCTAGGTGTCCACAAACTATCCTGACAACCTGGATACCAAAACTCGTACCTAAAAGGTACTAGCAGTAGCTACGACACCCCTTGCTTCCGGACGCTAGGATACTACTTACCACTACCTGAAGGACCTGAAAAACATTGTACGTACATTCGGGGTGAGACACCTCTCAGTAAGGAAGAAAACAATTTATATCAGTGTGTGGCATACCAGTGTCCTTTTACATACTTCATAACACTATACATACGATGTAGTTTGAAACAATTCGTATAGTTTCATACAATTCCATACAGTTCTAGTATTTTCAGAAAACCATTCCAATTCATACGATACCAAAACATACATACATACATACGGTCAGTGTCGTCACACTAGTTCGCAACTACACAAGGTCACCTCGTCTCACAGCGATTACATTGTTACATACGTAACTATGCTGCAACGATCAAGGCCCAATAGTGATTACATTGCTCCATACGCAACTACACAAGGTTACTTAGTCTCACATCGATTACATTGCTACACATGCAACTACAATGCGATGACTCAGGCCCAATAGTGATTACATTGCCATATACGCAACTACACAAGGTCACCTAGTCTCACAGCGACTACAAAGTGACGACTTAGGCCCACAGTGATTACATTGCTACATACGCAACTACATAAGGTTACCTAGTCTCACAACGATTACATTGCCACATGCACAACTATGTTGCGACAACCTAGGCCCACAATGATTACATTGCTACATATGGTGTAGAACACACCCTTCGGTGATCAGCCGGATCATACTAGTGATATTTCACACCCCAGATATAGAGCTGGCCACTCTCGCCCACTGTAGTTAACCGATACATGATTGTTTTACAAATCCCTGGAATCATTTTGGAACTCACGTTCCTATACATTTCAGCGTACGGTAATTAGCCGCCATATAGCTGTTTTACAAATATTTGGAATAAATACATACAACCATACATTCCACACTTATTTGGTTTACTGCAAATCATATCATTTACAATTTCAAGTATACAGTTTATGCAAATATGGATTACGGTCACCTCAATAATACAGTTTTAACACAACCAACAGTTTTTCAAACAAAATAGAGATGATACCCGAAATCCCCAATTTTTTCAAAAACTATAACCTGAAAATTCTACATTTTTACTTGATAAATTTTCCCAAATAAGTAGTCAAAACATACATATGATCGTAGCCTACAAGCTTACCGATCCCAATTTTGAAAATGAACTGATATAAACAGAATCCCCTTACCTTAACTCAAATTCCAACTACGAACTCTACGGTCCTCAAAATTACAAACCGAGACTCCCAAACCTACAAACCACAGTACAGTACATGCTTACAATCCGTACTACTACATATATACTAAATCAGAAATGAAAACCAAGCCTTACCTCGATTTTAGCCTAAAAACCGAAAACGCTCGAAATGGGATTCCAATCCGCTAGAAATGTAGAGAATCCTTCACTGATCCTTGTAGTAACTTCGGATTTGCGAATCAGGTGACATACGGTGAAGAAATCTAGAGAGAGAGAGTTTGGGGAAAGCTTAGCCCCAAAGCAAACCAAAAATATCTTTTATAGGCCTTTGACCCGAGTAGATTCGTCGACGAATTGTATCCTCGTTAACGAATCGACAACCTCGTCGACGAGCTAGATATTTCAACTTTTTCTTGAACCCCTTGGCATCTTCTCGTCAACGAGCCTTTGAATTTCATCGACGAGAAGCCTTCTACCTTGGTCGACAAATTATGGCCTTGTCGACGAAGTCTGCAGAATTCCATTTTTACCCCTCTTTTACATAATAAACCACGTCTCACTGTTCGGGTTCTTACAACCTCCCCTTCTTACAAAAATTTCATCCTCGAAATTTTCCATTTTTCATTCACATACTCATACATACCATCACACATACGTACCACTATAGAGCGAAACTGGTGGCCATTACAGCATAGCCCCATCACAATCCATATATACATACTCTAAGGTGAAACGGTGACCATTTATACGCAGCCCCGTCACCATACACACATACATACTCTAGAGAATACGGCAGCCATTTATACACAGCCTCGTTATGATACATACATACATACTCTAAAGAATATGGTGGCCCTTTATACGCAGCCCCGTTACGATACATATATACATTCCCTCACGTATGGCGGAGGAATACGGTGGTTACATACATACATGGTCTCGGGAGCTTACAATACCACAGGACCCTCCTAGAGACTAACCACCAAATACAAGACGATAACAGAGGTTTACATACATACATACTCATACCACCCTGCTATCCCAGTACTACTCAGAACAACTGTGAAAACTTTTGGCGTATTTCCACTTCCAGTTCCCAAGAAGCTTCCTCAACCTCGTGGTTTCGCCACAATACCTTCACCAACGGTATTTCTTTGGTACGAAACTTCTAAACTTTACGGTCCAGAACCTGAACAGGTATCTCCTCATATGCTAAAGTATCCCTGACTTCCAACTCATTATAACTAATAACATGTGATGGATCCAACACGTACCTTCTCAGCATGGATACGTGAAACACATCGTCGACTCTCGAGAGTGCTGGGGGTAGTGCAACTCTATAGGCTACCAGACCCACTCGCTCAATGACCTCGAATGGTCCAATATACCTCAGGCTCAACTTGCCATTCCTTCCGAATCTCATCACTCCCTTCATCAGAGCGATTATAAGGAATACTTTACCCCTTACCTCGAACTCCAACTCACGGTGGAGAACATCTGCATAACTCTTCTGCAGACTCTAAGCTGATCTAATCCTCTCCCGGATCAAACCTACCTTCTTAGACGCCTGCTGTACGAGTTCAGGTCCTAAAACCTGACGTTTATAGACCTCATCCCAATACAAAGGAGATCGACATCTCCGACCATACAAAGCCTCGAACGGTGCCATCCCCATACTGGCTTGGAAGCTATTGTTATAGGCAAACTCCACTAGTGGCAGAAACTGAATCCAACTGCCACCAAAGTCCAATACATAAGCCTGTAACGTATCTTCCAAGGTTTGTATTGTCCTCTCCGACTGTCCATCAGTCTAGTGGTGGAACGTTATACTGAAAGTAAGTTTCGTCCCTAGTGTTTCTTGTAAGCTCTTCCAAAATTGAGAAGTAAACCTCGGATCCTAATCTGAAACGATGGACACTGGTACCCCGTGCATTCTCACAATCTTATGCACGTACATATCAACTAGCCTACTTAAAGGGTAGCTAACCTTCATCAGTACAAAGTGAGCAGATTTCGTCAACCTATCCATAATTACCCAAATAGCATTCTTCCTGTGAAGCGCTGGCGGCAAACCAGTAACAAAGTCCATAGAAATATACTCCCATTTCCAGACCGGAATAGGCAAAGGCTGCAACGGCCCTACCAGCCTCTGATGTTCAGCTTTCGCCTGCTCACACATTAGACACTGCTCCACAAACCGGACAATATCCCTCTTCATACCACTCCACCAGAAGGACTCGCGCAAATCCCAATACATTTTCGTACTACCTAGATGTACCGTATACAAAGAACGATGCGCTTCTTCTAGAATCGTCCTTTTGATCTCATCGTTGCTTGGAACACATATCCGGGTCCCAAATCTCAACACACCTTCGTCAGAGATGTTAAAGTCCGCAGTCAAACCCCCTACACTTTTTCCATAATCTCAGCTAACTCCACATCACTAGCCTTTACAGCTTTAATACGCTCAAACAAGGTTGGTTGGATTACCAAGCTAGCAACAAAAGCCTGATGATCACCAAACACCAAATCCACGCCCAGGCTTTCCAGATCCTGTCTGACATGATGCTGAGCTACAATTGCAGTTACTGCTGCATGCTCTAACTTCCGACTCAACGCATCTGCTACCACATTAGCCTTTCCTAGGCGATAACTGATTGTGCAATCGTAGTCCTTAATCAACTCTAGCCACCGCCTCTGCCTCATATTCAGCTCCTTCTACGTGAAAAAGTACCTGAGGCTTTTATGGTCAGTGAAAATCTCATACTGAACACCGTACAGGTAGTGTAGCCAGATCTTTAGGGCATGGACAACAGCAGCTAACTCTAGGTCATACATAGGGTAATTCTTCTCCTACTCCTTAAGTTGATGAGAAGCATAAGCTACCATCTTACCCTATTGCATAAGCACACATCCCAAACCCTTCAGGGACGCATCACTATAGATCACAAAACCCCCATTCCCCAAAGGAATGGTCAATATCGAAGCAGTAACCAGTCGGTGCTCAACTCAAGAAAGCACTGCTCGCAATCACTAGTCCAGTCAAACTTCACCCCCTTCTTCGTCAATCGTGTCAGAGGTCCAGATAATTTAGAAAAACCCTCTAGGAACCGACGATAGTACCCCGCCAGTTCTAAAAAACTTTGAACCTCCTGCACACTCTTTGGTCTAGCCCAGTCGATCACAGCTTCGATCTTGCTAGGATCAACGGAGATACTGCCCCTAGACACCACATGGCCTAAGAACGCGACCTGATTCAACCAGAACTCACACTTCTTCAGCTTAGCAAATAACTTCTTCTCCCGCAGAATCTGTAACACTAACCTTAAATGTTCCATATGCTCTTCCGTACTCCTTGAGTATACTAGAATGTTGTCCATGAATACCACTACGAATCGATCTAGGTACTCATGGAAAACCTTATTCATCAAATCGATGAACACTGTCAGCGCATTGGTCAGCCCAAACGGCATAACCAAGAATTCATAGTGGCCGTATCTAGTTCAGAAAGCAGTCTTTGCTACATCCTCAAATCTAACCTTCACCTGATGATACCCTGACTGTAGATCAATCTTCGAAAAGACCTGCGTTCCCTGCAGCTGGTCAAAAAGATCATCTATACGAGGCAAAGGGTAACGGTTCTTCACCGTCACTTTGTTGATCTCATGGTAATCAATGTACATACGCATTGATCCATCCTTCTTTTTCACAAATAATACTGGAGCTCCCAAGGGCGAAACACTCGGTCGAATAAAACCCTGGTCTAGTAGTTCCTGCAATTGCTCCTTCAACTCTCAAAGTTCCATTGGAGCCATCCGGTACAGAACTTTAGAGATCAGTGCCTTACTAGGCAGCAACTCTATCGCAAACTCCACCTCACGATCCGGAAGTAAACCGGGTAGTTCTTCAGGAAATTTAACAAGAAATTGAGAAATTAGGGAAAATCTGCCTTACCCCAGGAATGGTGTCTACGTCGCTCCCACGACAAATTTGCTCCGAGAGAAATGTTGGTGGCGGAGTTAGGAATCCAACGGCACCTTCCATTTCCCGATTAGTCGAATATCCGTCGAGAAATAAGGGGAGAGAGAGAGACGGAGATGGATAGGTGACGGAGAGTGAGAGAAACAAGCAGAGATGCTCGCTAGTGGGGGGGGACTCCAAATCTCATATTACAGACTCAAGAAGAATCTCAAAAGCTTGAAGTTTCTTAACAATATATATATATATATATACGTATGTATATGTATTACTTAATCATTATATGTATTATTTTAATTAATTAATTAATCGATAATTACTCTTGACTTTTTTTCCATACTATTTCTTTTTACTTGTTTATTTAATACATTAATTTAATAATGTTTAACTAATTAATTAATTAATAATTTTAATTAATTAATTTTTTTTCTAGGTTATTACATTCGCATCGACCCGTCCTTCTTTTTCACAAATAGTATTGGAGCACCCCAGAGCGAAACACTAGGTCAAATGAAACCCCTGCCAGTAATTCTTACAACTGTTCCTTCAACTCCCGAAATTATATTGGAACCATCTGGTACAGAGTTTTAGAGATCGGTGCCTTACCAAGCAGCAACTTTATCGCGAACTCCCCCTCACGATTCGGAGGTAAACCGGGTAAATCATTTAGAAACACATTCGGGAACTCGCTGACTACTGGTATATCCTCGAGTCTCAACTCATCCACGGCGGTTCCTTCACACAAGCTAAGTACCCCTGACATTCGTCCAAGAGTAATTTTCTCACCTGCAATGTCGATAGAATTTGTGGTGTCGAATGCACATACGATCCTACAAACTCGTACTTATGTTCCCCAGGAGGTCTGAGCACTACCACCTTCCTACGATAGTCAATCACGACATAACTGGAGAATAACCAATTCATCCCCCATATGACATCAAATCTTGACATGTCGTACTCTACAAGGTTTGTTGGTAGCAACTTCCCCTGGATTACCACTAGGTAGTCTTCCAACATCCTCCTACAGAATGATATACTTCCAAATGGTGTGGCTACAGACAATCCCTCTTCCATGACTTGGGTCTCCACCCCACACAGTTTCACAAAATTAAAAGATATAAAGGAGTGGGTCGCACCCGAATCAAATAAAACCACAACTTCATTTAAAAGCAATATCACAGTACCTGTCACCAGATTCCCTGCATGCTCAGCATCCGCTGGAGTAAGCGAGTACACCCTCGCTGAATTTATGTTTGTCTGGTGGGTTCCCCAGGATATCTGATTACTTCCCCAATTCTAACTCGAAGAAGGTGTACCCCTCTTTGATGTGTGACAATCTCGAGCCATGTGACCTGACTGGCCACAATTGTAGCAGTTACCCCCAAATAGCTGGCACTCACCGCTATGCCATTTACGGCACTTGGTACAATGATCACTCACTTGGCTCATCTGAGAACCCTAATGCTCGGTATTTTGTCGATAAGCCAAGCCCCTATTCCTCTTCTTCCACGATCCCTGACGAGATCCAGATTGAGAACCAGAAGGTATTGGCCTCTTCTTCTGCTCCTAGTCCACCTCGTCCTCTTGGATGTCAGTCTCAATCACAGTGGCTTTATCCACTAGAACCAATAAGTCATGGATCTGAAGCATACCCACTAGTCTGTGGATATACTTCCTTAGGCCCTTATTGAACCACCAAGTCTTCTCGTACTCATTCGAGACCAAACATGGTACAAACTGGGATAGCTCTATATACCGAGCAGCATACCCCTACATTATCAATTCTATCATACTCCCCTGAGTCAGCGCAGAAAACTTATCTGCCTTAGCATTATGTACAGAAGCCGGGAAGTATCTATCAAAGAACACCTCCTTAAAACGGCTCCAAGACATCTCCACAGGATCGGCCCTCTACTTTTCCAGCAAATTCACTACAGTCCACTAACGCCCTGCCTCCCCTGACAACTGGAAAGTAGCATAGAGGACTCTTTGCCTGACCGTGTAGTGTAGGACCTCCAAAATCCTCTCAATCTTCTTGAACCAGTCCTCTGCTATCATCGGGTCATATCCCCCTGAGAACATCAGAGGATGCATGCGTGTGAACTTCTCAATGGTGCACCCCGCAGATGTATAAGAGCGTTCACATCTCCTAACACTCCGCCCGATCTCCTGCAGGACCAGCCTTGTCAAACCTGGAGGCACAGAAGGAGACTCATCACTTGCTGTCTCCTCGGAGCCACTCCCCATGTTGTTATCCTTGGGCTCCATTTTGAAAGCACAATAGGAATCTATCAATATCCCTACAACACATATCGTTAACGTAGTCATCTACGACTAAACATGTTAACTACCACCTCACGGATTCAGGTCTGTCCTATCACACAGACACGAATATCATCAATGGTTTGCCATGATTTTACTGAAATTTTCATTCCAGGAAAAACACAAAACACCACCAATGAGTCCCTGTCTAGCAACAAAAACAACTCTTGCCCTACTCTACCCATTTCGAACATCCTATACTCTGGTATGTACACATAATTATGCCTAACCAAGTCTACAAGACCTAACAACCTGGTTAGCTTTGAAAATAAATTGTCACGCCCCGAACCCGACAATGGGACCCAAGGGTGAAGAGGTAACCTAACCTGTCCTTGTATCATATAATACCAAGATACAGTATAATGGACAAGGGTCCGACCCCGTGGGCTTTCCAAACACCCTAAACACATCCATACATATCATCAATATATAGTGGAAGACAAATCTTTTATACACATTCTGTACCATACCAGAATCTATACAAAGGAATCAACTCCACAAAATACAGCACAAACCCAGGTGGCAACCAAAACTCCCAAAAGACCACCCAACACAAGCTTAGGACTTACCCAGGTACTTCCCGCAATACACCGACCACTACGCTCCTACACCAGGAAGCTAGCCCTGGTTACCCTAAGGACCTGAAAAATATGTACGTACAGCAGGGGTGAGACACCTCTTAGTAAGGCAGATACAGGTTATATCAATGTGTGGCATTTGAGTGTTATCATGATAGCAAAATATACACAGTTAAATGCAGTTCCAGAACTAGTTTCAAAACAGTGCATACACATGCACACACGCACACATGATCAACCCGGTATCGTCACACCTTTCGGCTCGTAGTAGGCCCGCATTACACAGCGTCCCCGGCACATGGTGAACCCTAGGCTCCCATGGTATCATACCAGTACTAACTAGTAGATCCACACCCTTCGGTGATCAGGCAGTAAGGCTCACACCCTTAGATATAAAGCCAGACACTCTTTCCAAACATGTCCAGCGTTTTCATATGTCCTCGGATATAGAGTCGGATACTCTCAGTACCTGGAACAACTCAGAACCTAGTTCCGATTGCATTCCACCAAAACACAACCATGCATGCTCATATAAACAGACAAACCACACCTATTTGGTAATACAAAAATCACAATTTTCCAAACATATACAACTTAAATAAAGTCAAGGCACAACCATCCCTATTACACATTATAAATCACCATATATATACGATTTTCCAACAAAACTAGGGATATAACCCAATACCCCTTTTTCAAAAAACTGTAACATGAAAAACCTATAATTTTACCCTTCAGATCCCCCAAAATGAGCAATCAAAACATACACAGGACCACGAACCACAATTCTACCGAATCCGATTTAAAAAATAATCGACATAAACTAAATTCCCTTACCTTTTCCCAAATGACAAATCCTGAACTTCAAGGCCACTAAACAACGAACCGAGTTCCAAAACCTACACACCACAATATAAAATATGCTCACAACCCTATTCTCTACACAACTACTGAATCAGAACTGAAAACTGAGCATTACCTCAATTTTGTGTCAACACCCGAAAATGTCTGGAGCAAAGATCCGATCCACAAAACTTGAAGAGAATCCTGCCCTGATCCTCATGGTAACGTCGAATCGTTGATTCCAGCGACGTACGACAAAGAAATCTAGAGAGATAGAGAGAGTAGGTTGAGTTTCTAGAGAGATAGAGAGAGAATTTGAGTTTTCTTAGCCGAGAAGTAATTTAACTATCTATTTATAGCCCTTTGACTTGGTCACTCCTCGTTGACGAATGGTGTCCTCGTCGACGAGGCCACATAGACAGCTCGTCGATGAGACAATGGCCTTGTCGACGAACCTGATATTACCAGTTTTTTGAAATCCCTCTTCATCTCCTCATCGACAAGCCTCTGAATTTCATCGACAAGCAGCACATGGACTTCGTCGATGAACTCTGGCTTCGTCGACGAAGCCTACCCAATTACCAATTTACCCCTCTCTTAATTATTTAAATTCATATATCACGGTTCAGGTTCTTACACTGAATGACTCCTATGCTCCTATTCGAAGTCGATTACTTATGGTTTCACCATTACCAAGTATTGCAAAATTATTTTCTTTACTACTTTAAGAGGAAAGTCAAAACAACTAAACAATGTTGTCAACAATGACACTCATGCTTTGATTGCCAAACAAAACACTCACCCATATGTTCCTTTGAAAATTTCCAAAGGCAAACAGAAAAGATCTTCTTTATATTGCACTCATTGTGGATACAATGGACATATAATAGAAAAAATGTTTTCACCTTCATGGTTACCCTCCCGGCTAGATTGGACCAAAAGGAAAGAGGAAACCATCCACTGCTAATGCTGTTGTGTCAACATTTGAGGTCTCTATTCAACACAGTAATGAGGATCAAAAGTTTTCTTTTACTTATGAGGAATTCAATAAATTGATGGAACTTGCAAATTATGCTTCATCTCCAATATCCACCCAAACAAATTCACCTGCTGTTAACATTGTTACTTCTCAATTTTCTGGTAACCCCTCAAATTTTTACTATTCTGCCTCTTCATCTTTATAGAATGTATCCTCATGGATTATGGATACAAGTGCAACATACCACATGATTTGTTCACCACTATTATATTCTTCTCCCCCTAAACAAGTCAATGCTTCCATAAATATGCCAAATGGGAACTTTGTTCCAGCTTCACACATTGGCAACATTTGCCTCTCAAACACACTATCTTTACATGATGTGTTATGTGTTCCCAGTTTTTCATTCAATTTACTACCTGTTTCTAAACTGACAAAGCAATCTAATATTTGTGCTTCTTTATTTGACTCCCATTGCCTTTTACAGGACCAATCGACAAAGAAGATGATTGGGATTGCATTTGAGAAACATGGACTGTACCATTTACCTTAAGCTACTTCAAAGGTTATTTCTCACAACCAAACCATGTTTCATTCTTCCTCCTTGGCTTTAGCCATTACCCAAACTCAATTAGACACTTGGCATTATAGACTTGGCCATGTTTCTAATTCAAGATTACCCTTTCTTAGACAGTTGGACTCGTTCATATCTTTGAACTCTACAAATGTTTGTGATGTATGTCATTTAGCAAAGCAAATAAAGTTTTCATTTCCTGTATCTCAAACCTTTTTCAAATAAAAAGTTTGACTTGATTCATTGTGATATATGGGGTCCTTTCAATGTTGTTTCTTATTCTGGTTTCAAATATTTTCTTACTATAGTTGATGACTATACACGTTGCACTTGGGTATACATGCTCTAGATGAAATCTGAAGTTCCTTCTATCCTTAAAACCTTTTTGCAAAATGGTAGTAACCCGGCCAGTTTAGTGTTCCTATCAAAACAGTGAGATCAGATAATGGTCCTAAATTCTTTTTAACTCAACTTTATAATGACAATGACATTATACATCAAAGAATTTGTGTGGAAACTCCTCAACAAAATGAAGTTGTGGAAAGAAAACATCAACATTTATTAAACACTTCCAGGGCCTCACTGTTTCAAGAAAACATGCCTTTAACCTTTTGGAGTGACTGTGTATTGACAGTAGCTCATATTATAAACACAATTCCTACTCCTCTTCTCAACAACAAAACACCATTCGAAATGTTATTTGTGTGATGCCCCGATTTTTGTATAATTTTTTTAAAAAAACATAAACAATAATAAATAAATTTTCACTCATCGACAACATCCATAAATCGGCCACGTCAGCAATCCTATTATCATTCACATAACCCGACCCACATTGGGTACTGGATAAAAAGTTAGTTTATTTATACAACCTAACAGCAGAAGACACTATATTTATAACATCCAGAATACAATACCTAGAGTATTAACATACTAAATACACAATACTATCTCATATCCAAAAACAATACAACCCTAGGGAATCACACCTCCCTAGTCCAAACTCACCCTGTATATCAGGGTCCCAGCTCCTTATGATCACGGAGCTCTATCACCCGATCTATCCCTGTTCCTTGAAAAAATTTAGATAATTTGGGTGAGACACATCTCAATAAGAAGGAATAAATTATTTACAGCGTGTGGTCATGTGAGTTCAGTTATAACATGCTTAACTTTTCAGAATAACATTTAATCCGAGAAAATACACTGGCAAATATATTCTCATAGTCATATAGATATACAATACAAGCTTTTGTAAGCTTTAAAATTATTTCTCAAAATCAATCATTCCAACACATTTTTACCTGTGAAGTTCCTGAGAATAGGGAAGATTACCCGCCCATACAGGTAGCTTCCCTCTACCCTAATACGTTATGCAGCCGGGTATGGCCACATCTGATACCTATCAGAGCACTCACCTTACTCAGTAAGCCCTTAGGCGGAGAGTTTCACTTTGCCTCAATTATTTATGTCATTAACTCACACGGTTCATTTCTCATATTTAACATTCTTTATTTCTTAATTTCCATTCTTTCTTTCATTTCTTATTTTAACCAATTTTATCATTCTTTCACTTTCCGTTTCCATTTTGCTTTCCGGCTCATGAGTATCCTTGGTATCAAATACCAACATTGTGTCTATAACTCATGGCCACCATAAGGATTTTTCTATCCACGCCATGCTTCCCCCCACGGTCAAGGTTGTGCAGCCCGAAGGCTGGATCTACCTGCGGTTGGCCGACCTGGTTAGATCAAATATCATATCACATATCGCGTCTGTAGTACGACTGATCGGCCTATAACCCTAATCCAGACTCAGGGGGCCCAACAACCCTACAAAGTCAACTGTCATGCCACATGCTCCAAGAGTCCGTGTGGTTGCACTAACACCACTAGTAATGGTACCGTGCTCAATATCATAACCATCCATCATGGTTCACTACCACATACCCGCAATCATTATGCGGTATTGACATTTCATCAATCATATCCAGTATATCACAATTCAGTTCAATATAAATATTTTCATCATTTTCTATGCACATTTCATCATCTTGTAATAACATATATCATATTTCACGTATTTTTCACATTTTCCCAAAATACTCATATCAATAATTTGTACAAACTCATTTCTCATGCAAATAATTTCCACTCACATATAAATACCACATTTCATTATTTTCTACTAATCACATCAATCATTCTCATTTCAATATTTTCTCAGAAAATACCCATTGTTATATTTTACATTTTTCAACACATGTCATGTGCCACACAATTTTCATCTAATATTCATAATATATTAATTTCAGACTCCAAAGCATCACAAATTAGTATTACTCAAATGCCACACAATTTATCTGATATTTATATCATAATAATTTTCAGGCAAAATACAATATGCTCATTTTCATATATTAATTCAAACGATAATTCTAAAAATACTGTTATTATTTATTCCACTTACCTGATTTACTGAGAGTCTCGTTAGGACCCAATCCTACGCCCTTAGCGCACGAAATTCAAATCCTGCAATTTACATTTTCCCCAGATTAATTAATTCATTTTCTAAAAATACTACCCATCTAGCATTCCCTAGGGCCTATGTACTCCAAATTAACATTTAAACCAATAGTTGACACCCCCACTTAATTTTATGAATTTTGCCTGCGGGTCCCAAAATTACACCCGCGGCGCTCACCCGGGCTTGTAAATTTTGAAAATTTTACTTCAACTTCAGATGTTCAACATTTTAGCATTTCTAAATCAATCCTAATTAATTAAAAATAAGCCCCTTAATAACCTCCGTACCCCAAATTTGGGGTTTTGCCCACGACGACCCCACGAGAATTCCTTCCTGCTAGAATTGTAGAGAATCATCCTTAGATTCTCGTGGTGGTGTTCGTTCGTCAATCAGATTTATAATTTACACGAAATTAAAGAAAAATAGAAAATTAGCTTACCTCAGGAGATACGCCTACGCCACTCCTACCATCGATTCGCTCTGGTAGAAATGACGGTAGCGGAGAATTGAGCTCAACGGTATCTTCTGATTCTCAATTAGGTGAGA
The DNA here is from genome assembly GCF_029873635.1 of Malania oleifera. Lineage (NCBI taxonomy): Eukaryota > Viridiplantae > Streptophyta > Magnoliopsida > Santalales > Ximeniaceae > Malania > Malania oleifera. The sequence continues at coordinate 92,240,219 of NC_080423.1, read as the reverse complement.
ATCTGCCACGTAACCGAGGAGAGAGGGAGAGAGAATGGAGGAGAGAGAGAGAGTGTGTCTGCGCGTAGAACAGAAGAAGAAAAGAAGAAGAAGAAGAAAGAAAAAACCTCCTAAAGCTTCTTTGAAGCTTCAGGGAGTAATAATAATAATAATAATAATAATAATAATAATAATAACAATAATAATAATAATAATATATTTAATTAATATTAATAATAATATATTTTATTAATTAAAAAAATTAATTTTTTTCTTTTTTTTATAAATCCGATTAATTAATTAATTAATTATTTTTTTGGAAATCACTCCACTAATCTTCTATATCCCTTTTTTGGGGTTATTACAATTTGATAAACCACATAATCTTTCTCACCTCAAAGTGTTTGGTTGTCTTTGTTTTGCATCAACAGTCACACCTCATAAACATAAATTTGATCCACGAGCTACCAAATGTCTATTCTTGGGTTAACCTTCTGATATAAAAGGCTACAATTTAATGGACCTTAATACTAATAAAGATTTTCATCTTAGGAAATGTAGTCTTTTCTGAAAGTGTCTTTCCTTTCAAGGTTTTTCCATCTAATCCTGAAACTTATACCTTCTTATTTCCTCCAACAACTTCTACCTCAGACTTCTATTTTCATTCTTCTGATATTTCCTCTAATCAACATTCGCCATCACCTCAACACCTCATCTCAGATTAGCATCCTTCACACCATCAACCATCTTTGAACTATAACCCTATCCCAAATATTGTTTTACCATAGCTCATAAAGTCTTCAAGAATTAAACAAAAGCCAAGTTGCTTGTAGGATTTTTATTGTGGTACTTCTTCACAGGTTCCAATTGCAACTCCCTCATCTGCTATTGCTAGTTGCTCTCCTAATGCAGGTATTTTATATCCCATATCTGATTTTCTTTCCACAAACTGATTGTCTTCTTCTCATAAAATTTTTCTAGTCTCTCTTTTAGCCTCCACAGAACCCAAAACTTACAAATTAGCTGCTTAAATTCCTGAATGGCAAGCTGCAATGCAAAATGAATTAAATGCCTTAGAATTAAATAAGACTTGGGAACTTGTTACTCTTCATAAAGATAAACATACCATTGGTTGTAAGTGGGTTTTTTCGAATCAAGTATAAGGCAAATGGAACTATTGAGAGGCACAAAGTTATATTAGTAGCTAAAGGCTACACTCAACGAGAAGGATTGTATTTTTTTGACACCTTTTCTCTTGTAGCAAAGATAACTTCCATTCGGCTACTGCTTGCTATAGCTGATGTTAAGCATTGGCATCTTCACCAGTTGGATGTTAATAATGCATTCTTACATGGTGACTTGCATGAAGAAGTTTATATGGATTTGCCCCATGGTTTGGTTGTCAAAGGAGAAAATAAAGTTTATAAATTTTTGAAGAGTTTATATGGTTTAAAGCAAGCTTCTAGGCAAGTTTGCTAAACTATCCATGACATTACTTGCTTATGGTTTTACTCAAGGTAGCTTTGATTGTTCTTTGTTTATCAAGAAATCTAAATCATCTTCCGTAGCTTTACTAGTCTATGTAGATGATATTCTTTTGGCGAGTGATAGTTTACTTGAAATACAGCTGCTTAAGTCTTTTCTACATGACAAGTTTACCATTAAATATTTGGGGAAACTTAAATATTTTCTTGGCTTGGAGATTGCAAGATCTAAAACTGGTATATCACTTTACCAAAGGAAGTTTGTTCTCAATATGCTTGAACAAGCAGAGTTCTTGGTGCAAAACCTACAGCTTTTCCAATAGATTTGAACTTAAAACTCACTGCTTTTGATTCTAATTTGTGCGAGGATCCTTCAGCTTATAGAAGACTGGTTGGGAAATTGTTATATTTAACATTAACTTGACTTGATCTTACATTTTCAGTCCAAGTTCTAAGTTAGTTTTTTGCCAAACTAGCTGTGAGTCATTTCCAAGTTGCCATTCAAGTTCTCAAGTATCTAAAAGCAACTCCTGGTCAAGGCTTGTTCTTTCTAGCTTCATCAAAACTACAGCTCAAAGCTTTCTCAAATAGTGATTGGACATGATGTATTGACACTCGAAGAAGTGTCACTGGTTTTGTTGTCTTCTTGGGTGATTCCCTAAGTTCTTGGAAGAGTAAAAAGCTTCCCCATCAGTAACCAGTTTTGGTTTACACCGATAGTAAATTAGCATTGTCAATTGCTACCAATCTAGTCCAACATGAGAGAACCAAGCATGTACATATCGACTGTCATCTCATTAAAGAAAAACTACAACAAAATATCATAAAGTTGTTCCATGTTCCTTCACGATTGCAATCAACAGACATTTTCACTAAGCCTCTCAGTTCTCTTCCATTTCATCATAGTCTTCGCAAAATGAACATTTAAAATATACATGTTCATCTTGAATGGGAGGGGGGGGGGGAGTGTTGGAATATTGCCTCATGGATTGAACAACTGGAGCTAAAATCCAAGGCTAAGTTAGAAGAGGAGAAGATGAGTTAGTTAATATAGTTTTTAATCAGTTGTCATAGTTAGTTAAGTTGTTAGTTTCCTATTTCTTGTTTCTTGTATTGTATAAATACAACCATGTATTTTGTATTTTGTAATCAAAGAAGTATTTTTCAATTCATACAAAACTTGACAACTTGTAGAATAGTGATCATCTAGGCAACCAACTAATCCAAAATTGAAGAAAGCTAGTAAATCCTAGGTAGAGGATGACATGGCATGTAGAAGTGGGATGAACAATCACGAAGATAATGGAAGAGAAAACCTCTCAAGAAGTTCCCATAAACGACACCAATTGTTGCAGCTAAAAATTGAACAACCTTCATGATCCCTGATCACGACCACTTGAAAGGAGATAAATAAGTAAGGCTTGGAGGACCCGCGGTGTACTACGGAGGATCTCTTCGACGCCTAAGTCAGGAATTGACTTGAGAGGCTTTTTATGCCATAATATAGTAGTGTTTAGAATGAAATACCTTAACCACTTCTTTGAGTCCCTATTTATAGTGAAAGAGTCTGACTCGAGGGTGATACACCATTTATTGGGGAGTTATGACGTGGGCGTGAATCGCTCTTGTTATTATCCCATTGGCGTGGATCGCTTTAGCCATTATAAGGCGGGTGTCAATTGTTCCGGTGTGGCGGTTGACTTGGGCGGTAACTTCCCTCATTAATACTGCGCTCTGGTCTCCTCTAGGTAGGTGATATATTTTGGGTATATCACAATTCATACAAAACTTGACAACTTGTAAAATAGCGATCATCTAGGCAACCAACTAATCCAAAATTGAAGAAGGCTAGTAAATCCTAGGTAGAGGATGGCATGACATGTATAAGTGGGATGAACAATCAAGAAAATAATGGAAATGTGCTGAACGACTTGCTGGAAGGTTGGCAGGGGTTGATGCATGAATTGGGACACATAATTCATTACAAAGACAAGCATGAGACAAGTGAGTGTAATGTACCATAAATCCCTAACAATGCTATGATAGCTTATAATAAAATGGATCATGAAGTTGTACATGATTATGGCCAAAGACCATTGTTTCTGGTCGTATCATCGTATGGGCTAGGATTGTTTCAATTTATTCTATGAGAGGGAGCAAAAGAATGTGGAGATAATAAATTAAGCGTATGTATAAATATAAATGAATTAAAGGTACAATTACAAAGATAAGGGATAGATAATAATTATTGTGACTAAAACTGAGCATATGATTATTGAGTTAATATTAAATATATTACTAATCCTATATAGATAGATTTAATATTGTTAATTTGCTTAATCAAAATATAAATGTTCATTAGTTTTTATAGGCTTTTAAAAAATTTTATTCCAAATTTAATAAAATTCTTAAGATATTTTAGAGTTAACATTTATGTTATTTGTCTTAACATTACCACTAGTTGCAGTGTTGACCATTTAACTCGTTTTGACAGAGAAAATCAACTCCTTTTTGGGGAGGAAGAGATGATGACAATAATTATTCCAAATTAATCTTAAATTTATTACTAAATATAGATAAGTTATTCCTTTTACTTGATTGGTTATGTGGACAAGACTCATTAATTTGTTTACAAAATTAAAGTTTTGATTGGTTATTATAAAATTTTTATCTTTAATTTAAAATTACCAAAATTTAGCATCGAGGGTTTGGTATTTGCTATTTACCATTACTTTAATTTTCTATTTTCTATTTTTATTTTTATTTTTTACTTTTTTTTTTACAATCTTCACTATATATAATTTTTGTACATTATATTTTTATTAGCTTACTATTTTTTCTTTATTTTAATATTTTCTTCTTTTCAAATGATTATAATATTCTAAGTTGACCAAAATATATTAAAGCTATCTTCTTTCATTTACACTTATTATTCTCTTGTACACACCTATTTTCTTCATCCTTTATTTTGCATTTTCATAATTTCTTGTTTTAGTTTTTACTTTTATCAATGTTTATTTGTAATATTTTTACTTATTTTGTAATTTTTAGACTTTTATTATACACAATATAAGCATTTTCCCACAAAACTTAGAGAAGCAAAATTCTAATATTATTTATTACTTGTCTAGTTGGACTTTATTCAAGTGGTAAGTGCGGAGTTTGGTCTTTGAGATCTCAAGGCCCTAAGTTTAATTTCTAACTTGTGATTTGAGAAATGAATTATTAGAGGTGTGTCCATGGATGAGTGGCAATAATTTTACTTTTCATTTGGTACCACTTAGATGAGTCCGAAGAATCTGTCCAGATAGGAGTTTCAGGTCCCCAAAAGAAATTTATTTATTACTTTGATAAATACTAACATATTGTATATCTTTATCTTGCAAACCTAAATTTGTTTTGGGCTTGTACAAAAAACACAAAAATTACAAAAGCAAATCTTCACTTTTTATTTTTTGTTTATTTGGAAATATAATATATGTAATCATTAATTCAACGGGCAATATATTCTTAGATTAGATTTTTACTAAAATCATGTTGATGCTAAAATTATTTTTTGAATGATGACTCACAAATTCATTGATGACAACCATATCGTAGCAAATATTGCAATTAAATTAATTTGTTAGGGATATTATTGGGAATATATTCATAATTTGGAAAGTTACTTTCTTTTTAAAATTATGTCTTAAATAGATCGTTAAAATTTGTACTGTTTGGTGGCGAGAAAAAATATATATTGAATGTTTATTTAAGCCATGATATGTGAATGTTGATATTATTACAATATGTGTAAAAAAGTTATTTATTTAAAATTTATTGTTTGTTATGATCGAAGGAGATATGAATGAAAATGTTAAATGTAGTAAGCGTGTCATTAAAGGTAAATATATTCTTATATATGATTGTGCTTTTCCGGAGATATTTTCCTATTTCTAAATAATGACAAAAGGATTTGCACGTTTTAGAAAAGAAAGATTTGGTATTTTTGTAATTAAAATAATGTGAATAAATAATTTAATTTTATTTCTAAAATGAAAACTATATTAATTTATAATTTTAAAAGTTTAAGATTACACCAAAATCATATAGACGTTAAGCTTGTTTGGTTAAAATTTTAGAGAAAATATTAGATACTTGAAATTACATGATAGAAAAAATGTACAAAACTTATGTTTGATTAAATACTTTAAAACTATTTTTAAAAAATATACCTAAAATATTCTAAAAATATAAATTTTAAAGGATTAATTTGGTGCCAAATGTGTTTTTAAATAAATTTTGATTAATAAAAAATGAAAAAATTCAAATATTAGGAATATATAAAGTCAAACTTCATTTATTGATTCGATATATTCTTCATTCATTTATTTTTTTCTCACTTTCTAAAATAAAATTATATTGGGAGCAGGGAATGAGTGAAAAGAAGAAGGGGTATTTTCGGGAACTAAAAAAATCATAATGCAGGGTCCACGTAGGCAGAACGGCGACAGACAAACGGCGGTCCGACGTGGTTCTGTCAACCTGATTACCCATACGGTCCGTGAACGGGGGCGGTCTCGGTATTTCGACACCCGGAAAAGCGAAACGGCGGGAGGGGGGAGGAGGAGGCCATAAAAGCTATAATGCCAGAGAGGAAAAAAGAGGAAAAAATAAAAACAGTAGAGAGAGAAGAGGAGAGGAGACGAGTCAGTCGGTGGGGGGACAAACAAAACACGCCACGATTGTTGCTCCTCCACTCGTCCATCTCTGTCTCCCTGCGATTTCCTCGCTCCTCGCGCCTCCCAACTTCTCTCTCTCTCTCTCTCTCTCTCTCTCTGTGCAGGCCGCCTTGCTTCTCCGTCGTCGCCATCTTCGAAGGAGCCCTATTGATCTGCGCTGTGCTGCGAGCTCAGGCGGTTGCAGAAAAGTCGATCTCCTGGTAATTAAAACTGAGACTTTGAGGGTGAGATCAGCGCCAACCGCCGGATCAGATCTGCAATCGCTGACGCCTGCACTGCTTACATGATTTCGTATTCAGTGCATTGAAGGACACGTCCGATGCAAATCTCGAGGCGATAAGTATCTGCATTTGCCTCCTTCTTTACGTTTTTGTTGTCATCCACACAGGTACAGACTAGTCTCTCTCTCTCTCTCTCTCTCTCTCTCTCTCTCTCTCTCTCTCTCATTTCGTGATCGTCAGGGTTATGTGTCGAAATTGTTTTTTGAATTTTGGGGTTTTTTGCGGGCAACAGTGCTTTTGAAGCCTTCCTAGGGTTTTGCGAGCGTCTGTGTGATTTTCCGGTACGTCCTTAATCTGTGTAATTTGTTTGTCTTTTCTGAAATTCCAGTTTTGGCTCTTCTGAGGATCCGTAATTGGTTGTTGGTTTGCGGGGCGACGAGCGGGTGTGCCCACATTTTGAAGCCGAATTGAGGTGTTTACGTTTTATGAATCCGTGAACTTTTGTCGCTGCGCGTGTTAAATGCCCACTTTTTGATCTGTTTATGCTGGCGTATTGATTCATTCAGTCGCTTAAATTTTCTGTGGCTGAGGACATATTCGAATTAAAGGATTTGTAGGGATTTTATCTGCAATAATTTCTTCTCCATGAGAAGGTGTTGATTTGAATAAAATTGACCTCGGCGGAGGAGCACTGGGGTTATCTGTCCAATTGATTGTGATGCTTAGTATGAAATGAGTTGATTTTTTTTTTCTGTTGATTGAGGGATTTTAGGGGCGATGAGTTGTTATGCATGAACGAAGGGAAATCAAATTCCCCATACTGATGCAATTTCAGTGTGCGTGGGCAGCGGGAAAAGCTCTATGAAGGCAGCAGTTTTTTGCTCATAATCCGAGAGAGGGAGCAGTTTACTCATACGATTCTCCAATGTTTTCATTGGAGAATTATTTATGAGTTCCGGGGAGCCATTACTGTCATCGTCCCATCGTGCATTGAATCCTTCAACTGTGGTGCATCCACATTCGGTGAGAGTTGGTTCCTGCAGTTGTCTCTGCTCCAGTACTTCTTTCTCTTCTTCCATTTTTGATGATACACAAAGTCACTTCCTTGAGGTGAACGAAGACGAAGTCTCTGTTAGTGACGCTAGTGGGAAATCCCTTGAACAATCAGCTTCTCTTGCTACAGCAAAACGGTTCCATTCAGCTGAATTGCAGTTCGCGCAGCCTATTCCTTTGGAATGCCCCAATCAGGACCACAAACGCCTGGTATCGTGGGGTGCAATGGAGTTGCATGACAATTCTGCTGCGTTCGAAATATCTGGGCCTTCGTCTTTGATGCAGGAAAAGCTGAACAAATCCCAGAGGATTCGCCACAAAAGTGCACAGTTTGAAGATAATCTATTCCATGAAGATAATCCGAGGTTGATACATATCAATGATCCAAAGCGGACGAATAAGTATGAGTTCACAGGGAATGAAATCCGAACTAGCAAATACACGTTGATCACATTCTTGCCCAAAAACCTCTTCATTCAGTTTCATAGGGTTGCATATCTATATTTCCTAGCGATTGCTGCTCTCAACCAGCTTCCGCCTCTTGCGGTCTTTGGGAGAACAGTATCCCTTTTTCCTCTCCTATTTGTACTTTGTGTCACGGCTATTAAAGATGGATATGAGGATTGGCGACGACACAGATCAGACCGCAAGGAGAACAACCGGGAGGCTTTAGTCCTTCAATTTGGCCAGTTTCGAAATAAAAAATGGAAGAAGATACAAGCTGGTGAAGTTGTGAAGATCTGTGCTGATGAGACCATTCCATGTGATATGGTTTTGCTGGGGACAAGTGATCCTAGTGGAATTGCATATATTCAGACAATGAATTTGGATGGAGAATCTAACTTGAAGACAAGGTATGCTAGGCAGGAAACAGCTTTAACGGTGTTTGAAGAGGGTTCAATTTCAGGGCTGATCAGATGTGAGCAACCCAATAGGAATATATATGAGTTCACAGCCAACATGGAGTTTAAAGGGCAAAGATTTCCTCTCAGCCAAACAAATATCATTTTGCGTGGCTGCCAGCTGAAGAACACTGAATGGGTAATTGGTGTTGTTGTGTATGCTGGACAAGAAACAAAAGCAATGTTGAACAGTGCTGCCTCTCCTTCTAAAAGAAGCAGACTGGAGAGTTATATGAACAGAGAAACCCTGTGGTTGTCTATTTTTCTTCTTGGCATGTGTCTGGTAGTGGCTCTTGGTATGGGCCTATGGCTTGAACGTCACAAGGAGCAGCTTGATACTTTGCCGTACTACAGGAAAAGATATTTCATGAAAGGGATAAATGGCCAGAAAAACTACAAATATTATGGAATTGCCATGGAGACTTTTTTTTCTTTTCTGAGTTCTATTATAGTGTTTCAGATAATGATACCAATATCTCTCTACATTACAATGGAATTGGTTCGGTTGGGACAATCCTACTTCATGATTGAAGACAGGCATATGTGTGATCATAGCACTGGCACAAGGTTTCAGTGCAGATCTTTGAACATCAATGAGGATCTGGGTCAAATTCGCTATGTATTTTCAGACAAGACGGGCACACTCACAGAAAACAAAATGGAATTCCGCACAGCGAGCGTATATGGGAAGAAATATGGTAGCTTCTCACTCGTGTCGGATCCTTTGCAGGAAGATGGTATGAGAGTATAATCACTTATTTTTTTGATGATCTTCTTTAGTTTGTTAGATATCAAGTTATATTTTTTTTAGCTTATTAAGCCCCACTTAAATGCCTACATCCTGTCAATAGTTTTATATTATCTTTCTTTGTTATTATTTGATTTGGTTATGCTGGTAGACTGGTAGTCATCTTGGGTCACTCAGATTCACCTTTTTTTTTTCGGCAGTAAAAGTTTATTAGTAATTATGTTTTGAGCATTTCTGTTGTTATTTCATTTTCAAATTTTTTCTTCAATTGTTGAAATTCCCATTTTGGTTATTTAAATCTTTTGCTATCAAAAAAATCTTGCAATACTTGCTTGATTGCTTAAAGATCTTTCATTTCCTACCAAACCATTCTTGCTTTGTAATTCTAATTCATTTGCTGGATTATGAATTGTTTCATCCATGACACTTTCCTTGGAAGGGAGGCACTAAATCTTTGACTCTGTCAATAACTTTTCAACTCATAGCATAAGCTCTCAAACTAGAGGCACTCTTGTAAATAAGAGACGGATTAGTCACTAAGCTGACTCTGTGCTTGCATCTTAGATTTGGTTTTGGCTGCAACAAAACCATTTCCTGGTTAAATGTGGATGGCAGTATTTTTTTTCCCACAGTTGCATGCTATTTAAGGCCACCATGTCTTTTCTCACAACCTTGTTACACATTATCAGGATCATGGTTTTTAAAATCCCGATCTGGATCGTGCGATTCTATGATCTTATGATCTGTACTTGCCTAATCGATTCGGATCTTAAGTAGAATCTTAATCAAGTAGGATCCTTGTAGAATCTTATTTGGATTGTTAGGATCTTACGATCGCGATCCTAGTTGCGATCCCACCAATCCTACTTCTGCAATGGAATATGGGTTTACCCTATTTAGGATTTTAAAGAAAAAGGCTAAATACATATATTTTTATTGGTCCAAACATTTTACTTTTGCAATGGACACAAAATTTGGTCTCGTTGGCTCAAATGCATTAAGGGCAAAGTAAAAAGCATGCTAGGATTTGTTTAATCCAAGTCAAGAGAGCAGTTGTGCATCTCTTGAAAGCTTACTTCCTTCAAAATGGAAAGTTCTCTAAGAGCTTAGAGTTCTTGATAGACATATCCTAGGTTGACTAGGCTTGGACTGTTCCTTCTTCCAGCAACAATAGAGGCTAGCTGAGAGCTTTGAGATCAGCAGAGAGCTTCAACAAATAGCGAGTTGCAGAGTTAGGCTGAGAGCTTATAGTTGCAGGCCTGTAGCTGTTATGCATTATCTTTGTAGTTGTTTTTTTTTTTTTAAACTTTTTCCTCTTCTTTTTCTCTTATTATTGACAAGCCAGAGACTATCTATAGTTGCAGGCCTGTAGCTGTTATGCAATGTCTTTGTAGTTGTTTTTTTTTCTTAAAACTTTTTCCTCTTCTATTTTTCTTATTATTGACAAGCCAGAGACTATCTTGTTGCCAAGGCAGAGAGCATATAGCTTTCTTTTTCCTTTTCTTTTCTTTGCGACTAACAAAATGTTCTTCTTCTTTTTTTCCTGCTTCTCCTCTTCTTCTTCTTATGGTCTGATGACAGTATCGCAGAAACTGAGAAATTTATATCAATTCATTGAATTAAGATTAGGAATTTCTTCTTCCTTCATCTCTTCGTCCTTCTTGCTTTTCTTTTTAATTATATTTATTAAATAAATAAGCTAGCATTTGCAGAACACTTTGCAATTCAGGCTATTCAGATTTTCCTTTTAGGTCAAAAACATTGAAGGAAAAACCTGCTAGGTGCTAGCTAGCAAGCTAACTACATTTCTGAAATTTGTTTTAATTTCTTAAACTTACTACCAAGATTTTAGGATTATTTTATTGAGAGTTGTCATAAATTGCCAAATATATAAATGTTTAATTTACTTTACATTGTAAGTGGGATCTTACGATCCATGATTCGATCCTACAATCTGATCCTGCAGACCCTCTCAATGATCCTATGAAGGATCCCGATTTTAACAACCTAGATTATGATCCCCATTCTTTTCCACACCATCAACAGATAGGAATATCACATTTAGAGAATAGATTATTAAGTACTAACTCTTGACATTGGGCAATAAGAAATAGAAACAGAGAGAGAACTGAAGGAGGAAAAAAGAGAGAAGAAGAAAATAGAAGGGAGAAGAGAAACAGCTGGATGGAACAGAAATTAGAGACAGAAGTTATCAAAGAAGAAGGGGGGAGATATATATAAATATATATATCAGTTCTGAAAACAAATTCTGAAATCAAATGATAACTTACTAGTACGAGACACAAAAAGACTACTTTTACACCCAACATTACAACTAAAACAAATAATTAAGAAATGAGCCCAGAGTACTTAAAATACACAAAATAACCCTTAAGTAACTAAACTTCTAAAATGACTAGAACTATTCCAAAGTTATAGTTACATAAGCACCAAAGTTCTCCATTGATGGTCCTCCATCAAACTCCCTTTGTTAGAGAGAACTCGACTTCGAGTTCTAAAATGTCTTGGTTGCTTTAACTTTATGAGTGGGATCAAAGTTGGACAATTAGGCAAATCCATTGGAGGCACTAACTGCATTGCATTGCCGATCACTATGGGAGAGTATCTAAAAGAACCCTCTACTGGAAGTAGCATAAAGGCTGCAATGTCCTCTGATACGATAACAAGAAATCAATTTAATATCCAAATCTTATTGGCAACTCAAACAATATGTGTTTAGTTCATGCTCTAGGAAGATGGAAAATGTTTCATTAGGCTTGGTCTTGGTTAAAGTATATGGTGAGAAGATGGTGAGGGATGGAGGCACATATTTACTGTATGGAGGAGAAGTCATCTCAAAGGAATTTTCAACAATAGGTTCCATGACCAAATAATTTTCATCAAACTATGGAGCAACTAATTGTTGTTGCTCATTCTTTGGGCAATAGAGGTTGAAGTGCAAGGTCATTGACAAACATATTTATCCTAGTAGTTGGCAAGTCATCTTGAAGACCTTGCTAATTTGAATAGCCAAGTTTGGCTACAAGTCAAGGTCAATATATGACCTAGAGGCACCAAAAGTGTTTAGGGTCTCTAGAGACAAGTCTAAGGCCTATTTTGATAAGAAGATGAATGAATTGTGCCCACTAAAGAATCAAAAAGTTGCGCACCAATAATATGCCAATCATTTATGTAGTCGTGAGACTCAATTTTACAACAATTTGCATGGCCACTTCTATATTTGATTTTTTTATTCTTAACAATTTTAGTTTTCTCTTGAGAATATTGTGTGGGTCAATGTCTACTTTGCGTTGATTGAGAAATTGATATATGCTGATGAAGACCTTTAACATTAGAAGTGGAGGGTGGGTTTCTGAGAAATCTCTCAACTTTCCAAAGCCATGTGGTATGCCTTAAGTAAAGAGTGATGGATCTGTTTTCGGTTCTGCAGAGTATATGCATTTTAATTTCATCTTGCAACCCTATTTTGACCATAATCACATTCTGGTTTCTTCGCTATGAGCACACCTATACTAGAGGTCTTTAGATTTAGGGTAATAATCAGTGACACTAGAAGAAAGTTGCCTGGGACTACACAGTTGGTCCACTGATTGCTCCTTGTAAGAATGTGGCGGCAGATTTCTCTCTTAAAGTATACCTCATTTCAAACAGGGTGGTGATAAGAGGTTTTCCAAGATAAAATTGTCCCTTTACTTTTTGGCTGTATTGTTTTGCCAAACCAGGAGGGAAGGAACTCAGTTCTGAAGACTAATTCCGAATTCAAATGATAACTGTCCAGTACAACACACAAAGGTTCTTCACTAAGAGCATACCTATACATGAGGTCTTCAAATTTAAGGTAACCATTGTTGACACGAGAAGAAAGTTGCCGAGGAGTCTAGGACTAGTTGATACACTAGTTGGTCCTTGTAAGAATGTAAAAAGTGGTAACTCCAAAATAATTTTGTCCTTTCAAAAGGATTCATATAGCCAACCCCACTTAGTGGGACTAAGGCTTGGTTTTGTTGTTGTTGTTGTTGTAATTTGCCAGTATTGCTTTGCCAAACTGTAGGGAGGGAGGGAGATGAACCAGTTCTGAAAACCAATTCTGAATTCAAACAACCCAATACATTACACACAGGCACTACTTGTGCACTCAACATTACAAATAAAACAAATAAATACAAAATAACCCCAAAGTGCTTAAAATACACACAATAACCCTGAATAACTAAACTTCTAAAATAACCAGAATTTTTCCAAACTAAAATACAAATCCTAATTTCTAAAGCTATAATTACACTGCAAACATCTTAAGTTCTCCATTGGTGGTCCTCCATCACTTCTACATTTATGTGGTCTTGTATTAGTTTGGTCTCTATAAAAAATGAATTGGCAGTCTACTTTGAGGGACTTACATTCAACTGGTATGATGGCGTTGCTCAAAAGTAGTTTCCATAGTAATATTACTCAAATTGTAGTTTATGATAGTAATATATACACTGTTACTTGTATATGACTATGCCTATGATGACTACAAACTTGGTGGTGCATGTTATCCTTCTTTTGTCATGTCTTTTGAAGACATTGGGAGCTAGTTTTCTTATTTTTATTTTGAGTTGGGCAACAAGGCCAAGTGCTGGATTAGTATGATAGTTGGAATACTTGGAGAAGCTCCTTGTTTTGCCTACTTTGGTAAGCCTGAAAGGTTAAATTAGAAGAACAATTGAGGTTTTGAAGCATCCTTTCTTGAAGCATTTTTTTTTAGCTTGTCCCACTTTTTGATTGAATTTACTTTTGTTGGCGTTTTACAATTTTTGTTTTCCATTTGGTGCTTGACCTGCAATTGGCTTCAAATGCCGCTTAATACACTCCTTTTTATTAAAAAAAGGAAACTTCTTACTTTTTATCTCTTGTATGATTCTATCAAGAGACAGCAATTTAAGTGTTGAATCTTGGAATTTATATAATTATAATGGTTAAGAAAATGATTGTTGTGAGGCAATCGGTATCATGATTTATCAGCTATGATTAGTTTGCAGAACCGTGGCTGTTCAACCTCTCTATCCTTATCCTTCTTTTCCCCCTTTTCATTAATGGAAACAACATGTGCCGTCTGAGAACTTTTGAACTAAAGTGTGTTCTTTTTTTTTTTTTGGTTATTTGATTATTGTGATTGTGCTCAAGTTGTGTGAGTTCCCATCTTAGTGTGCTAGTGCTATTCTCATGATCCCTCCTTTCATGTCACTTTCTTCTTTTTCGACCACCTCGGAGGGACAGGGGTGGTTGTATGGAGTTTTGACGGTAGAGCTACAATGCCAAGTGCTTTTTATGCTATCGTTGGAGGCTAAAATATATTGACGTAGGAATACTAAGCATTTTTCCCTTTTGATAGAAATTTTATTGTGTTACATATTGGTTATTTTCTCTTTTGGCCCAGAAGTATTTTTGGCTTTGTTTACGTGCCTCTCCATTATTATCTAATACAAACAATATCAGATGTCTATTAGTTTTCTTTTTATGACAGCCTTTCAAATGCTGTTGAACATTGTATCAGTTACTAGTTCTTGTGGAGAATGTTTTCCTCTTGTAATTCATCATTTTATGTGCTCTTTGCAGCTGTTGCAGCTGTGGATAGGAGATGGAAGCTCAAGTATGAAATTGCAATAGATTCTGAACTCATGGAATTATTGCATACGGACTTGAATGGAAATGAAAGGATTTACGCACATGAGTTTTTCCTTACGCTGGCAGCATGTAATACTGTGATCCCTATGTTTTCCCAGAATCAGACTTCTGGTTGTTCAGGAAGTGAATTTCATGAAGATGTAGAATCTTTAGACTATCAGGGTGAATCCCCTGATGAGCAAGCACTAGTTCTTGCAGCTTGTGCTTATGGATATACTCTTTTTGAGCGCACTTCTGGGCATATTATGGTTGATGTCAATGGTGAGAAACTAAGGTAGAAAGCTCTGACTTTATGTGCTATGTTCATCTACTGATGTTCCTAGTCAAATATCATTATACTGATGATTTTGATTGTGCTATTAATAAATAAAAAGTACTAGTCCCATGCTATTTTGCCATAAAGATCTTGTGCATTCATCAATTCATAACTTAAATCATTTATATGTGGAAAATGTAGGTTGGATGTGTTGGGTCTGCACGAGTTTGATAGTGTGCGCAAAAGAATGTCCGTTGTTATCAGATTTCCTAACAATGCTGTAAAGGTGTTGGTGAAGGGTGCTGATACTTCAATGTTCAGCATTTTAGCAAAAGGCTCTCAGGGAGATGATCATATATGGCATGCAACTCAGAGCCATCTGACTGAATACTCATCGCAAGGTTTGCGCACCCTTGTAATTGCTGCCAGGGATCTTACAGATGCAGAACTTGAGGAGTGGAAGTGCAGGTATGAAGATGCAAGTACGTCTCTGGTAGACAGATCTTTAAAACTGCGCCAAACAGCTGCTTTAATAGAATGCGACTTAAAACTACTGGGGGCTACTGGAATAGAGGACAAGTTACAGAATGGGGTACCGGAAGCCATTGAGTCCCTCCGGCAAGCAGGAATCAAGGTCTGGGTTTTGACTGGAGATAAGCAGGAGACAGCAATTTCAATTGGTCTCTCTTGCAAACTTCTGACTGCAGATATGCAGATGATTATTATTAATGGCAGTTCAGAGAATGAATGCAGAAACCTTTTGGCAGAGGCAAAGGCTAAGTATGGTGTGAAATCATTAGATCGCAGGAAGCAAAGTTTGAAATGGAAAAAGAGTGCAGAAATTGATTATCTCGAGATTCCTGATGACATAAAGCCTTCTGACCAGCCACAATGGCGTGCAGGGAAGGAAGGAGAACTGATGAATGTGCCACTAGCACTCATCATTGATGGGAATAGCCTGGTTTACATATTAGAAAAAGATCTGGAATCAGAGGCATGTTTCTTTCCTCCCTTCTAAACAAAAGTTTTTAGTTGGGACAATGACATTATTAGATGCGTCTGGCTCTTTGCATTTTCTTATTACAAACATATAGCCTATTTCTGTTTATTTTCCAATTCTTTGCTGTGATTGCTTTCCCCAAAGCAAAATTGAAAACCCAAAGGCTAGGATTAACCCTTAAATTCAAAATAAAATCCCATTAGCCATTGCCATTCTTAAAAGTCTTAAAACATCCTTTCTAAACATGTTTTTTCGGCATCATTGTCACTAACTGCTGGATCATTGTAAATTCATGCAATGCATTTTATCTTATTAGGTCATGCTTTCATTTTTTGGCAGCTTTTCGACCTTGCAATTTCCTGTAGGGTTGTGCTCTGCTGTCGTGTTGCACCCCTGCAAAAGGCTGGAATTGTTGATTTAGTTAAGAGCCGTACTGATGACATGACTCTGGCTATTGGTGATGGTGAGTTGGTCATAGTGATAAATTATTTGTTAAGAGGGAAAAGTTTTCGTTTTTTCATTTTTTGAGGGAGGGGGTTGGCAGCAGCGTACTGGGTGCCATTTAGTTGTGGAACTTGTGACTGTTTTAAATGTTTGTTAATCCTAAATGTATGCTTATTTGGGGTGAAGCTTTTTTTTTTTGGTGTCTTACTTCTGACTAATGATGCCTTGATAGGGGCTAATGACGTTTCAATGATCCAAATGGCGGATGTTGGCATTGGCATATGTGGCCAGGAAGGGCGTCAAGCAGTGATGGCATCTGATTTTGCTATGGGACAGTTTCGGTTTCTTAAAAGATTGCTTCTGGTGCATGGACACTGGAATTACCAGCGTGTTGGTTATTTGATTCTGTACAACTTCTACCGCAATGCTGTTTTTGTGTTGATGCTGTTCTGGTATGGATGGTTTGCTTTGATTGATGAACCCGTCTTTCCAATTACCTTTGGATTTGATAAATCACTTACATTCTTTGTTATTTGGATGCTATGTTTGATGTTTGAAAAGGGCAGGTTCACTTTGCAATTGATAAACATTTTTGTCACACTGGCTCTTTTTGTTTGTACTTAAAACCATGGATGAACATTTTTAGGGTAATGTCTTCGTCTGATTTAAAATGGTTAGGTTACTAGTTTTGTCACACTGTAACTGCTAGATTATAGTACTTCCTGAGATATACAGGTTTCTGGTTTTTTTAATCTGCAACAGATAGATCGTGGGAATTTTTGAAATGTGTATTTATAGTAATGAAATATTTCTGTGACATTTATGCTATGGAATATTCTTATGGCAGTTATGTTTTGTGGTACATATATCCTAGCTTTTTGAAAAGCAGCATGTGCAAAGTATGAGTGGCTAGAATGTGGATGTTGGGATGGGTCAAAGTAGAATGAGAAATGAGTGTATTTCAGCTAACCTAGTGGCCCAACAGCTTATGCAATATGGGTAAATCATTTGAAGGGTTCAAGATATGCAAGCAAAGAAAATGAATGCGTCAGCTTGAGGAATGATATAATTATACAACCAAATTCAAAGGTGCCACAAGTATAAAAGGAAATTGAAAGGAGCTTGGGTTGAAGAACTGGGATAATTTATTTGTACAGGATGATTTCATGTTAAAGGATTTGACCCTTGGTGTGGTGAAGGCCAAGGATTGTTCAATTTTTAATTAGTAGTCGGGAATTGGAATTTCTGGCTAAGTTGTGTAAAAAATCTTTTAGATGCCTTTAGAATGTTAGAAATTGAAAAGTGTTGTAGGGTTAAGCATTATGTGTAATATGTTAGGAAAGTAAACATTATCCAACTTGGGGTAATTTAACAAATAGGTGATAAACAAGAACAATAAGAATTGAGCCAAAGATGTATTTGCAGTCGTGCCTTT
Organism: Malania oleifera; assembly: GCF_029873635.1. Lineage (NCBI taxonomy): Eukaryota > Viridiplantae > Streptophyta > Magnoliopsida > Santalales > Ximeniaceae > Malania > Malania oleifera. The sequence goes on along the minus strand of NC_080423.1, from coordinate 92,222,288 downwards.
GATGCCCTTGTTAAGTCATCACTATGCCCAAATGAAGCTATTCGGTTGTTAGCTAATAGCATGGAAATAGATGACAAAACTATTTGTTGGTGGAAGCAGAAAGGGGCCTAAATTGAAGTTCAAATAATATACATTAGGAAAGTAAACATTATCCAACTTGGTGTAATTTAACAAATAGGTGATAAACATGAACAATAAGAATTGAGCCAAAGATGTATTTGCAATCGTGCCTTTGATACCCTTGTTAAGTCATCACTATACCTAGATGAAGCTATTCGGTTGTTAGCTAATAGCATGGAAATAGTTGACACAACACACAATTATTTGTTGGTGGCAGTTACTTGGCGGTATAATACTTGTTTAATATCTAGCATAAGTTTTTTAAAATTGGAAAGAAATACCATCATTGATGCTATATGACAAGCATTGACAAATGATTGTCTACAGATGACTACATATGAGTGCATATTGGCAATTGTTTGCTCTTACCATATGTTACATGGCATTTAGTTTTGCCTTTACTCTGTGATTTCTTACTTGGAATTTAAATTCTTGGATGATAATTTATTGCATGGTTAGTGCCCTCAAAGGGTTGCTCAGTTGCTAACTCTATGCTTTCCTGGTTAAAACTTTAGGGTATTTTGGTATTCAAGTGGAAGAGAGGTGTAGGGGTGGGTCCATTATCCCGGTGGATTAGTTGAGTGGACAAAGGGCCTCGGGCATCATCGTATAAAAAAGAATCACTTATATTGTGTGATTAGTGATGTATTTGCTTCTATCTTACTTGTTTTTGAATAATATATATCCAAATATTTCATATATCAAAACTCAATGGATGTGTTATTTGCAAGAAAAATGGACGATTATAATCATTATGTGGGGCACATACTCACCAGCATTTTTATTTAACACATGAAAGGATTTTAGATTTCATAGAATTCTTAAAACTTAATATTTCTTTTTGGGTTAGATCAACTTGAATATTCCCACCCCCCCCCCCCCCGGCCCCCCCGGTAGTTGGGGTTGACTCTTGATTTGAATTGAATCATTGTCCAAAAGTATGAAATGAAACCAGAAATAAAAATGAAAAACCAAAAACTAGCAATGGTTAATATTTCTAAATTTTTTTAAAAATTTTGGTTAAACAAATGCTCATTTTTTTCCTTGAATCAATAGCAATTAAACAATATGATTAAACAATGAAAATACAGAAAGAAACCAAATTTAAAAATATCATAATAATAATAGATATTATTATAATAATTTTTTTGTATTTCAAAACTCATTTTTTAGTGCTAAAGAACAATCTTATTGTACATGACTGTTGAGCCTTTTTAAAGAAGGCAGGAAATATCAATGTTATTATTGAAACAGAAGGGGGGACTCTGCAATGCTTTCAAGATGTGTGCTCATTAGGATGCACTTCTTGCAGTGAAATAAAGGGGATTAATTATCTTATCCACAGCATAAAAGGACTTTATGATTGCTGTGCTTACTATAGTTTATCACTACAAGTTGAGATGTTCTTTTTATTTTGCTCGAGTTCTTTTAACTAAGCGATGAGTGTATTGATATTTACTGCAATATGCAGCAGTTGTTTGTATATCAAACTATGGTTCTTATTTAGCCATAACTGTTGATATTTTTCTAGAGTGAGGTGTTGGTGAGAGTGAGCACCCATAGGAAGTTTTAAAAAGTGGATAGACATAAAGCTATGGCTAAGATATAAAATGTAGGCTTTGGAATGTAGCTAGCCTGTCATCTATAATGAAATAAATGAATGCTGTTGTTGCACTGGCAAAATGTGTCTTATCATTTTTTGAATTGTCAAATCTTATAATGAAGGTAGGAATTGGTAAACAATTTGAAAATTTATGATTGCAAATTTGCAATGTCAACTCTGACGAGGTTTTGTTTTTTAAAGAATTTTTTATGTTGTCTTGAAATGCTGTTGAATTTTGAAATTCTTGTGAGGCTTTAGAAACATTTGCTCTTTCTTTTTTGTTTTTATTATTTAAATTACTTGAAGTGATATTTTTGTGCCTCAAAGAATGAAACAGAGTGTTTAGATTGGTTTCCCTAGTCTTTATTGACTTGTACACATGGCAGTATTTAAGCAAGTTGTTAGTTTTAAAGTAATATATGTTTTCTTTTGTGCGTATAGGTATATATTATGCACAGCCTTTTCAACTACTTCTGCATTAACGGACTGGAGTAGTGTATTTTATTCTGTTATCTATACTTCTGTTCCTACCATAGTTGTTGGCATTCTGGACAAGGATCTAAGCCATAAGACCCTACTGCAGTATCCAAAACTCTATGAGGCTGGGTACAGACAGGAGAGTTACAATCTGAATCTGTTCTGGATCACGATGATTGACACATTATGGCAGAGTCTTGTTCTCTTTTACATACCCCTATTTACATACAAGGAGAGCACAATTGATATATGGAGCATGGGAAGTTTGTGGACAATTGCAGTTGTTGTCCTTGTGAATATACACTTGGCGATGGACATCCAACGTTGGGTATTCATTACTCATGTTGCTGTATGGGGATCAATAATCATTACATATGCTTGTATGGTGGTTCTGGATTCAATACCATACTTTCCCAATTATTGGTTAGCCTTGGTCCTTTTTTCAGAAATACGTTCATTCATTTTTGTTTCTGCTTCCTCTCCCCTCCCCCTCAAATTTTTGTCCCAATTTGTGTACTAATTACTCCCTTTACCTGGCAGGACAATTTACCATCTGGCGAAGTCGCCAACTTATTGGCTCACCATTTTGCTTATTGTAATCTTGGCATTGCTCCCTCGTTTTCTTTTCAAAGTTATACATCAGATTTTCTGGCCTTACGATATCCAGATAGCTAGAGAGGCTGAGATATTGAGAAAACGACCAGGTTATTTGGGGTCAAAATCAGGTCAAGGTTCCTGTTGACATGTACATTACCCTCTTCTATACAGACCCTCAGTTTTATCTGGCTTCCTCAGAGTTTTTCCATCACATTGCTTCCCTGTGGCACCCCGTGGCAAAGTTCTATGGTAAGTGCTTCTGTGCATTCCCCAAGTCTTCTTTCAAAAATAAATAAATTAGAGTAGAAGTAAAAAAAAGGCTCCAATTTTTCTCTAATTGCTATTAAATTGTGCATCCTTTTCCAATACCAGAGCTCTTTTGCAGAGTTGCAAGATGGAGCATGCAAAGTTTTTAGCCACTGTTAAAATATCCAGCCTACTAGGATTGTTGTGGATAGTTACAAAAAAGGAGGTATACATGGACAAGATGCTATATCTTATGTATATTTCCATCATAGGGTGTAGGAATGAGTATGTGTTTGGATTTGGTGGTAATGAATAAGATGGAGAGGAAATCTAGGTTTGAAGGTGATAATAATATCAGAAATTTGTTTAAGAATGATTGTTGGATATAGGACAGAAAATGAGAATATTTTCTATTGGGAAACTTGTGGATTATCTAAGAAAATCTGCATAGTTTTCTTATCTGTCACATGGAAGTTCTTATAATCTAATAGATTCCTTGTCTAACTTATGACCTCAGAAGTTCTGTTAATATGACATCTACAAAAGGTAAGGACCTGTTTAGTTGTGGAAAACAATTTTCATCTTCCATTTCCAGGTTTTCAGAGAGAGTGAGAGGAGTGAGAAGTGTCTAGGAAGCATCTGTGTTAAGTATACATTGTACAGGCAAAGGTATTTATGAAGCATAATACAAACTAACATATTATATTTTCAAAGAAATTTATCTGCCCCTGACATTTTTATTAATCAGCAAAGAGAAATATCTACCTCCCAACATATGAGCTAATGTAATTACATGAAGACAATATTTTCACATAACAATTCGTCAATGCCCAAGTGATGGAGGACCACTGATGGAGAACTTTAGATGTTTGTATTGCAGTTATAGCTTTAGAAAATTAGGATTTTTTTTATATTTTATTTTGGAAAAAATCTTCTTATTTTAGAAGTTTAGTTAATTTAGGATTATCTTATGTATTTTAAGTATTTTGAGGTGGCTTTGTAATCAGTTGTTTCAGTTGTAATACTGCGTGCATAAGAACTTTGCTTTGTATCTTGTATTGGACAGTTTTCATCTTTTGGAATTCAGAACTGAATATTGTTTGCATCTCTCTTGCTGTCATGATACTCTGTCACTCCTCTTTTTCCTCCTCCTCCTCCTCGTCCTCCTTTCTTGTTCTTCTTTTTCCTTCTTCCATTATCCCCTTTCTGTTTCTCTTACTGCCGTTGTTGTTGCTGTTATTGCTGTTTTTTTTCCCCTCTTTTTTCACTTTTCTGGTTGTTCTGTAACTCCTGTCTCTAATTTCTGTTCCGTCTTCCTTTCTCACTCTGTATCTCCCTCAATTATCTCTGTGTTTTAAGCAGTTGCAAAATTTCATTGTAACTTCATATATGCTCCATAGTTACCACGAAATTCTAACATCATATTGAACAGTAATTTGGTACGATCATTCAGAATTGCCATACATTTTCATTCATGAATGCTAAATCTAATGATCCAAAGTTTTAGTTCAATATTGTTCACATTACATATTTTTTGTAAGTGGAGAATTATTGCATTATAGTTCTATTTTTAGTCATTATTAATCTATCTCACAAAAGAAAATATTTCAATATTTAGAAACCCTTGCGACATCCTCTGCATATTTTTTACCATTATTTCTATGCAAGTATATCCCTAATGTTCCACATTTTAGAGCATGTGCCTGACTGGGATCCTATTCCTGTTCCATGAATCGGAACATTCTGTATGAATCGGAACATTCTGTGTTGCAAGTGACATTAATACTCTCGTAGGCTTTGGCATAATTAATGTATTTTGAAGTTTATAATGATGAGAGTGACATTTTGTCATGATGGGGTCATGGTTCTATTAAGGTTTTATAAGGGGTTTCCTGTGACTAAGCTGTTATTGGATGGAAGAAGTACCCAAACCACTAAATGTCAGAGTGGAAGATGGTGCAACAGACGAGAGTCTCAGCCATATTCAATGCATTGCAGGAACGATTATTGGGGATTTTAAATGATGATTGAGGGCATCACAGATATTAAAACTTTGTCCACATGTGGTGACAAAATATCTGCACTGCTTTTAGAATAGCAGAATTTTTATAGGTGTTGGTATGTTTATCAAAATTAATTTTTCTGGAGGTAGAGGAATCTTTGTCTTATTAGTTTCAGCAGTAATTATGGATCTGTGATTTAAATGGATATTGTTCCGGTCTACTCATGGTTTCTCTTAAGTCAAAGTTCACAATTTTTCGAAGTTGATTTATGTAGAGTCTCTAAGTCTTATGATCTGTTTTGAGAGCAGTTTTTTTTTTCTTTTCTTTTCTTTTGTAAGAAAATTAACATCCATCGGCTGTCATGTACAAATATGTTCGAGCTCTGATGTTTAGTTTCATTTCAATTGTTAGGTTGTCTGTCAATCCTGATATGCTCAGAACATACTTAAGCTTTGTCAGAGTCAATTTGAGTTTCCATTTTCACACAGTGCACCTTCCATCTCCTCCCACTGCTGTGTGTTAACTTGAGAAGACTGCTTTTGCTATCAATCACATTTATTCTTTAACTCTTGAAGAGTAACCAAATCTGCCAGTAATCTAGTGCAAACTCTCATGCTTATTCTCATCATGTCAGCAGCCATCATATATGCTGCTGGCATTTCCGTCTTTTTTTGCACTCCTTTGTTGATCTTTCATTTGGAGTTTTATGCATGGCAGTTTGATATATTGCCATGCCTTTTCACGTATGTAAGATTTTCAGGAGAATTGGGTTTGTTCCTTTTTTGGCATTAAGTTATTTACTTTTGATGGTCATATATATTTTGAGGTGGCCTTAGCTAAGTAGGCTATTGAGGAGAAAAGGTGGTTAAATTTTGCTTGTTTACATCATTATTTGTATTTGGCGCAAGTTTATTTCACTTTTTTTTTTCTCAATTTCTATAATGTGAAAATGTATACAAATGGTGTACGCCAGATTTTAGAAATTTGCATGCTTGTGTTAAATATGGTAAAATCTGTGTAAGGTGTACGACTTGAATTTAAATATTACTAATGGACAATAAGAAGCACTAGAAAAAATCCTAAACAATTTCAATTGCATGGTGGTTTGCTTTCTGCTTGCTTGTTAGGAATACATGAAATATTGGTGATTTGAGTGTCATAGTTACAAGATGTGCAGTTTTAACTTAGGAAATGTTAGTTAGGTTACTGTTTTGTGGTATATCTGTTTATATATATTTTTAATTAATTAATACACTTATGATGGAGTACTTCTGGACAAAGTTATGGTTTGGAGATTGGAGAAGTAATTGTACTGGACTGTTTAATCAGCATGCGCTGAAACATGATAAGAAATAGCATTGTTTGGAAATCACGTATGAAGTGAGGAAAATTCTGTGCTCACGTTATCCACCAACTTTTCGTATTATTGGCAGAAAAGAGAAGGTAATTTTAACTATGCAAGTCCTAAATACTGTCTCAATTCAACACTATGTATCGATTTCAAGTAGTGATATTAAGTATACTTTTACGACTTCCACTCAGAACATTACAAATTAAAAATAGTTACTAGGCTGACGTCTTAAGCCATCTTTCTCATTACTTGAGTGGGTTCATCTTGGTGGAAAAGTAATATTTTGCATGCATTTGAAGTAATAAGGTCATTAGGCTGGTTGTAGTCCGTGCCCATTGTCCAAGCATTGGGAAGTAGGCCAGTGTCCTGAAGATCTCCTAGTCAGGAATGGTACAATGCTTGGAGTTTGTTCTCATCTTACAAGATGAACAACAGTGGGTGTAGTCAACCTTCTAAGCGTGATCTTTTAAGCCCTAATGCATCCAACTTTTCTTGAAATGCCCTTTAGTAGGTCTACTTGTTGGCATGAATATTTTTTAAGTTAGTATTATATCTGGGATAAACGTGCATATCATCATAGAGCATTATGCTGCATGAAAGGGTGACAAATGTTTGTGGGCTGCATGGATGTCCCAGGCAAGTGTGATCCCTCCATTTTGTTTTCCCATTTTTTAAATTGCAAAAGGTTACCATTATCTGCAGTAAAGATGCTAGTAAAATTTCTAGTTGGCATTTACTAGAATTGCATTAGTAGAAGCATTATGCATGGTATAAACCGATACTCCTGTAAAGTTCATGCATGCAATAGTTAAATGCCATAAAAAACTCAATGGAATGATTTGTTTTGTTCGAGGTGAACTAACGCCCTTTTGATAAACAACAATTCTTTTAACTTTTGAAACAATTATTGGTTATGCTATATATGATGGCGATTTGTTTTTATTATATGATCGGCCTGGGCACCGGTACTATGCGCTATGAGGAAATCCCAAAGCATAAATATGAAACATAAGCCTTTATATGTCTTGTATGGGTCATGCTTGCGATGAGAATGTACGTTCTAAAGATTTTGCAGATCTTTTTATGTGTTCTGGTTTCTTATTTTTCAGCTGAGTAACTCAAATTGGTTGCCAAGATTTGAAGCAAACGGTCAGCATTTTATGACTGCACAATTTCAGTTACCAGTTAACAGGATGAAGGTAGCGGGGAGATAAATGTTCAATGCCCGAGGGATCTGGAGGACACTGGATAGCAGTTACATCATTCTGGACAGGGAGGAGATGTGGGTGTAAAAAAGAGGGAAGAAAGGCTAATGATAGGGATGTCGGGCGACATAGTTGTAATTTCAATATATATTTTTTTTGAAAAAAATTATTGTTTGGGGTTTTTGAGTTGGTATGAGTGAAGTAGGTGGTGGTGATCCTGTTTTATCAGGATAGGGGAAACACAGAAAAATAGATCGAAAAACAGAAAAAAGGAAAAAGGTATATAATATTGTGTGAAGTTGAGGTATGTCATTTCTTAAAATGGGATATGTGTGTCTTGAGAACATCCAGGGGCACTTGCACTATGTTGCATCTGATCTAGCCAAACTTGAGAACTTGCTATTAAACCCAGCGAGTTCTCTCTGGCGGCCTCAACCCCAAAGGGCTTCAACCAAGGAGCATGCATTGGAACCATGCATGAGGAAGAAGCCCTCGAGGGAGAGTGAATGCATAATGCAGGGGATGTTTCCCTTCTCCCGTTTCTAACTGTTCTCCACACTTTCTGCCCTTTCTGTGAATCCGGTGTGCTTTGGATGGGGGAGGGGGAGGGGGAGGGGGAGTGGCAGGGGCAGGATTGTTGATTTGCATATGAGGCCATCTTGTGCAGCCATAATATTACATTTTGAGTTTATGCCTGTCGGATAGTATTTTCCAGCTGTTGCACTAATCGTTTTGGCTCTTTTATGAACTTGGGGGGTTCGGATCTTTGATGAACTAGGAGGTGAGGGGGGTTGGGGTTTGGTTGCGGTGGGTTAGGGTTGGGTTTTGTTCAATCTTTGGTTAGTGTTCTTCACTTCCAATTGATCATGAATTATCTTTTTACTTTGGATGGTTCCTCTAGCTCATTTGACTTTTGATACTGTATATTATGCAAATTGAGACACTGATAGAAGTACGCAGTACCAGAAAAGGAAATGATTACCATAGTGCAATATATATGCTCGTGGAGTTATGCTTGATAGAATGAATTTTTGTTTTGAATATGGATTTGGGTTAAATTAAATTACTTAAAAATTTATTTATTTAAATTCTTGGAAATTGAGACACTGATAGAGTACACAGTATCCGAAAAGGAAATGATTACCATAGTGCAATATATACGCTCATGGAGTTTCACGTGATAGAATGAATTTAAGTTTTGAATATGGATTTGGGTTAAAGTAAATTACTTAAAAATTTATTTATTTAAATTCTTGCAAATCTAAAAAAAATTCAAACTTCCAGCGCAATATGGGCGTTTGGGCCTTGGATTTTAGGTATAGAATTTTGTAAGTAAAATTTTAAGGGTTCACTTACATATGCTTATATCAATGTTTTGTGTTTGAGGAAACATTTTAAACATTTGCTTTGAATTAAAGAATGGCATGAGGGATCTTATGTCGTTGATTCTTCAAAAATTTGTGACAGTAATTGAAATGGGAAACAGATCAGTGCTTGGGAAATTAAGTGAAATGAAGTTAATTGAAATTGCTATAAAAGCTAATGGATAATACGACTAAATTAGTACTTAAAAGCAGCGAGTGTACTTTGAAAAATGTTGGAACATGGCGTTCCTTAAACTCTCAAAAATGATGGATATCATGTTTTGAGGATTTAATTTTGCGCAGATTAAATAAAATTGTGTAACTTCAAAATTTTAATTTTAAACTTCCGAACACAAGTGAGAATGGCATGCCAAGCCTATGGACGGTGTTAGGGTCTTGGGGGATGTGACTCCTCGACACATTGGGAGGGGAGAATTTTTAGTGAGGATGATTCCTTTTGAGCACTGAGAATCCCATACCATATCGGTGACACATGACATTGACTTTGAGACATATGCTTTCATAGTAGGATCTGCATTTGTTGTTAATTCAAGATATTTATCAATTCAATGAATAGTATCAAATCCCAATTTCAACAATATTATGTTCCATGTATGGTAGATAGCATATTTTGGGGAGAATCAAAGAGCATTAGAGATCATATATAGGCAGCCTGAATAAAATCATTACGCGTTAGTTGCTCTTAATTGATTCACGTTGACAGGTTTGAAATATAACGGCAATACTTTAGTTCGGTGATGGCCTTTTTCTTCATTCTCTTGCCTGCGGACTCCAAAGTTAGAATGAATAAACAATTTCAACACAAATCTTGAAGAAATTTTAGATCATCATTTTCCCATACCACCTACCTTTGAAATTTGAGTTTAGAAGATTTTGTAAATGATTAGACACCCACATCAACTTTGAGATATATGTTTCACCTAGTCAACTCATTTTTTACAATTAACTTGATTTTATAAATTCTCATGTACTTTTGCCTCGAAGATTTTTTAATTCTAAGATTTATGCATATTCATGTGGGCATGTATAGCAGGTTTAGCATTTCATTTTATCCCCATGATTAAAACACTTTAACTTTAGTTATGTTCCATCTAGAATGTCAAGTGGTCATTATTGAATGGGTGAAGTGATCTTTTATACTTAATCATACACACCACCCTTTTCCATGTGTTCCCAAAATTTACCATTTCTACGTTGCCTTGCAATCGAAGTAATTGAAAAAATATATTTAAAAAAAAATAGAGGAATAGATAGGACCATCATATTATTGTAGTTGAATAATTTGGTGTTTAAAACATTCAAGTTACTCGAAAATAAATAAATAAATTATATCATCCACTCAAAATACATCACGTGTGATCTTACTTCTTATTGTCTTAACTAGTTAAGGGGTATTATTTAATTTAACTGGGTGATTACAAATTTTAAAAAGGTTGAAAACCAAATGATCCATTTACAAGTGGTACTTTACTTTGCTCGTTTCATATGACAGGCATTTTCTTAGTTTTTATGATGGTAGTTGCTTTGAGGAATTTAATAACAAAATTGCCTTGAGATTTTGTAGAATTTATTGCACGAATTAATCATATCGTATTTTCAAGACATACTGTCACTTTGCCAAAAGTCGACACATATTTGATGAAAACCAAATATTTTCAAATCAAATGAAACTTTTTCCGAAAATTCTTCTCCATTTATTTTTTTTTTTTAGCTTTTTGGTCTTAGTTTTCAATCTTTAAAATTTTTGGGAAGGAATACCTAATGAGCTCTTTGAAAAAAAAAAATGAACCAAAAAGAAAGAAAGAAAGAAAGAAAATAATGTAATTTTGATTAAAGAAAATCATTTTGACCTTGTTTTTAAGGAGTCAAAGTGGAATTGTTACGCTTCTATTTTAAGTACACATATTCAATTTTGAATAAAATTTTTTAAAAAATAAAAAGATGAAATAATTTTGCTTTAAGAAAAATGACATCATTTTGCTAAAGGATATTATAAATCAAAGATTTTTTTTTTTCTTTTTATAAAAAGATTGGTGAGCAATCTAATTATGGTGTCTCTCTTGGGGATGTTGTACTAACAACCTTCTATATAAACTCCATCAAAACAAGAGAATTTTTACTTCCCAATCAAGAGTGCTTGTGGAGTGTGGCAAGACGAATGAATGATAATAAGACATATAATAGATGTGTAGTAGTTTTGATCGTTCAATATTGAAATCTTATTATAGTTTCATATTTTCCACACCCTCTTGAACCCACATGTTGTGATATATCCTTATGAATTGAAATTAACGACTATGATTTCAATACTAAGTGTGAATCAAAATAGAGTATAATTGTAACGCCCCCAAACTCGGAAGTGGGCCCAGAGATACCATAATTACTGCAACCCGCCCTAAACAGGGAATCTTGGGTGCACCTATCATTACTGAAAATAAAACCATACAGTGGAAGAAATACACCTCAATCACATTATCAGAGTTTTAACTATCCTCAAACTCATATAAAAACTACCTATCAATATAATACAACCCAAAATTAACAAAACATAATAGTTAGTGACTCACCAGCTCTGTCTACCACTCCCAAAAGTATAATTCCAACTCCATAGTAAGTTAGGCACGATTCCTTGTAGAACTTGAAAAATGAAATGGATAATGGGGTGAGACACTTTTCAGTAATGTAGATTAAATTATCGTCAGTGTGTGGCTAGCATGAGTTTCCGCGTAATTATAATTCTTTCATTATTTAACTGTGTCTGAAATGGTATTTTAAAACTGTACTCGAGTGTATATTTGAAAATACCTAATTTTTGAATAATATATTGTTGACTCAATATAGCCCATTTATAGTAAATTTGCCCATATATGCATAAAAGAAAACACCATGTACTGTTGAAGAAGCATCGTCATGCTTTCACATCGACATGCTTGCCCCCATGACGGGTTGTGCAATTCGAAGGCTGGACTTAGCATATAGCTGGTCAACCATAGCTAAGTAAGAAAAAGGTAGTAAGTACAATTGTGCCTATCCTATACTCGAAACTACATCAGATGGGTCACCCAGAACTGCATTAGGAGGGGTCCCCCGGAACTACATCGGGAGTAGTACTGTACCTAGGCCACAAATTGACTATCCCGCATCACACTTCCATCCCCATGTGATTGCACTCACTGCCAACACATAGTTACGGTACCGTGCTCATAATATAATATTTGATATACTCAGGGTTCTTAAATCATATATGACAATTTACACAATAAAACTGTAGTCATGAATTCATTTTCATAAAACTGTATAAAACATAAGTTGTTCATAATTCTATAAAATATCTGTCATATATTGTCTTGGTATAAAACCGGCATATCAAAACTCGACATCTAGCCATCATATCAAAATCTTGACTTATAGACGTCATATCACATCTCGGCATATAGCCGTCATATCATATTGTATCATAACTGTATAAACATTCTGTTCATTTATGCCATTTTAAACCGTTCTCATGCCACACAATTTTCATCTGATAACTCATAAATATACATAACTGTCTGGGAAACATATAGTTTCTGAAAATAGAGGTACGAGCATCTCCAGGGTTTAATTTAACTTAAACTATATACTTGCCTAAAAATAGGAGATGTTCAACCCATTCACTTTAGTTTCCCCCAAAAACGTATGAAAGTCAAAACAACCATTTTCATATACCCGATTCATTTAGAAAATCATATATACCATTTTTGTAAGCATATATTGCAATTTAATCAGTTCATTTTTAAAAAATAATTGACATAATCTAATCCCCTTACCCGTTCCTGAAGAAACTGCCTAAAACCTTTGAACCCATGAAACCTAGCCGCTCGAATTTGCCGAAGATCAACGGCCCACGTGTTGGGAGAAGGGAGAGAGGATCGAGGAGCACTCGTAAGTGATCAGGGAGGCTTAGGAGAGAGAGAGAGAGAGAGAGAGAGAGAGAGAGAGAGAGAGAGAGAGAGAGAGAGAGAGTTATGAAAAATTCCGTAGGAAAATCGTCGACAGTTTGGAACTTAAATTGCTCTCTGTAGTTATAATCGTCGATGGTTTTTCTGAGACTCCCTGAAACCGTCGACGGTTTGGTCTTGTGCCAAACCAATTTCCCTCTTTTCTTTCCCTTTCTCTTTTCTTTTATTTATTTCTTTTATTTTCTTGGTTCTGGTTACTACATTCTCCTTTCCCTACAAAAATTTTGTCCTTGAAATTTGCTAACTGATTCTTATCTCATCCATTGGATTATCACTGATTTGTTGATTTGACTCTAAGAAGAGCCGGTGACTGTCCACATAGCAATTCTGTCCCAAGTTTATTAATTACCCCCACTTATGGCGGAAGAATATTGTGGTTACACACAATATCTCGGGATATTACAATATCCATATAAAACTCTCCCACAGACCATCCATATACTAAAACCGTAAACAAACTGATAAAACTAAAAAAACCTATTCTAAACAACTTATATACAAAACTAAACACTTACCTGTGCTGTCATACTGACCTGTCTAGTGCTGAGCCTCTCTGAAAAGCTATGGGTACTTTTGACATATTTCCATCTCTAATTCCCATAAAGCTTCCTCGACTGCGTGATTACGCCAAAGTACCTGCACAAGCAGAATTCTCTTAGTGCGTAGCTTCTGTTCCTTACAATATAGGATTTGAACTGGTATCTCATCATATGCCAAAGTGTACCTTATCTCCAAAGACTCATAACTTATCACATGTGATGGGCCTGGAACATACCTCCTTAGCATGGACATATGGAATACGTCGTAGATCCTAGACAGTGCTGGGGGCAATGCTATTCTATACGCCACCAAACCAACTCTCTCTAGAATCTCGAATGGCCCGATGTATCTAGGGCTTAGCTTACCCCTCCTTCCGAATCTCATTATCCCTTTCATCAGAGCAATCCTAAAAAATATCACATTTCCTATCTCGAACTCCAGCTCTCGCCGGTGTGTATCCGCATAACTCTTCTGCCAACTCTATGCTGTTTTAATCCTTTCTCTAATGAGCTTGACTTTCTCAGAGGTCTTCTGAACAAGTTTCAGCCCCAAAATCTGCCACTCACCAATCTTATCCCAGTACAACGGAGATCGGCACCTTCAACCATACAATGCCTCATACGGCGCCATACCGATACTAGCCTAGTGACTATTGTTATAAGAAAACTCAACTAATGGCAGATGTCAAATTCATCCACCCCCAAAATTCAATATACACGCTTAGAGAATATCCTCTAGAATCTGAATGGTTGTCTCTGACTATCCATCGGTCTGTGGGTGAAATGTAGTACTGAAGGTGAGTTGAGTCCCAAATGCTTCCAGCAAACTTATCCAAAACCTGGAAGTGAAACGTGAGTCCCGATCTAAAACGATGGATGCTGGCACCCCGTGCAACCTGACTATTTCCTGAACATAGAGTTCTGCCAGCCTATTCATAGAATAATTGACTTTAATCGAAACAAAATGAGTAGTCTTCGTCATTCGGTCAACAACTACCCAGATCACATTCTATCCCTGAAGTGCCAATGGTAAACTCGTGACAAAGTCCATGGAAATGTGCTTCCACTTCCACTCAGGAACGAGAAGTGGTTGCAACGGTCTCGCTAGCCTTTGGTGCTCGGACTTCACTTGCTAACATATCAGGCACTATTCCACAAATTTGGGGATCCCCCTCTTCATGTTATTCCACCAGAAAGATTCCCGCAGATCACTGTACATTGTTGTGCTCCCTAGATGCACTGTAAGGAGAGAGCGATGTGCCTTATCCAAAATGACTCATTTGATCTCAACGTCATTTGATACACATATCCTAGTGAAGAGCCTTAACACCCCATCGTATGAGACATTGTAATCTATCCTCAAACCACTTTGTATGTCATTCACAATCTCTACCAGCTCTGCATCTTTCGTTTGAGCTGTCTTGATCCTTTGCCGTAAGGTCGGTTGAACTTCCAGGTTAGTAATGAACGCCTGGTGATTTCCTTCCATTAACTTCACACCCAACCTTTCTAGGTCCATCCTGATTTGATGCTGAACTACCACTGCTGAGACTGACACACCCACTTATTTTTGACTCAACGCATAAGCTACCACATTAACTTTTCCTGGGTGGTAACTAATGGTAGAGTCATAATCCTTTATCAACTCAAGCCATCTCTGCTGCCTCATGTTCAACTCCTTCTGGGTGAAAAAGTACTTAAGTCTCTTATGATTAGTAAAGATCTCGCACTGTTCATCGTATAGGTAGTGCCTCCAAATCTTTAACGCATAAACTATCGCTGTCAATTCCATGCCATGCGTAAGATAGTTCTTCTCGTACTACTTGATTTGGTGAGAAGCATACGCGATGACCTTACCCTATTGCATTAAGACACACTTGAGTCCTTTCTGAGATGCGTCACTGTAGATCAAGAATCCACTCTCTCCTGATGGAATGGTCAAAACTGGGGCAGTGACTAGTCGCTGCTTCAGTTCCTGGAAACTCTGCTCGCACTCACTAGTCCACTCAAACTTCATGTTCTTCCTTGCAATCCGTTTTAGATGACCTGATAGTCTAGAAAATCCTTCTATGAACCGGCGATAGTATCCTACCAGACCCAAGAAACTTCTGACCTCATGCACGTTCTTTGGTCTCGCCCAATCATTTACCACCTCTATTTTGGCGGGTCCATTGAAGTACCTTCCGTGGACACTACATGTCCTAGAAATGCAACTTGTTCTAACCAGAATTCGAATATCTTGAATTTAGAAAACAACTTATTTTCTCTAAGTACCTGAACTACCAACTTCAAATAAGTCGCATGCTTCTCAGGGATCTTTTAATAAACCAGGATGTCATCGATGAATACAACCACAAACTAATATAAGTACTCATGGAACACCTTGATCATTAGGTCTATAAATGTCGCAGGAGCATTGGTCAATCCGAAAGGCATAACCAAAAATTTGTAATGGCCATACCTAGTGCGGAAATCCGTATTTGGTACATCCACTGTTTTAACCCTCATCTGATAATACCCGGATCACAGATTGATCTTGGAGAAGACCTGTGTGCCCTGTAGCTGGTTGAACAGATCATCAATACAGGGTAACCGGTACTTATTCTACACTGTCACTTTGTTGATCTCTCTGCAGTCGATGCACATCCTCATCGACCCATCTTTCTTCTTTAAAAACAACAGTGGAGGTCCTCGGAGTGATACGCTCGGTCTGATTAACCCCTTATCAAGTAGTTCTTGTAGCTGCTCCTTCAACTCCTTTTGTTCCGCTAGAGACATTCTGTATGAAGCTTTTGAAATGAGCACTGTACCTGGAATCAAATCAATGACAAACTCCACCTCGCGATCAGGAGGCAATCCCGGTAACTCCTATAAAAAATCATATGAGAACTCCCTTACCACGGGGATATCCTCCAGTTTAAGTTCCTCCCTCGATGCTTCTTTCACAAACGCTAGGTACCCTTGGCATCCCTCCAGAAGTAGCCTCCTTACTTGAATGACTAAAAGAATTCATGGTGTAGAGCGCACACACGACCTGAGAAATTTAAACTTCTGCTCCCTAGGAGGTTTGAACACTACCTCCTTCCTGTGGCAATCAATACTCGCATAATTGGATGCTAACCAGTCCATCCTTAAAATGACATCAAAACCATAAATGTAAAAAATAATCAAACTAGCAGGCAACATTCTCCCCTAAATCTCCACTGGGTAGTCTCTAATCACTTTGCTACACACTATCACTAACCCTGTTGGTGTCCACATCTAACTCAACATCTAACAACTGCGTCTCTACCCCGCATAACTTGATGAACCCCCGAGATACGAAAGAGTGCGTCGCTCCTGAGTTAAACAATACAATAGCTCTATTTGAAAGCACATAAATATTACCTGTTACCACATCTCCTGCATTCTCGGCATCGCCAGGAGTCAAGGAATACACCCGCGCTTAGGCAGTGTCCCTCTGGTAGTTTTCGCGCGGTGCCTAGTTACCTCCCTGATATTGATGCTATAGGGGTGTGTTGTTCAACGTCGCGCGATAATATCATGCCATATGTCTGGCCCTACCGCACTGGAAGCAGCCACCTGATCCTCCTTTGCACTCCCACTGATGCCTCTTGCCATGTGACGACCCAAAAAAAATATAATTAATTAAAAAAAATTATCAATGTGACGCCCCGAAACTCGCCAAGTGGGGCCCGGGTGCCACGTGTTCCAGTCACCTATATCTGATACCATAATTATCATGCATGCAGCAAAATATAAATAAATATCCTCAAGTAAATACCAGAGTTCTATATAGCAACCCAAAAAAAAAACACTACAACATCTAGATATCTATATCCACAACCAGTATTTAAAACATAATCTCGTACAAATATATCTATACATATATCAGTATTTCACAATACCCCAAAAAGAAACCACCAAATACAATCCCAGCATAGGCCTTCAAACCCGGTCTCCAGAAGAACCTGAAAAATTATTAATCCACTAGGGTGAGACACTTCTCAATAAGGGTGGAATAAATTATAACAGTGTGTGACACATGAGTTTTAATATCTACATATCAAAATAAATTGTTTCTCACATAATATCAATAACAACTGAGAAAATGTACCATTAATAACATCCTCGATATCTAATATCATACCCACATCCAATATGCACAAGTACATAATTTTTATGTAGGTGAAAGTTCCCATAGGATATAACGTGGCCCTCACATGCACCACTCCAGCTTTCTCAACACGTGGCCCACACAGACACCACTATTCACCAGTATCCAATCCCCATGACCTACTCGTCATACATCAGTAGAACAAGCTCCTCTACCTGCCAATGTCCTACCCCATATAAATGACAATATGACAAGCTCCTCGACCTGCCAACGTCATATCATGATTTACATCCAGGCAATATAACAACCTCCTCATGCCAACGTTATATTGAGATGCATATGAATAACCACACCAATTAATTCACACAGACGCATCAATGCATTTCCACATAGGAATCCAACAGATCAATTCATTCCCACACAGTATCCCAAAAGATCAATGCATTTCCACACCGGAGTCAAACATAACAATTCATTCATTATGTCATAATCATTCCAAACACACCCACATGCAAACCCAAATACCACAGTAATTCATATTCAATTTATTAGGAAAAATTGTTCCCATGTCACACGAATTTAATATCATATGCAATTATCCCAAATACAAATCTTAAACAAAATCATCATTTTCTACTACTCAGACGGTTCTAAAAATCATATAGATAAATAATAAATTTCATACGCTCATAAATAAACGGTTTACCTTAATAAAATACTGATATAATTTTATTTTTCCTTACCTGATTTCCTAAATCACGCCTACAGGGCTCCTAAAATTATACCCGCAGCGCTCACCCAAATCCTGATTCAATCAAATCAACTCCAATAAAATATTATTTTAACCTTTTCTAATTTACATTAATTAAATAATAATTAATTTCTAAATAACTCATTTATCCTAACTTTGGGGCTATTTCTGCAACGACCCGACAAGAAATCTGCTCCGCTAGACTTGTAGAGAATCATCCCTAGATTCTCGTGATGGTGTCCGATCGTCCATTTGACTTAAAATTTAAGAAAAATTGAGGTAAGAATGAGAATTTGCCTTACCCCGGGAGATATGCCCATGTTGCTCCTATGACAAATCCACTTCGGTAGATATATCGGTGGGGGAGAATGAAGTCTAGTGGTATTTTCAAATTTTCAATTGGGCGAAATTCCGCCACGAAGTTGTAGAGAGAGGAGGAGTGGAGAGCGTGAGCTGAGAGAGTTTTTTTTTTTCTCTTCTTTCTTCCTTTGTTCTGCCACGTGAAGCTTTTTTTTTTTTTTTTTATTCTTTCCTTTCCCGCTTTATTCAAAACTTAACCATTAAGTTTCCTTTTTTTTTTTCTTTCCTTTATCCTTACCTTTCCTTTTTTTTTTTTCTTTTACCTTATTATATAATAACTTTATATATATATATATATATATATATATATATATATACATATACATATATAACTTAATATATATCCTTATTTCATTTTTTTTTCACACTATTCCTTTTATTTGTTTATTCCTTTAATTAATTTCCTTAATAATAATTAATTAATTAATAATAATTTTTTTAAAAAAATTAATAATATTTTTTTTGTGGGTCATTACATGCCATATGTAGGGCAAGCAGGGTATGATGAGGTACCCTGAAATGCACCACCGCCCATCTCCTATTGCTAGCCTCCGCTATTACCATACCTCCTCCAAGGACTCTGTCTCGCATTTGTATAAGAACTAGAAGGCATAGACCTCTTCTTTGGGTTCTGAACCCCCACATCTCTTTGTAGACTCGTCTCTACCACAACGGCCTTATCCACCAGTGTAGAGAAATCTTGCACCTGCAACACAGCCACCTACTTTAATATCTTCTGCTTTATACCCCTCTCGAACTTCCAAGACTTCCTGGACTCGTTTGGTACCATATAAGGAGCAAAATGAGATAGCTCCACAAACCTAGCAGCGTACTGTAGAACAGTCAGGTGTCCCTGAGTTAGGTTCAGGAACTCTTTCGCCTTAACGTTCTTAATGGAGGCTGGAAACTATTGGTCAAATAAAATCTCTCTGAAGCGGCTCCAAGTCATCACTACCGATACTAGTCTTTGCTCCTCTAGTAGCTTTACCGCTTGCAACCATCTCTCGGCCTCTCCAGTCAACATGAACATGGCGTAGAGCACCTTTTGCTCATCTATGCATTGCAGTACGACCAAACTCCACATGACCTCGGTCATGAACTGCTAGGGGAAGTCCTGAATCACTGAGTAGAGTCATTGCCATCCTTATTTGACATCCCTTCGTTATTGCTTCCTCCAACGTTCGTATTATTATCCTTGGGATCCATCCTGAAGAGATAATCGAGATGATTTTAGAATTTTAATATCCTAAGATGTCTGGTGCAATTATAATACTAAAAAACTCACTTTAATAAATTTCAAGTACCGACCTAAATCATATCCCCTAAATTACGATATACTCTGCTAATTTCTTATTTCCATTCTAGTTTTCATATTCCTACCTCTCCACTCGGAAACAAAACCGTCGATGGATTGTCATGATTTTATGAACCCGTTGACTGATTCAGAAAATCATAGAAGTCCGTCAAGGGATTTCTACCTCTAGGCTTACAAAGAAAAACTCAAAATTCCTATTCTACTCATTCCTATCCTCGTGTTACTTTGAACCTATACTCTGGTAAGATCATTTGATATAGTCAGCAGAACCTAACAACTTTGGCTCTGATACTACTTGTAACGCCCTCAAACCCAAAAGTGGGCCCGAGGTGTTATTTGTGAATAAAAATAACACTCTCTGATACCATAATTATTGCAATTCACCCTAAACAGGGAATTCCAGGTGCACCTATCATTATTGAAAATAAAATCATACAACGGAAGAAAAACACTTCAATCACATTACCAGAGTTCTAACTGTCTCCAAATACATATAAAAACTACTTGTCAATATAATACAACCCAAAATTAACAAAGCATAATAGCTGGCGACTCACCAAATCTGTCTACCACTCCCAAAAGTCTAATCCCAGCCACGTAGTAAGCTAGGAATGGTTCCTTGTAGAACCTAAAAAATGAGATGGATAATGGGGTGAGACACTTCTCAGTATGGTGGATTAAATTATCGTCAATGTGTGGCTAGCATGAGTTTCCATGTAATTATAATTCTTTCCTTATTTAACTATGTTTGAAATGACATTTTAAAACTTACTGTATAGTATATCTAAAAGTACCTAATTTCTGATGAATGTATTGTCGGCTCAATATAGTCTATTTATAGTAAATTTTCTCATATATGTATAAAAGAAAACACTCTGTATTACTGAAGTAGCATCGTCATACTTTCACATCGACATGCTTCCTCTCATGATGGGTTGTGCGGCCCGAAGGCTAGACTTAGCATATGGCCAATCGACCATAGTTAAGTGAGAAAAAGGTAGTAAGTAAGATTGTGCCTACCCTATACCTGGAACTACATCGGGAGGGTCACCTAGAACTGTATTGGGAGGGGTCCCCCGGAACTACATTGGGAGTAGTACTGTACCTAGGCGACAAATCGACTATCCCGCATCACACTTCCATCCCCGTGTGATTGCACTCATTGCCAACACATAACTATGGTACCGTGCTCATAACATAATATTTGATATACTCAGGGTTCTTAAATCATATATGACAATTTACGCAATAAAACTGTAGTCATGAATTCATTTTCATAAAACTGTATAAAACATAAGTTGTTTATAATTCTGTCAAATATCTGTCATATATTGTCTCGGTATAAAGGCAACATATCAAAACTCGGCATCTAACCATCATATCAAAATCTCGACTTATAGCCATCATATCACATCTTGGCATATAGCCATCATATCATACTGTATCATAACTGTATAAACATTCTGTTCATTTATGCTATTTTAAACCGTTCTTATGCCACACAATTTTCATCTGATAACTCATAAACATACATAACTGTCTGGGAAACATATAAGTTGCTGAAAATAGAGGTACGAGCATCTCCAGAGTTTAATTTAAATCAAAGTATAAACTTTCCTGAAAATAGGAGATGTTCAACCCATTCACTTTAGTTTTCCCCAAAAACGTATGAAAGTCAAAACAACCATTTTCATATACCAATTCGTTCAGAAAATCATATATACCGTTCTCGTAAACATATATTGCAATTTAATCGGTTCATATTTAAAAAATAACTGACATAATCTAATCCACTTACCTGTTCCCGAAGAAACTACCTAAAACTTTTGAACCCACGAAACCTAGCCGCTCGAATTTGCTGAAGATCGACGACCGACGTGCCGAGAGAAGGGAAAGGGGATTAAGGAGCACTCGTGAGTGATCCAGGAGGCTTAGAAGAGAGAGAGAGAGAGAGAGAGAGAGAGAGAGAGAGAGAGAGAGAGAGAGAGAGAGAGAGAGAGAGAGAGAGAGAGAGAGAATGTGAGAGTTATGAAAAATTTATGTTACTTAGCCCTTAAGTAACTCAGCCTGCAGGAAAACCGTTGACGATTTTTCTGGATTTTATTAAACCGTCGATGGTTTGACACTTAAACTGCTCTCTGTAGTTGTAACCGTCGACGATTTTTCTGAGACTCCCTAAAACCGTCGATGGTTTGGTTTTGTGCCAAATCAATTTTCATCTTTCCTTTCCCTTTCTCTTTTCTTTTATCTATTTCTTTTATTTTTCTTAGTTCCTGTAACGACCTCAAAAATAATATGCATGGAAATGTAAAAAAAATTAATAAATTAATTAATTAATAATTATTATTTATTAAATAATATAATATAAAATATTAATATAATATTATAATATATATATATATATACCTTCCCGAAGGATTCAGATCCTTCAGGAAGGAAATGTCTTGAGCAGAGGAGCTTGCGGAGGCTCCGTCTCTCTCTCTCTCTCTCTCTCTGTTCCTCCTTCTCTTTTTCCTTGATTTCCTCGACCTAACGAGTACCGATCGGAAAACAGAAAATACCACTGGGTTCCATTCTCCGCCACCTATATTTTAACTGGAGTGGATTTGTCATAGGAGCGTTGTAAGTACCACTCCTGGGGTAAGTTAAAAGCTCACTCTCTCCTCAATTTTTTCTTAAATCTTCAGTCAAATTGACGATTGGACACCACCATAGGATCCTAAGTTGGATTCTCGTCATGTTAATCGGAGCAAATTTTTGATTTGGGGGTCCTAGACACCACTCCAAGGCTAAGGTGAGGAGCACAAATTATGTCAATTATTTTATAAATTCAACCGGTTAAATTATAATATGGGATTATTAAATTGGAGTATTTGATTATAGAAGACTTTTAGGGAATATTTTGGAATTAAGTTAAATTTTAGGGATTTGATTAAATTAGATTTTTGGAAATATTTTGGAATTAGATTAACTGTGGGGATTTTATCCTATTGGTATTTTTAATATGTAAGAAATTAAATTTAAATATGGGAAGCAAATCAAACGCGTGTTTTAAGAATTTAACCGGTTAATGGGAGCGTGTGAGCCTAGGAAATGTTAAGAATAATTATTATTTTGGGAATTGAATTGATTGATTTAAGGGAAATGTGAATTTCAGGGTTTTGAGTTTTGAACGTCGCGAGCGTGAGATTGGGTATTTTAGTAGGTCTCTCAGTAAGACAGGTAAGGGGAATAAATTATAACAGTTATTTTGAGAACTACCGGTTGAATTAATACGTGAAAATGAGAATATGATATTTTGCCTAAAATTATTATGATATGAATATTAGATAAAATTGTGATGTTTTGGGATTTGTAATATGGGAAATGATGAAAAGTAGTCAATAAAACTGTTTTATTGAGAAAGATGAATTATTTTATACCAACGTGTATTTTACTGGGAAGTGATGGAATATGAAATATGAATATAGAAATGTTTTCTATGATAAATGAGGAAATATGAAATTATGATATGTTTTATTGTGAAATTTTGAAATACGTGAAATGGAATATATATTGAAATATGAACATTGCAATGTGAATATTGCAATGTGAATACTGAATAGTGAATACTAAAAATATGAATACTGAAATGTGAATACTGAATTGTGACAATGAGTTCCTACTGATGCGGATGGGGAGGTATGCTCAGTATGGAAATTGGGTGTGTAATTCTTATTGATGCCGATGGGGAGGTATGCTCAGTATGAAAATTGTGTGTGTAGTGCCTACTGATGCTGATGGGGAGGTATGCTCAGTATGAAAATTTTAGGTGTGTAGTTCCTATTGATGCCGATGGGGAGGTATGCTCACTATGGAAATTGTGTGGGTGATGTTCCTATTGATGCCGTTGGGGAGGTATGCTTAGTATGGGAACCATATTGTGAAGTTTCTACTGATGCCGTTGGGGAGGAATGCTCAGTATGGAAAGTAAGTATGTGTTGAGAGTTAAAATTAGGCGATCTGTTGTATTATGTAAAGTACATATATGTGGATTTACGTATACATGGATATTTATTGAGTTAGAACATGTTCTTAAGAATGAAAGCTATTGAATATGCATTTGAGAAATGAAAGCTTATGAAAGCTATAGAGTATGAATATGAGAAATGAAAGAGTGTGAGTTTAATAACATAAATTACTAGGGCAAAATAAAACTCTCTGCTTGAGGGCTTACTGAGTAAGGTGAGGGCTCTGATAAGTATTAGTTGTAGCCGCACCCGAGTTAATTGGGCAAGGTTACAAAAGATATCAGAGTATAGGGGCACTACATGTATGAGTGTGTAATCTCCCCTATCTTTGAGAACTTTCATTGATAAATACGGGTTGCATGTGTATGAATTTGAGAAATGCAATAAAAGCTTATAAAATATTATGTTTAATATCTATATGATTATGAGCACAAATCGATATATTTTCTCAAATGGCATAATCACTTAAATGAGTATATTATTATAACTAAACTCATACTGCCACATACTGTAAAAAATTTATTTCATCTTACTGAGAGTTGTCTCACCCAAATATCTAAACTCTTTACGGAATCGAGACAGACCAGTAGATAGAGCTCCGAGATAGAAGGGAGCTAGTACCCTGATAGACAGGGTAAATATTTTGAGTTGGAGGGTGTGTTTTGTGAAATCCACTGGGGTATTTTGTGGAGTTGTGGATATGTATATGTGTGTGTATAGATAGATACATAGTACTCTGGTATTTGTATTTTAAATGGTATGTGAATATTGACTTCTATTGTTAGGAATGTGAATATAAGATGAACTGATTATCCGGTACCCCACTTCGGGTTGACTCTTATTTATATGGTATCAGAGTTTGAGACATGACAGATGATTGTTTATTGTTGTTGATTATATATATATATATAAATGATATGAAAATCAAGGCCTCAGAGTTTTGTATCAGAGTCTAGGTTGCTAGGTTCTGCAGACTTTAGTAAACGACGGAATACAATACTAGAGTATAGGAATGGATTGTGAGGAGAATAGGAGATGGGTAGATTGAGATATGAGTCAGTTGTTGTTAGAGGATGAGATTAGAATTTAGGGTTCTATCTTGTAGCCTAGTGGCAGGAAATTCTGTGACTGTTTCTGTCATTTTTTAGGGGTGACAACTTCAGGAAAATCATAGTAAACTACCGCCGGTTCTTGTTTTTGAGTGGTAGGATTGAATCTTAAGTTGGGATTGAGGATGTGAAGATGAATGGTTATGAAATATTATTTTATAGATCCTAGTTTGTTAAGTGTATTAGTGGTATTATAAGGATAGAATCCCAAGACTGTTTTGTATAATTTTTAGGATGGAGCCTAGGAGTAGTAGTGCACATGTTGGAGGTGATGAGGCATGACCTTCTAGTATGGGTGGTGGAGACCCCGATGCAGTGCTACGTAGCGTCACCCAAAAGATGATGGCAGAGATGGCTAGGAGATCAAGGGAGTGAAGCTGCACGATTGAGCAGTTCACACGCATATGACCCCCATTGTTTTTCGGAGGGGGCCAACTTAGTTGTGGCCGAGAATTGGGTCCAAGATATAGAGGACATGTTGGAAGTGCTCCGATATACAGAGGATAAGAAAGTGTCCTTTGCTGCATTCAAGTCGATTGGAGAGGCAAAACGCTGGTGGAGATCAGCGAGATTACTAGAGGAGAAGAGACCTGAGCCTGTAGCGGTGACTTGGAGCCGCTTCAAGGAGTTGTTCTTTGAGCGGTACTTCCCCGCTACTGTTAGAAGTGCGAAGGCAGTGAAGTTTTTGCAGTTGATGTAGGGGCATATGACTGTACAACTGTAAGGACCTGAAGAATAATGATATTTAAATAATAAAGAGGGAGGGAAATGGAAACAGAAACAAAAGGAGGCAGCAAACTTCGTCGACGAACGTGCATTTTGAATATAATAACCCAAAATTTTTTTACACAAGGTCTCGTCAACGAACACAGGGAGTTCTTCGACGAGAAGATATCGAGAGTGGTTTTTGAACAATCTGAATTTCGTCGACGAGAAGGTAGGGTTCGTTGACGAAATTACTTAAGAAATCGTCGACGAGATGACGTGTTTTATCGACGAATCCGGCCCTATAAATAGTTGAAACCTAAATTTTTTTGATGAAAATGCAACGCAAACTCTCTCTCTCTCTCTAAAGCACCTCTCCCTCATTCTCTCTTTGATCCTGGCCCCATTTCTTGCCGGATTGAAGATCTAAGGCCCTTACGACGCTCTTGATAAAGTTCTCTGCAAGTCTACTGGAGTTGATCGTGGGAGAAGTTGGTTTGGAATTCATCTCAAATCCAGGGTAAGACATTTTACTCAGATTATGCCTGCCTTGTAGTTATAAGAAATGTTGTAGGTAAGAAAATACTGATGATTTGTTCTGGGGTATGTTTTTTTCAGGGTGTTGAGTGGAGAACCCTATGGGTGTAGGGCTAGCGTTCAGTAAGAGGCTTTTCAAATATAAGGTAAGGGAAATATACTATACTAGGAAATTTACTTACGTTATTAGAAATTATATATATGTATGTATACCAGATATTATACAAAATATGAATTTTTAAAGTATGTGTGCCTGAGTACATGATATTGATATGGAGTTTTATGCAGTTTTTCAGTATTTCAAATTATACAGATATAGTTAGATATTTGCAGATTTTATACATACAGATATATATAACAGTATACAGATAATTATTCAGAACAGTATATATAGTGTATATAGAAAGCTATGTTTTCCTAAATGTCATAACACTCAGAGTATACAGATAGTTTATACAAACAATTTATAAAGACATATTATGCAGTTATAACATCAAGATGTTACAGTTATTCAGATATCACAGTATTTACAGCACAGAATTATGGTGTTATGGTTATTTTGGAAATATGATGAAAACAATATATATATATATATATATATATATATGTATTTATATAGTATCATATCCCTGTGGAAAGATTATAGATAGATACAGTTTATAGAGCACGGTACCGTTGCTAATATAGATAGAGTGCAATCACATATCTCAGATAGTGTGTGGGTACCGTCAAACTGTATTCGGAGAGGATATAGCTCCTCTGTACGCTGGGTTGAGGGGGCCAATTTGACGAGGTAGTAGCCAATCCCAAGCTAACAAGTGGATGCAGTTTAGCTGGGTTGAGGTAGTGTAGAGTATAATGACTTACCTGGAGGACCAACCAGGTTAAGTCCCGCCTACGGGCCACACAACCCTGTCATGAGGGGTCAAATTATGACATACATAGTCCCAGGGAAAGATCACAGTTATGTATATGTATACAGTTTTACAGTTTTTGTCGTATGTAGTATGATATAACAGTATGAATGATAGAAAGTTCAGATGATACAAATGGTTTAAGCTACTATGCATGTATTTTACAGATTTGTCGGATCATGTAGTTTTTTATATTAATATTATAGTTTTACGACTCGATTGCTACACACTAGTAATATCATATTTCCACTTACTGAGTGTTGTCTCACCCTATTACTTTACCATTTTTCAGGTGAGCCAACTAGGCGAGCAGAGCAGGCTCGCAGATAGAGTGACTTCTTTGTTGCCCTAGTTGTAGGGTAAGTTTTGCACAGAGATGTATTTTTGAGATAGATGATATTAGAGGGAAACGTTTTATGGTTATAGTCTGTATGTATAGAATTTTGGTATTGTATAGTATATATGGTTGTATGACTTATATTTCTGCTACTTAGGTATGGTTATATAGATACAAAAAAAAAAAAAAAATGGAGAAATTTTGAGGATGTTACAACAACAGTATGCAGCCAGTTTATCGAGCTATCTCAGTTTACCTCGAACTTAGTGCCAGATGAGGAAAAGAAGGTGAGGAAGTTTGAGGAGGGTCTGAGTTAGGGATTGTATGAACATGTTGTAGGCTTTCAGGCCCAGAATTTTTCGGAGATAGTTGATAGAGTCATAGTGATTGAGAGTGACCTACAGAGAGGCACTACGGCACATAGTCAGAGGAAGAGGCCCGCGCCTCCAAAAATATATATATAATTAAAGTACAATAATAATAAAATAATAAAAATGGTCATTAAGTTAATATCAATACTAAAGTGTTTTTCTATAGGATCCTTGATTCCATGTTTGATGCCTAAGAAAGACCTTGTCTTAGCGAGTGCTCAGAGACCATTGCGGCTCAGTCGCTCCCTAGAGGTCGGCCTGGTCAAAATGGAATGTCATAGGATAAACAGGATAGACACTGTTTGTACACGTAAATAAGTATATATACATAAAATGGTGTTTTGACAGATATAATTTGTAAAAATACATAATAAGATGATAATAATATAGGTATCATATGTAGGGCTCACAAGACTATGTGGGGTCCACATGAGTCCCGGAGCCACAAGATACTGTTTATATACGTAAATAAGTACATAAAATAATATTTTGACTGATATAATTTGTAAAAATATATGATAAAATAATAATAATATAGGTATCCTATGCGGGGCCCACAAGACTGTGTGGGGCCCACATGAGTCCCGAAGCCGTATAGAGGTTTACACGAGTCTCAAAGTTATGTAGGATGCATAAAATTGTATAAGAATTATTCAAATTACGTAGGATCCATTCGGGTCTCGAAGTTGTGTGGGGCCCACAAGACCATGTGGGGCCCACATGAGTTTCAAAATTTAAATTTAATTCTTGTTCAAAAATAAATAATAAAATAAATAAATACTAAAAATAGTTTAAAAGTAAAAACAATGATAATAATAATGATAATAATGATTAAGAAAAATAATAAAATAACAAAATAATTAATTAACTAATTGACTAATTAATTAGGTAAGTGATTAATTAAAAATTTATTTAATGGGAATGGTGGCAAGCACTCCCACATGGCCTCCATACCCATTCCATACTCAACCCATAACTTGCCCATTCTTTAATTTTTAAAAAATTATAATTTCACCCATCTCCCCACACTTTTATAAATTTCATTTCTTCCCTAAAATTTTCCTATAAATAGGGAGCTCTCAACCTTCATTTTTCCCAACAATTTTCCAAGGAAAAGAAGAATTAGTGAGTGAAAGAATTTGTGGTGGAGAGAGAATTTTGAGTAAGTTCTCACTCACCCACTCTTTCCGATTTCATTTCTTAAAGATAGTTATTGTGTTCGTAGCACACGGTAAAAGAAGAAGGTAAGTAAATTTTGATTGTGTTAGTTTTTTTTTATTTAAAATTCATACCTGAGTTTATTTTATAAGTAAATTTCAATTATGTTAATTAGTTCCACAAAATTTTCATGAGTTTATTTTTTACGCATATTTAATTATACTAGTTCTATCTTTAATATACTTGCATCTATTTTTGGGTTAAAAAATGTTCTAATCCCCTCGAGTAAATTTTCAGCATTTTTTTTTATTCAAAAATAAAATTATATATATTTTTAACACAAAAATTGTGTGGCATGAGTTTATTTCTACGTTGCATTTTTTTTTTTGAAAATATGAGTAAAGATGAGATTTTCACGATATTATTTTAAATTGCCTAAATTATAATAAAATGATTTTAAAACCCCTTATGGCAACGAAAGTTCAAAGTTACAGATGTTCAGTACCGCAGCTTAAAGTTTATACAGATCAGAGTGCACCCACATTGTTTACAGAGTGATTATTTATGTTAGTGGATTTCTCCTGAGTGCACACCTGGTTCCAAACTAGGACTTAATAAGGAAAATCTCACTTAAAGTTTACGTATGTTGATTTAGTTTGGTCGGCCAGCCAGCTAAGTCCAGTCCTCGGACCGCATAACCCAGTCATGGGGGTAAACATGACTTACGGCAAATAGGCCTAAGGGTGGTTTTTATAATATATGTTTATACATAGTTAATTACGTGTACAAAATTACTGATGATTTGAAGGAAAAGTGTGAGTTTAAATGAAAAGGATCATTCTAATGCTTAAATGACGATCTAAAGAAAACGTATAAGGAAAAATATATGTATATTTATCATTAAATATTTATACAGTTTTAAAGTTAAAAGTTTAATTTAACAGTTATAGTATATGATTAAAAAATTTTACTATTATAGTTGATGGTAAAAGTTTTATGCAGAAATTTTTAAATTTATATTTATTCTAGAGACAGTTTTGAAGTTATAATATTAAATATTATTTTACGAAATTTTTAAAAAAACTAATTTTGGCCACACACTAATAATAATCTTATTTACTTACTAAGCGTCGTCTCACTCCAATCATATTTTTATTTCAGATAACTCCAAAGAGCATGTTGGAAATCAGGCTTAACAAGCATGCAGGTGGGGATAGAAAAATAAAGATTTGTTTAGAAATATTAGTATGATATCAGATATTTATGCTTGTGTAATTTTTCTTCTTTGAAACAAATGATTGTAATATGGATAATTAGTGCTCTGGTTTAATAAAAATTGAGTTTATTTGCTTCTGCTGTAAATCAATAGTAAAAAGTTAATATCTCAGACCCCTCGGGGATGGGGTGTTACATTTTCGGATAGGGTCCAACCGAGAGCCATGGAGGAGGCAAGATAGTAGAGGAGGTCAGAGATAGGGGATGGGTGGTTGAGCGGTACAGGATAGACCGATGCCCCCTCTCTGTCCTAGATGCTACAGGAGACACCCAAGAGAGTGTTGGATCAGGGAGGTGATATGTTACCGGTGCTATCAACCTAGCCATATAGTGAGAGATTGCCAAACACCTCCAGTGATTGCGCCTGCTTCTAGATCGTATAGAGGAGGTCACTGGGCACGCCGAGGTGGTCAGCAGAGGAATACCGCCCCAGCACGAGTTTGTGCGCTGACGCCAGGAGATGCTGAGACGGTAGGAGATGTCGTGACAGGTACTGTTTCAATACTGTCATATAAAGTTACTGTCTTATTTGATTCAGGGGTGACTCATTCTTTTATCGCCTAAGAATTTGTTAAATTTTGTGGCATAGAAACTCAGCCATTAGGTATCAGTTTGTCAGTGTCTACGCCGACTGGGGTAGTAGTGTTGTGTAGGAAGGTACTCAGGAACTGTCTAGTTTTTATTCAGGGGAGGTCTTTATTAGTTAACCTGGTGATTTTAGATATGCATGGGTTCGAGGTAATTCTAGGGATGGACTGGCTAGCTACTAACTAGGCCAATATAGACTGTTATCAAAGAGAGGTGGTATTTAGAGCTTTAGGAGGATAGAAGTACATATTTGTGGGGTCAGGTGTACGCACCCTACCACAGATGTTATTCTCCATTCAGGCGAGGAGGTTGTTACTGGAGGGTTGTTAGGGATATTTGGCCCATGTGAAGGAAGTATCAGAAGGGGAGTTGAGGTTAGAGGATATCCTGGTAGTGAGGGATTTTCCTGATATATTTCCTAATGATTTGTCGGGACTACCCCCTCATTGTGAGGTAGAATTTGTTATTAATCTAGTTCCGGGGACAGCACCGATTTCTAAAGCGCCGTACAAAATGACACCGACATAATTAAAAAAATAGTTAAAGGAACAATTATAAGAATTATTAGATAAGGGGTCTATCAGGCTTGGCGTGTCACCCTAGGGGAAAGCTGGTATTGCTTGTGAAAAAAAAAATGGGTCGATGAGAATGTGCATCGACTACATATTTTCATATTTCCATGAGTCGTCCAAAATAGTGGGAACTGTTTAATCCTAAAATTAAGATGCCTATAAGAATGTAAGTTACTAAGTGGGCAACAATTGGACTCCTATGTTTTGTGAAAATTCTTTATTTCGTGGGAAGTGATGTTATCACCATAACCTGAAAACAAACATGAGAATAAGATGTTGCCAAGTATTCTGAAGGATCCCGTGAACCAAATAACACCTAACAGAATCATCTTTAACAACTTACTTAAAAGAAAAATCATAATGATACTCGGACCTTTAGTAATCTACTATCCAGAAGGAAAGCCATACATGCTAGGACCTAGAACTTTATCTTTTTGCTCTATCCTGTGCGAATCCTACTTGGCAATGGGACACTAATTTAACCGTTTAGGCATCAGCTCGGTTGGGATTTGATTTGTATACAACTTAATGTGAAATCTTCTATTGTTGTCTGCAATTGATTGTGGCTTTTGAAGCCATATTCAGAATCTAATCCTTCTACCATTAGCAACTCTCTAGTACAAATGAATATCACCCTTTCCTTCCTCGACCATTTCACACAAGATTTATGCTTCTACACAATGTCCAATCACTGATCACAGCTGACTAAATAACTCCATCAGTATTGTATTTTATACCAAAAAAAAAAAACCAAGACACATGTTTATTGCATATTTGTCCAGTCACTGGAGCAAGATCATAGTTGACTTGAAGTCAGTATATCAGGACGTAGACTTGCCATAATTGCAATCCATGTTTTTCATTAAGGATATTTTCCAACTATGTTTTGATATTCAACGTGTGCCACCATAGGTTAGAAGTTGATTCTTAAAAACTATTGTTAGAATTGGTGTATTCCAAAGAGGGGAGGGGGGTGAATTGGAATTTTAAAATTTATTTCCTAGGTTAAATGAAATACCCGTATAATACAGCCTAGGGTCTTTCTATGCAACCGCCAATAATATAATGTGCGGAAATTTAAATCAAGCGCATAATTCACACCATAACATACATGTGCGGTAAATATAAAGTGCAGAAATATAAACAAGACACACGATATGTTATCGGGGTTTGGCCAACTGGGCCTACGTCCCCGCCTTTAGCTCGCAAGCCCGAGGATTCCATTAATGGCTCACTTAACGGGTGGAGCGGCACCGATTACAACTAGGTCAATTAGCACAAGGCTGACCTTAACCTTTACAACCAGGTCAATTAGCGGGGCTGACCTCAACCTACACCTTACCATGATGGTGCACCTACCTTTCCTAACCGGGTCTAAGCCAATCCGAGACTATTTCATAGGGTTAGTCTCCCTCTTCAGACCTGTGCCTGGAAATACAATAAATTTGCTCACAATGAAATGGTACAGTGATTATGCTTCCATGTAAAGCAGATGTATACCCAATTACGTGCAATCACATGCACCACCAAATGATATAATGAAGTAAGATCAATGTGGTTTAATATATCAACTTTCAAATAAATATTTGCTATCGATGTAATTAGTGCGTGAGAGTGCAAGTAATATACTCTTTGTATCACAAGATGTTTAATCAACATGCTCAAACAAAGATATCAATCAAATCTTAAATATTTCAACTAGCAGGTTATCTTAATCGTATAAAGCTAAAGTAATGTATATGCTTGGTTTGTAAAAGAAGTTTGATCTTTGTATTCAACAAATGATATATAAATCAATGAATATTGCAACAAAGATTTTTATCACATAAACAAATATTTTTTCAAGGGTATGTCAAGATAAATCACAAGATATTTGAAGATGTTTTGAAAAGATTTTGCAATCCAAAAACAAATACAAACTTCACAAGATATTGCAATGAATATGCAATACTTAGAAGTTTAATGGAAGTTTTCTTATGAGAGACTTATAGACAAAGTCCCCTAAGAATACTTAGGTTTGGCTCTCATGAAAAATTGTATCAATCAATCACAAACCAAGGGAGAGCAAACCTTTAGAGCAAACAATCACTCAAAACAAACTTACAAAGGATTTTGACAATAGTAGAAGGTAAGTATGAGTGAATGGAGCTTAGAATTGAATAGTAGGAGTTTTTAAATTTGAGAGAGAATTTTTAATCAAGTTTGCTAATAAAGTTACTAATCATTCCAAATGAAGAGTTATATATAGACTTCCCCTGAAATATAACAGTTAAGGACATGGTTGGAATAATTAGAAAAGATTTAATATTATTTAATTATTTGAACCCTGTTTTTGTGAGTTAACCACGGTAAAAAATAGGTCCAACCCGAGAGCACCGGTCGACCCAAGTTCTTGGGGTTTGGTCGACCGGGCTAGAAATGAACTGTGGTCTCGTTCGACTGGACATATAAGTCCGAAGGCGATTTTTCAATTCTTGCGAGGTTCGGTCGACCATGGTCATTTTGAACTAAGCCTGTCGGTTGATCAGACTGTTGAGTTCCCACACGTGGGAACTCGGTTGACCAAGTTGTTAAAATGTAATTTTCTCTCGGTCGACTAGGAAGTCAAAATGTTGACTTCCTAGGAAGTTCGGTCGACTGGGGCCAAATGAACTACAGGAGTTCGGTCGACTAGGCTGTGGTCAACTAGTTGACCTAGTCCAAGGTCGGTTGACTGGGGGGCATTTGTACCTTAGGGTACGGTCGACCGAAGGTGCACATTTTGTGCATTTCGGTCCTATTTCAAGCATTCAATCACCTTAAACAAATGATCAATCATATGTATGCATGAGTGAGTGTCCTAGGGTCATTTCTAGGTCTTTTTGAAGACACCGAAAAAATCCGGTGTCGGTCAACCGAAGGGTAATCCCTAAGGTCTTTCTAAGGTCATTTTCATTTTGAGTTTACCTCACATACCATATTGGTGATGCAAACAAATATTACAAGACAGACCCTATTTACTATTACAGACCCATGATGAATATCGAAATTAAATACAATCATAAATAAGGTCTTCAAGGCTTCAAATTCAACTCCTTGTGCCATCACATTGATATGCCAACAGTAAACTTGCACATATCCTCAACATGAACCAAATACAACATGTATTTGTCATTATCAAAACCAGGCATGACCTATAAGGTCAACAACTATTTGAAGCAAGAAAAAATAAATTTAGAAACCAATTTGATAGGAAAATAATACCTTACCCTGATTTAAAAGTGTAAGCCCGTGCATTAGTATGACATTGAAAAGGAATTGGGTGATTAGAATTACAGGGAATGTTTAAAAGCTCATATAAATTTTTACTCAAACGAATTACAAATCTATGATGAGAGTTTTGAAGTTCCTTTTATACATTTGATTTGATAGACAAATGATTACACATCCTGGTCTGAGATGTTCCAGCAGGTATGGTCCTTGATGAGTATGAGTCATCATTGCAAGTTCTCTGTTTAAAGATGAGGCTAACCATTGGTGGTAATCTATTTATCATACACCCAAAAGAATGTAGTACTCAGAGATCCAAATGGAGTGATGGTTTCTTTCCAACTAACAAGCTCTTATATTTGACATTTTGAGTGCTTAGGAAAGGATATAATTTGGGCACATGTTTGGGGTTTGTAACAGTAATGAAAGAAATATACGAGTTAACGAATCCCAAACTTCTTTACCCATAGGTGATGAATTTTTAGATATTCTCCCTAGATGATTTATCAGGGTTACCTCCAAGAGGAGATTGAATTTAATATTGATTTGGTGCTAGGAACGGAGCCTATGTCGATTGGTTCATATAGAATGACATTAACTGAACTAAGGCAACTTAGGGTGCAACCAGAAGATATTCTCGACAAGAAATTTGTTTGACCTAGTATATCATCATAGGTTGCACCTGTGTTATTCACTAAGAAACATAATGGGACCTTGAGGCTATGCATTAATCATTGGAAGTTGAATCATGTTACATTAAGAATTGGTATTGATTTCCAGGAATTGGTGGATTATTTGATTAATTGGTAAAATCCTAAAATTTTTGAAGATTGATTTGCAATTAAATTATCACTAATTAAGATTTGGGAATTACACATCCCAAAGACAGAATTGAGTACACAGTAAGATCGCTATAAGTTTCTGGTGTTACCAATTGGGGTTACCAATGCACCTTACATTTTCATAGATATAATGAATCAAGTTAGTTAACCAATTTCGAGGACGAAAGTTTTATAAGAAGGGGAGAATGTAATAATCCCAAAAATAATATGCATGGAAATATAAAAAATAAATAAATTAATTAATAAATTAATAATAATTATTAATTAAATAATATAATATAATATATTAATATAATATAATAGTATAACATAATATATATATATATACATATACACACCTTCCTGGAAGGAAATGTCCTAAGCAGAGGAGCCTGCGTAGGCTCCGTCTCTCTCTCTCTCTCTCTCTCTCTCTCTCTCTCTCTCTCTCTCTCTCTCTCTCTCTCTCTCCCTCCTCCATTTCTCCTTCTCTCTCTCCTCGATTTCCTCAACCCAACGAGCACCGATCGGAAAACAGAAAATACCACTGGGTTCCATTCTCCGCCACCGATATTTTAACCGGAGTGGATTTGTCATAAGAGCGTCGTACACACCACTCTTGGGGTAAGGTAAACTCTCACTCTCTCCTCAAATTTTCCTTAAATCTTCAGTCAAATTGACGATCGGACACCACCACAGGATCCTAAGTTCGATTCTTGTCACGTTAATCAGAGCAGATTTTTGATTTTGGGGTCATAGGTATCACTCCAAAGCTAAAGTGAGGAACACAAATTATGTCAATTATTTTAGAAATTCAACCGATTAAATTATAATATAAGATTATTAAATTAGAGTATTTGATTATAGCAGATTTTTAGGAAATATTTTGAAATTAAGTTAAATTTCAGGGATTTGATTAAATTAGATTTTTTGGAATATTTTTGAATTAGATTGACTGTGATGATTTGATCTTATTGGTATTTTTAATATGTTAGAAATTAAATTTAAATATAGAAAGCATATCAAACCCTTGTTTTTAGAATTTAACCGGTTAATGGGAGTGTGTGAGCCTAGGAAATGTTAAAAATAATTATTATTCTGGGAATTGAATTGATTGATTTGGGGGAAATATGAATTTTAGGGTTTTGAGTTTTGAACGCAGCAGACATGGGATTGGGAATTTTAGCGAGCCTCTCAGTAAGTCAGGTAAGGGGAATAAATTATAACAATTATTTTGAGAACTACTGGTTGAATTAATACGTGTAAATGAGAATATGATATTTTGCCTAAAATTATTATGATACGAATATTAGATAAAATTGTGTGACATATGATTTATACTGAATTGTGATGTTTTGGGATTTGTAATATGGGAAATGACGTAAAGTGGTAAATAAAATTTTTTTATTAAGAATGATGAATTATGTTATACCAACGTGTATTTTACTGGGAAGTGATGGAATATGAAATATGAATATAGAAATGTTTTCTATGATAAATGAGGAAATATGAAATGATGATATATTTTATTGAGAAATGTTGAAATACGTGAAATGGAATATATACTGAAATGTGAGCACTACAATGTGAATATTACAATGTGAGTACTGAAATGCGAATACTGAACTGTGAAAATGAGTTCCTACTGATGCCGATGGGGAGGTATGCTCAGTATGGAAATTGGGTGTGTAATTCCTACTGATGCGGATGGGGAGGTATGTTTTGTGTAAAAATTGTGTGTGTAGTACCTAGTGATGCCGATAGGGAGGTATGCTCAGTATGAAAATTGTGTGTGTGCAGTTCCTATTGATGCCAATGTGGAGGTATGCTCAGTATGAAAATTGTGTGGGTGATGTTCTTAATGACGCCGTTGGGGAGGTATGCTCAGTATGGGAACCACATTGTGAAGTTCCTACTGATGCTGTTGAGGAGGAATGCTCAGTATGGAAAGTAAGTATGTGTTGAGAGTTAAAATTAGGCGATCTGTTGTATTATGTAAAGTACATATATGTGGATTTACGTATACATGGATATTTATTGAGTTAGAACATGTTCTTGAGAATGAAAGCTGTTGAATACGCATTTGAGAAATGAAAGCTTATGAAAGCTATAGAGAATTAATATGAGAAATGAAAGAGTGTGAGTTTAATAACATAAATTATTAGAGCGAAGTAAAACTCTCTGCCTGAGGACTTATTGAGTAAGGTGAGTGCCCTAATAAGTATCAGTTGTAGCCACACCCTAGTTAATCGGGCAAGATTACAAACGATATCAGAGCAAAAGGGTGTTACATGTATGGGCGTGTAATCTCCCCTATCCTCGGGAACTTTTGCTGATAAATATGGGTTGCTTATGTATGAATTTGAGAGATGGAATAAAAGCTTATAAAAAATTATGTTTTATATCTATATGATTATGAGCACATATCAATATATTTTCTCAGATGATATAATCACTTAAATGAGTATATTATTATATAACTAAACTCATACTGCCACAAATTGTAAATAGTTTATTCCGTCTTACTGAGAGTTGTCTCACCCAAATATCTAAACTTTTCAAGGAATCGAGACAGAGCAATAGATAGAGCTCTGAGATAGAGGGAAGCTAGTATCCTGATAGACAGGGTAAGTATTTTGAGTTGGAGGGTGTGTTTTGTGAAATCCACTGGGATATTTTATGGAGTTATGGAGATGTATATGTGTATGTATAGATATATAGTACTCTGATATTTGTATTCAAAATGGTATGTAAATATTGATTTCCGTTGTTAGGAATGTAAATATATGATGAACTGATTATCCGGTACCCTACTTCAGGTCGGGTCTTATTAATATGGTATCGGAGTTTGTGACGTGACAGATGATTGTTTATTGTTATTGATTATTATATATATATATATATATATATATATATATATATATATATAAAATGATATTGAAATTAGGGCGTCGGATCGAGTTACTACAATATTGATAATAATTTGTGCATTCTAGATTTACTGGAATGTGGGAAATTAATACATTCAATCTTGTAACGACTTGTGATCTTTACATAATTCAAGGTAATTTCATAAAAAGAATTTTACATTATTAAAAAAATACTATTAAGTGTGTTATGTACTTTTCTATATACCAATGATAGAATTGTGATGTGAAATCTAATTTAATAAGGGAGACAAGCATATTTTTTGAAACTTTAGCAAGCAAAGAGTCAAAACAAAAATATTTCAAGGGAAGTTAATTGATACACTATGCCCTTTTAATTTTTTTAAAAAAAATTACTTATGAATTTCTTACTATCAAACCTTTTGATACAATGATTAAATGGTTAAAATGACAAATGACAAATGACAAATTGTTATTATATGATAATAGTCAACCTAAAATTCAAACCTAAAGTATTATTCAGTTGAGGTGATAGTATTTCTCAAGTGTTGTTTATTTTATTTTTGTTTATTTTTTTGTTATTTTTTGTGTGAAAAAAGAGAATATATGACCTAAAATTCAACCCCTTGCCCACCCCCACACTTCACGTCTCAATTGAAATATTTGGTTCCAATTGATTTAAGCAAAAGTTAGGGCTACAAATGAACAAAAGTACTAAAAAATTGATCGAACAGTTAATAATACTTCAAAAACTTAAGCCCACACGTAAAAGACTATTAAAAAATTATTTAAATATGTCATTTGCTACCCATAAAGTTAGGCTTTTAAAATAGGCACTCATTTGTCAAATTTATAAGATCATAATAACTTCCTTAAGATTTTTCCAAACCCTAATGATCAAAATGCTTCTATTTGTCAAAACAAAAAAAACTTTACAGGTAACTATAAAAATGTCACCAGTTAATCACAAAATAACACGGCAAAGATTTTCTTGCCACTTATGAACAAAAGAAAACACGGCTACCCTACAAAATTTATTGCATAAAATATTAATATTTCATAATTGGCGGAGCAAATTTATATAGACAGATATATTTATCTACAGGCGTAATACCTCAAGGGGGAATCGAACCCTTAACCTTAGGGTTTACCCTTACCACTAGAGTTGGCCCGGCTAAACCATACACACACACACACATACATACATACATACACACACACACACACATATATATACATATGCTTCGAAAACTCTCAATAATTGTAACTGAGTAATACTATATGGAAAAGACGTAATTGATTCCACAACTCCCTCATGATAAATTAAAAGTTAACCTTTGTGATTATACGTTCGCATGCGCATATATATATATATAAGGGGAGAAAGAAAAGAGAGGAAAAATGAGGAAGAAGAGGACAGAGAGAACAGTAGGTTTGACTGGCCCTTCGGCTTTTGGGGGTAAAGACAATCTCAAGAAATTCCACGCATTGGGCTGGACTCAAGTCCACTTGGTGTGAACACACCTCTGCAACTAGCTGGTCTTCTCTTCTGTGGGGCCCATCACCCCAAAAATTAATTTTAACAGATGAATAGAGCCCAATGCATGAGCCCCATCCCCAATCCCCTGTTTTCTGTTGTTGCAGTGCGTCTAGAAGCAGAGCCTGCTATCATATTCATAGCGCCATGCTTAATTCATGCACTCCTAGGGTCCTATACAAACTAAATTTCAACTGAAGCTTCCATCCAATGTCTTGAAATAATTCTTTTATATATAAATAAAATCCTAGACTCCTAAGGTCCTATACATGTTATAAAATTTTGATAATTTAAATATTTTTTTTTGAATTTTCAATTTGAGATTTTTCTTTTTGATAACTTTTATTCACGCCGTACCCTATAATCAAACAAAAATAGAGAAGTCCAAAGATATGCCCCGGAGATGAAGACAAACAAAAATATCATTTTGCTTAAACTTTACCAATTTAATAATGTTTTTGGTTCATAAAAAATATAGCTTTAAAATTGGAGAATATCATAAAAGATAATTCTGTTTTGCAATTTGTAATTGCCTAAATTTCTTTAAATGTTATATTGATGCTTGATTTTTATGTCTAAAAGTGACAATTCTCTTGTAGAAATGTAAGGTAAGGATGTGTACTACAGACCCATTATGGTCCGCCCCCTTCTCTGGACCTCGCCTATGCGAGAGCTTTGTGCATCGGGTTGCCCTTTTATGTGATTTTTCCGTTCGTAAAAGTTTACAATTTTATGATTCAACCTCACAATTTGATCCGATAAATCTCCCGACAATTTGAAGGTAAGATGTTAGATAATAGCAACATCGATTGTGCGTGAATGTATTGATCTATTCAAAGACCATAGATTTGGTTCAATGTCTTAACTTAATCAAATTAACTTATTGGAAATCAAATCATTCTTGGGTGATGATAAAATTATAGTTTAAATTCAATGGATATGCTAATAAGATTTT
Organism: Malania oleifera; assembly: GCF_029873635.1. Classification (NCBI taxonomy): domain Eukaryota; kingdom Viridiplantae; phylum Streptophyta; class Magnoliopsida; order Santalales; family Ximeniaceae; genus Malania; species Malania oleifera. The sequence goes on along the minus strand of NC_080423.1, from coordinate 92,181,195 downwards.
CATGTTATTCCTCTATCAAATGAAATGCATTTAGACCCTATGTTGCATTGTTATTTTGTCATATTAGTATGCATACATTATTTAACATTTTGTCTTCAAACAACTTACCATATCTAACTATAGTTGATCAGAATGCATATATTTAAGTATTATTTCATGCCTTACATTTCAATGGATTAAGATTTTTCATATTATTTCTCTATCAAATGAAATGCATTTAGACCCTATATTGTATTGTTATTTTTTCATATTAGTACAAATATATTATTTAATATTTTTTCTTCAAATAACTTACCATATCTAACTGTAGTTTATCAAAATGCCTGTATCTAAGTGTCATTTGATGCCTTATATTTCAAATATACCTTTAGCTGTGGTTTTAGGGTTTATCATGTATTGATAGTGAGAAGTTTTATGTGATATAATGTGATTGAGTATGCCATGTTTAGTGCTTATCTTCTTTGTTTTTCTTGTTTTTTCTTTTTCCCCCTTCTTTCTTCTCTTCAACTAAGTTCATTCATCCATTTTCCATATTTTGCTGTAACCAATAAGTAGCATAGTTCGAAAAAGATCGATGTTTTCTCTTGATGCTACTCTAATACTCGAAACAAGTCTCTACAATATAATGACTCCTATCTGCTAAAGTTTTTCCATGTACTCGAAGTTGAACACTTACCATTATATTTGGAGGGTAAAGAGATGGCCATTTGAGCTCATAGGCCCAAATAAGAAAGAGATGTAGACTTCTTAGCGAAGAATACTATAAACAAGTTACAAATATTAATATAATGTAAAATGGAGCATGTTTCATGTGAATAAAAGAATATCACAATTTTTGACACAGACCGAAAAAGTAAAATGTGAGTAAGAAAATTTTGGACCATGTGAAACTTTTTCATAAAGTTATTTTCAGCTTGTCATGTGAAAATAGTTTATTAATTTTTTTATTGAGTTTAATTGTGTTGTGCTTCTCACGATAGGGTTCTACTCCTTAAGTGCACGAGCTTAAAATTCTAACTTGATCTTATTTTGTTAAACGTCCCAGCCGGGAGTATATAGTCTGAAAGAGGGGGGGGGGGTGAATAGACTCTTTTTGTGTATAAATGATTTTGTCTACAAAACAAAAGTTTTGACAAGATGCAAACAATTATATCACAATATATGAAATTTAAGTCATGCACAAGACAAATAATAAAGAGTATAGGGAGAGAAAATCAACACCGGTATTTTTACATGGTTCGGCACCAAGCCTATGTCCACGCCTTAGCACAAAGCTAAGGATTCCACAATCCACTATGAATACTCCTTCACCGACGGAGCAAGCCTTAAAACTCGGAAACAAATCCCTACCGCGCTCACCAAGAGCTTTCACCAAACAGTTAACCAAGAGCCTTACAACTCTGTTTACAAAGAACCGTTACAAGAAGATGATTAAATTGTGATGCCCTGTTTTTTTTTCAACTAATTACCTCTAATACCATAATAATAATAATAATAATAATAATAATAATAATAAAGACAATCAAGTCAATCTGGACCCAAAATGGGGTATTTTTAGCAGAAAATACCGTGCTCTATAAACTGTATCTATCTATAATCTTTCGACAGGGATATGATACTATATAAATACATATATACATATATATATATATATATATATATATATTTATTGTTTATACTCTGAGTGTTATGGCATTTAGGAAAACATAGCTTTCTATATACACTATATATACTGTTCTGAATAATTATCTGTATACTGTTATATATATCTGTATGTATAAAAATAATAATAATAATAATAATAATAATAATAATAATAATAATAATAATAATAATAATAATAATAAAGACAATTGAGTCAATCTGGACCCAAAATGGGGTACCGGGAATACATCTGTCCACACACATACTTTATCTATGCAACGAAAAACATAACACGTTTAAACTTTATTTACAACACCAGAGTACTACATGTCTCGAAAATATACTCATGACCCCCAAAATAAGTCAACCACTAATTCAAAGTTTATACACTCATAATCGTGTTTTTCAAAATAAACCCACATACCCTGCACTATAGGGCGACGCATCCTCTATCTCGAAGCTCGCTCTGCCTGACGTTCCGAATTTCCTGAAATATTTAAGATCTATGGGGTGAGATACCTCTCAGTAAATGGGAATAAATTATTATCAGTGTGTGGCAGTGAATTTCAGTGTATCATATCATGTTTATAAAAATATTGATTTAACTAAGGTATCATAGGAATCTGTACTCATATCCATAACATATATGTATACTTGTAACCATTTACTTTTTTCGAAAATATAATCATGCTCAATAAATATTTCAGTATACAAAGTATCATATATGTCAAAGTACTATCATATGAGTGTATCGCGTTTGTAATGAGGAAACCTATCCATCTTATAGTCATGTAATAACCCCACATGATTGGGTGGTGCGGTTCGAAGGCGGGACTTAACCTTGGTTGGCTTATCAGGCTAAGTCGGAATACCTTGTTGTTGACCCTATGGGTTATACCTTGGTTTGATTATGACAAATACTCAGGTATTTAATGTCTACTGAGTTGATGTGCAGGTTTATCTTAGCGGTATCATATGATGGCACTCGGAGACTCGGAGGAAAATGAAGACCCTAGTTATAATTTAATTGTTGTAATTTCTATTTGGGTCTGTCATATTTAATTAAGAAAAAGTCTGTAATAATCAGCATATCATGCATGTAAAACTACAAAGCACAAAGACTATAGAATGACTCTAGGTCCCTACACATCTCTTGAAAATCAAATGACCATTGAAAGACCTTAGGGAACACCCTTTGGTCAATCGGTCGACCGACACTGGATTTTTTTCTGGTGCCTTCAAAAGGACCTAGAAATGAACCTAGAACACTCACTTATGCACGTATATGAATGATCACTTGAATAGGGTGACTTTGGAATGAAACAGGACCGAAATGTACAAAATGTGCACCTTCAGTTGACCAACCTGTGTAGTTCATTCTACCCCCGGTTGACTGAACCCGGTCTGGGTCAACCATTTGACCATAGCCCGGTCGACCAAGCTATGATAGTTTAATTTACCTTGGTTGATCATATCCCTGTCAAAGTACTATCATATAATCACTGGAGGTGTTTGGCAATCTCTCACTATATGGCTAGGTTGATAGCACCGGTAACATATCACCTCCCTGATCCAACACTCTCTTGGGTGTCTCCTATAGAATCTAGGACAGAGAGGGGGCATCGGTCTATCCTGTACTGCTCAACCACCCATCCCCTATCTCTGACCTCCTCTACTATCTTGCCTCCTCCATGGCTCTCGGTTGGACCCTACCCGAAAATGTAGCACCCCATCCCCGAGGGGTCTGAGATATTAACTTTTTACTATTGATTTACAGTAGAAGCAAATAAACTCAATTTTTATTAAACCAGAGCACTAATTATCCATATTACAATCATTTGTTTCAAAGAAGAAAAATTACACAAGCATAAATATCTGACATCATACTAATATTTCTAAACAAATCTTTATTTTTCTATCCCCACCCGCATGCTTGCTAAGTCTGATTTCCAACATGCTCTTCAGAGTTATCTGAAATAAAAATATGATTGGAGTGAGACGACGCTCAGTAAGTAAATAAGATTATTATTAGTGTGTGGCCAAAATGAGTTTTTTTAAAAATTTCGTAAAATAATATTTAATATTATAACTTCAAAACTATCTCTAGAATAAATATAAATTTAAAAATTTCTGCATAAAACTTTTACCATCAACTATAATAGTAAAATTTTTTAATCATATACTATAACTGTTAAATTAAACTTTTAACTTTAAAACTGTATAAATATTTAATGATAAATATACATATATTTTTCCTTATACGTTTTCTTTAGATCGTCATTTAAGCACTAGAATGATCCTTTTCATGTAAACTTACACTTTTCCTTCAAATCATCAGTAACTTTGTACACGTAATTAACTATGTATAAATATATATTATAAAAACCACCCTTAGGCCTATTTGCCGTACGTCATGTTTACCCCCATGACTGGGTTGTGCGGTCCGAGGACTGGACTTAGCTGGCTGGCCAACCAAACTAAATTAACGTATGTAAACTTTAAGTGGGATTTTCCTTATTAAGTCCTGGTTCCGAACCAGGTGTGCACTCAGGAGAAATCTACTAACATAAATAACCACTCTGTAAACAATGTGGGTGCACTCTGATCTGTATAAACTTTAAGCTGCGGTACCGAGCATCTATAACTTTGAACTTTCGTTGCCATAAGGGGTTTTAAAATCATCTTATTATAATTTAGGCAATTTAAAATAATATCGTGAAAATCTCATCTTTACTCATATTTTCAAAAAAAAATGCAACGTAGAAATAAACTCATGTCACACAATTTTTGTGTTAAAAATATATATAATTTTATTTTTGAATAGAAAGAAATGCTGAAAATTTACTCGAGGGGATTAGAACATTTTTTAACCCAAAAATAGATGTAAGTATATTAAAGATAGAACTAGTATAATTAAATATGCGTAAAAAATAAACTCATGAAAATTTTGTGGAACTAATTAACATAATTGAAATTTACTTATAAAATAAAATCGGGTATGAATTTTAAATAAAAAAAAACTAAAATAATCAAAATTTACTTACCTTCTTCTTTTACCTTGTGCTACGAACACAATAACTATCTTTAAGAAATGAGATCGGAAAGAGTGGGTGAGTGAGAACTTACTCAAAATTCTCTCTCCACCACAAATTCTTTCACTCACTAATCCTTCTGTTCCTTGGAAAATTGTTGGAAAAAATGAAGGTTGAGAGCTCCCTATTTATAGGAAAATTTTAAGGAAGAAATGAAATTTATAAAAGTGTGGGGAGATGGGTGAAATTATAATTTTTAAAAAATTAAAGAATGGGCAAGTTATGGGTTGAGTATGGAATGGGGATAGAGGCCATGTGGGAGTGCTTGCCACCATTCCCATTAAATAAATTTTTAATTAATCACTTACCTAATTAATTAGTCAATTAGTTAATTAATTATTTTGTTATTTTATTATTTTTATTAATCATTATTATCATTATTATTATCACTGTTTTTACTTTTAAACTATTTTTAGTATTTATTTATTTTATTATTTATTTTTGAACAAGAATTAAATTTGAATTTTGAAAACTCATGTGGGCCCCACATGGTCTTGTGGGCCCCACACAACTTCGAGACCCGAATGGATCCTACGTAACTTGAATAATTCTTATACGATTTTATACATCCTACATAGCTTTGAGACTCGTGTAAACCTCCATACGGTTTCGGGACTCATGTGGGCCCCACACAGTCTTGTGGGCCCCGCATATTATACCTGTATTATTATTATTTTATCATATATTTCTATAAATTATATCAGTCAAAATATTATTTTATGTACTTATTTACGTATATAAACAGTGTCTTGTGGCTTCGGGACTCATGTGGACCCCACATAGTCTTGTGAGCCCGACATATGATACCTATATTATTATCATCTTATTATGTATTTTTACAAATTATATCTGTCAAAACACCATTTTATGTATATATACTTATTTACGTGTACAAACAGTGTCTATCCTATTTATCCTATGAAATTCCATTTTGACCAGGCCGACCTCTAGGGAGCGACTGAGCCGCAATGGTCTCTGAGCACTCGCTAAGATAAGGTCTTTCTTAGGCATCAAACATGGAATCAAGGATCCTACAGAAAAACACTTTAGTATTGATATTAACTTAATGACCATTTTTATTATTTTATTATTATTGTACTTTAATTATATATATATTTTTTGAGGCGCGGGCCTCTTCCTCTGACTATGTGCCGTAGTGCCTCTCTGTAGGTCACTCTCAATCACTGTGACTCTTTCAACTATCTCCGAAAAAGTCTGGGCCTGAAAGCCTACAACATGTTCATACAATCCCTAACTCAGACCCTCCTCAAACTTCCTCACCTTCTTTTCCTCATCTGGCACTAAGTTCGAGGTAAACTGAGATAGCTCGATAAACTGGCTGCATACTGTTGTTGTAACATCGTCAAAATTTCTCCATTTTTTTTTTTATCTATATAACCATACCTAAGTAGCAGAGATATAAGTCATACAACCATATATACTATACAATACCAAAATTCTATACATACAGACTATAACCATAAAACGTTTCCCTCTAATATCATCTATCTCAAAAATACATCTCTGTGCAAAACTTACCCTACAACTAGGGCAACAAAGAAGTCACTCTATCTGCGAGCCTACTCTGCTCGCCTAGCTGGCTCACCTGAAAAATGGTAAAGTAATAGGGTGAGACAACACTCAGTAAGTGGAAATATGCTATTACTAGTGTGTGGCAACCGAGTCGTAAAACTATAATATTAATATAAAAAACTACATGATTTGACAAATCTGTAAAATACATGCATAGTAGCTTAAACCATTTGTATCATCTGAACTTTCTATCATTCATACTGTTATATCATACTATATACGACAAAAGCTGTAAAACTGTATACATATACATAACTGTGATCTTTCCCTAGGACTATGTATGTCATAATTTGACCCCTCATAACAGGATTGTGTGGCCCGTAGGTGGGACTTAACCTGGTTGGTCCTCCAGGTAAGTCATTATACTCTACACTACCTCAACCCAGCTAAACTGCATCCACTTCTTAGCTTGGGATTGGCTACTACCTCGTCAAATTGGCCCCCTCAACCCAGCGTACAGAGGAGCTACATCCTCTCCGAACATAGTTTGACGGTACCCACACACTATCTGAGATATGTGATTGCACTCTATCTATATTAGCAACGGTACCGTGCTCTATAAACTGTATCTATCTATAATCTTTCGACAGGGATATGATACTATATAAATACATATATATATATATATATTTATTTATTGTTTTCATCATATTTCCAAAATAATCATAACACCATAATTTTGTGCTGTAAATACTGTGATATCTGAATAACTGTAACATCTTGATGTTATAACTGCATAATATGTCTTTATAAATTGTTTGTATAAACTATCTGTATACTCTGAGTGTTATGGCATTTAGGAAAACATAGCTTTCTATATACACTATATATACTTGTATGATAAGTATCTATTGGGTAAATATCTATTTATATATGTATATACTATAAATCATGATATTCTGAAAAAACTATATAAATTCTATATCAGGCAAATATCCACTCAGGCCACACAGATAATAAAAACTCACATTCTAGAAAAAATGGATGATAAACTGACATATATATATATATATATATATATATATATATGTATATACAAAATTTTTTGATAACCTTGCTAAAATTCCTAGCATAGCATATTTCCCTTACCTCATTTCTAAAAAGCCCCTACAAAGTCTAGTCTTGCACCCATAGGGTTCCACATTCAATATCCTGAAAATAGCATCTCCTTGAAGAAAATTTCAATATTTCTTTAACTATTACATTTTCTACAACTATGGGAAAGGTCAATACTAAATAAAAAACTTTTCCCTGAATTTGGGATGGAGTTCAAGTCAGCCCGACCAACGATCCACTCCAACAGATTTGAAGAGAACTTTTCCAGCAGCGTCGTGGTGGCCTCGGATCTTCGAACAACAAGAAACGGAGCCGAAATCGAAGAGAGAAGGGGAGAGGGTCAATTTTTATAGAGAGAGAGAGAGAGAGAGAGAGAGAGAGAGAGAGAGAGAGAGAGAGAGAGAGAGAGAGAGTTCATGTGCGATTTTCTGCTAAAAATATGGTTTTTGGCTTACTTATAGACAATCAAGTCAATCTAGATACGGTACCGTGCTCTATAAACTGTATCTATCTATAATCTTTCGACAGGGATATGATACTATATAAATACATATATATATATATATATATATTTATTGTTTTCATCATATTTCCAAAATAATCATAACACCATAATTTTGTGCTGTAAATACTGTGATATCTGAATAACTGTAACATCTTGATGTTATAACTGCATAATATGTCTTTATAAATTGTTTGTATAAACTATCTGTATACTCTGAGTGTTATGGCATTTAGGAAAACATAGCTTTCTATATACACTATATATACTGTTCTGAATAATTATCTGTATACTGTTATATATATCTGTATGTATAAAAATAATAATAATAATAATAATAATAATAATAATAATAATAATAATAATAAAGACAATTGAGTCAATCTGGACCCAAAATGGGGTACCGGGAATACATCTGTCCACACACATACTTTATCTATGCAACGAAAAACATAACACGTTTAAACTTTATTTACAACACCAGAGTACTACATGTCTCGAAAATATACTCATGACCCCCAAAATAAGTCAACCACTAATTCAAAGTTTATACACTCATAATCGTGTTTTTCAAAATAAACCCACATACCCTGCACTATAGGGCGACGCATCCTCTATCTCGAAGCTCGCTCTGCCTGACGTTCCGAATTTCCTGAAATATTTAAGATCTATGGGGTGAGATACCTCTCAGTAAATGAGAATAAATTATTATCAGTGTGTGGCATTGAATTTCAGTGTATCATATCATGTTTATAAAAATATTGATTTAACTAAGGTATCATAGGAATCTGTACTCATATCCATAACATATATGTATACTTGTAACCATTTACTTTTTTCAAAAATATAATCATGCTCAATAAATATTTCAATATACAAAGTATCATATATGTCAAAGTACTATCATATGAGTGTATTGCGTTTGTAATGAGGAAACCTATCCATCTTATAGTCATGTAATAACCCCACATGATTGGGTGGTGCGGTTCGAAGGCGGGACTTAACCTTGGTTGGCTTATCAGGCTAAGTCGGAATACCTTGTTGTTGACCCTATGGGTTATACCTTGGTTTGATTATGACATACTCAGGTATTTAATGTCTACCAAGTTGATGTGCAGGTTTATCTTAGCGGTATCATATGATGGCACTCGGAGACTCAGAGGAAAATGAAGACCCTAGTTATAATTTAATTGTTGTAATTTCTATTTGGGTCTGTCATATTTAATTAAGAAAAAGTCTGTAATAATCAGCATATCATGTATGTAAAACTACAAAGCTCAAAGACCATAGAATGACTCTAGGTCCCTACACATCTCTTGAAAATCAAATGACCATCGAAAGACCTTAGGGAACACCCTTTGGTCGATCGGTCGACCGACACTGGATTTTTTTCTGGTGCCTTCAAAAGGACCTAGAAATGAACCTAGAACACTCACTTATGCACGTATATGAATGATCACTTGAATAGGGTGACTGTGGAATGAAACAGGACCGAAATGTACAAAATGTGCACCTTCAGTTGACCAACCTGTGTAGTTCATTCTACCCCCGGTTGACTGAACCCGGTCTGGGTCAACCATTTGACCATAGCCCGGTCGACCAAGCTATGATAGTTTAATCTACCTTGGTTGACCGAACTCCTAGGAAGTCAACATTTTGACCTCCTAGTCAATCGAGAAGAATTTGTATACCACTAACTTGGTCGACCGAGTTCCCACGTGTGGGAACCCAATGGTCTGGTCGACCGACCGACCTAGTTCATTTTCACCCTAATCGACCGAACCTCGGACATACGAAAAAATCGCCTCGGACATACATGTCCGGTCAACCGAGAGGATAGTTCATTTTTAGCCCGGTCGACTGAACCTCAAGAATTTGGGTCAACAGAAAGTGTTTTTGGTCTACCGGTGCTCTCGGGTTGGACCTATTTTTTACTACGGTTTATTTTTTAAAACAGGGTTAATGGGGTTAAAATGTTTAAAACAAATATAATAATACCCTACATGTCCTAATGGCTAAAATTTTTCCTTTCTCTATATATAGGGCTTCATTTGCAATAATTAGCAAGAGATTAGCCTAAATAATTAGCAAAAATCCTCTAAATCTCAAAAACCTATTTTAGCCTATTCCACTCCAAATACTCACGTATATTCATTCTCTTGATATATCTTAGCATTGTGAGTATATTTTTGTGTGCTAGTACTTATTAGGTATTGCTAATACTCTCATTGCCTTGCTTGAATATTTGAAATTGATTTTGGGGAGTTTGGCATAGTTTATCCCACAGATTTAACTTGATAAATCTTGTGTAGGGATAAACTAAGTAAGTTTAGGATATTTGCATCTTGTTGCAAGTGTCCAAGGTTTTTGTTTATGCAAATATTTTTTCAAAGAAGCAAATATTTTCAAACTAGTAGTGCATATTACATTGAAGAAAACCCTTTTGAACTAGTTTGATTATCTGATTCGTATCTTTGGAATATTGATTTGCTATTGAAGTACTTTGCTTAGATTCGAAGATATTGCTTGTATTCAACACTTTTGAGTATCATACTGATTATATTATATTGAGCGTAGATTGCACATATACACCACTGAACTTATAGTTCATACATATTTGGTGTGAATTGATTATTACTTGCGCATATTGGGTACATATCTGTTTTACGTGAAAGCACAATCACTGTACCATTTTATTGAGTGAATATTGTTGTATTTCCAAGCATGGCCTGAGGGGGCGGTAATCCTGCCTGGTAAGGATTGGTTAGGTTGAGGTCAACCCTGTGTTAATTGACCTAGTTGTAAAGGTTGAGGTCAGTCCTATGCTAATTGACCTGATTGTTTAGGTACCGCTCCACCCATCAAGTGAGCCTATAGTGGTAATCCTTGTGCTTGTTAGTCAAGGCGGGGACGTAGGCAATTTGGCCGAACCCTAATAACATATCGCGTGTATTGTTTACCTTTTTGCACCTTACTTTTCTACACGTGTATGTTTAATTTCTAAATTGCATAGATTGACGTTAGGCTGTGTTATACTGTTATTAGTGGATTGACCTAGGGGAAAAAAAATATTAAATACCAATTCACCCCCCTCTTGGGATTGCACCAAAGCTAACACTCATCTGTAGTACAATTGGCCCACCACAGCCTGGTCCGGCCATAGGGGCAGTTAACATTTCTCCGAAGGCCCAATCGACTTCCAATACCTACACGCTCCCCGAACTGTGTGGTTGCACTAATTTAGTCACTAGCAACGGTACCATGCTCTCATTTCATTAAACAATAGGGTTCTCATTTCCATCACTCATTTTACATACAAATCTATTTTCCCAAAAGCTATCATTTCTCGTAAACATGCCCAAGCACATGAGTATCCATGTGTAACACATCTCGTTTGTAACTCATGTTTGTTTGTCATATCTATCTGTAAAGACCCGTAAAATTGTGATAATTAAATAATAAAAGAAGAAGGAAAGGGAAATTTCAAAAAAGGGCTTCTTGAACACCCTTCAGTATTTGGGGCATAACTTTTGCTAGAAATGTCCAAAAAAAGGACAATCTTGGTGACCCTGGAAAGCTAAGAAAAAATTCCACAACTTTCATGTTGATGACTTTTTATGATTCAGGTCACTCGTTGACGAGAACAGGAGATTTATTGACGAGTGACTAGTTGACACTAGTTGATGAGTGTAGGGGACTAGTTGACGAGTCCAACGGACAGAATGACGCTAATGGGTAAAAAATGTTAGTTTTGTTTGAAAATTGCTCTCAATGGTCCAATAACGGCTAGTTGGATATTTTGACTATAAATACAAGCTACTACGCTTGTCTAGACATGGTTTTGATGATTTTAAACCCAACCAAAAAGTCTTTTAATCACTTAAAACATTCTTGGATAAAAGTATATGAAATATATTAAGTCTAATAGAGTTTAATAATTGTTCAAAAGAGTTTTCTCTTGACTATAAGATATCTTGTTAATAAAAACATATTTGAAAAACTATTTTGATATCTTATATGCTTACTATGTCCTTTAACAATCCCCTGTTTTCTGTTGTTGTTGTAGTGCGTCTAGAAGCAGAGCCTGCTATCATATTCATAGTGCCATGCTTAATTCATGTACTCCTAGGGTCCTATACAAACTAAATTTCAACTGAAGCTTCCATCCAATGTCTTGAAATAATTCTTTTATAGAATCCTAAGGTCCTATATATGTTATAAAATTTTGATAAATTAAATATTTTTTTTTTAATTTTCAATTTGAGATCTTGTTTTTGATAACTTTTATTCACGCCATACCCTATAATCAAACAAAAATAGAGGAGTCCAAAGATATGCCCCGGAGATGAAGACAAAAAAAAAAAAAAAAAATTCATTTTGCTTAAACTTTACAAATTTAATAATGTTTTTGGTTCGTAAAAAATATAGCTTTAAAATATGAGAATATCATAAAAGATAATTCTATTTTGCAAAATCTTATTGCCATTCCTAATTTAAACTCTGTTATCATTTGTAATTGCCTAAATTTCTTAAAATGTTATATCGATGTTTGATTTTTATATCTAAAAGTGACAATTCTCTTGCAGAAATGTAAGGTAAGGATGTGTACTATACACCCATTATGGTCCGCCCCCTTCTGTAGACCTCGCATATGCGAGAGCTTTGTGCATCGGGTTGCCCTTTTATGTGATTTTTCAGTTCGTAAAAATTTACAATTTTATGATTCAACCTCACAATTTGATCCGATAAATCTCCCGATAATTTGAAGGTAAGATGTTAGATAATAGCAACATTGATTGTGCATGAATGTATTGATCTATTCAAAGACCATAGATTTGGTTCAATGTCTTAACTTAATCAAATTAACTTATTGGAAATCAAATCATTCTTGGGTGATGATAAAATTATAGTTTAAATTCAATGGATATGCTAATAAGATTTTCATGCTATTCTTCTATCAAATGAAATGCATTTAGACCCTATGTTGCATTGTTATTTTATCATATTAGTATGCATACATTATTTAACATTTTGTCTTCAAACAACTTACCATATCTAACTACAGTTGATCAGAATGCATGTATCTAAGTATCATTTCATGCCTATATTTCAATGGATTGATATTTTTCATATTATTTCTCTATCAAATGAAATGCATTTAGACCCTATCTTGTATTGTTATTTTATCATATTAGTACAAATATATTATTTAACATTTTGTCTTCAAATAACTTACCATATCTAACTACAGTTTATCAAAATGCATGTATCTAAGTGTCATTTGATGCCTTATATTTCAAATATGCTTGTAGCTGTGGTTTTAGGGTTTATCATGTATTGATAGTGAGAAGTTTTATGTGATATTATGTGATTGAGTATGCCTTGTTCAGTGCTTATCTTCTTTGTTTTTCTTGTTTTTTTTCTTTTTTCCACTTCTTTCTTCTCTTGAACCGAGTTCATTCATCCATTTTCCATATTTTGCTGTAACCAATAAGTAGCATAGTTCGAAAAAGATCGATGTTTTCTCTTGATGCTCCTCTAATACTTGAAACAAGTCTCTACAATATAATGACTCCTATCTGCTAAAGTTTTTCCACGTACTCGAAGTCAAACACTTACCATTATATTTGGAGGGTAAAGAGATGGCCATTTGAGCTCATAGGCCCAAATAAGAAAGAGATGTAGACTTCTTAGCGAAGAATACTATAAACAAGTTACAAATATTAATATAATGTAAAATGGAACATGTTTCATGTGAATAAGAGAATATCACAATTTTGACATAGACTGAAAAAGTAAAAAGTGATTAAGAAAATTTTGGACCATGTGAAACTTTTTCATAAAGTTATTTTCAGCTTGTCATGTGAAAATAGTTTATTAATTTTTTTATTGAGTTTAATTGTAGTGTGCTTCTCACGATAGGGTTATACTCCTTAAGTGCACGAGCTTAAAATTCTAACTTGATCTTATTTTGTTAAACGTCCCAACCGGGAGTATATAATCTAAAGGGGGGAGGGGTGAATAGATTCTTTTTGTGGATAAACGATTTTCTCTACAAAACAAAAGTCTTGGCAAGATGCAAACAATTATATCACAATATATGAAATTTAAATCATGCACAAGACAAATAATAAAGAGTATAGGGAGAGAAAATCAACACCAGTATTTTTACATGGTTCGGCACCAAGCCTACGTCTACGCCTTAGCACCAAGCCAAGGATTCCACAATCCACTATGAATACTCCTTCACCGATGGAGCAAGCCTTACAACTCGGGAATAAATCCCTACCGCGCTCACCAAGAGCCTTACAACTTGGTTCATAAAGAACCTTTACAAGAAGATGATTAAATTGTGACACCCTGTTTTTTTTTTCAACCAATTACCTCTGATACCATAATAATAATAATAATAATAATAATAATAATAATAATAATAAAATAATAATAATAATAATAAAGACAATCGAGTCAATCCGGACCCAAACTGGGGTACCGAGAATACATCTGTCCACACACATACTTTATCTATGCAGCGAAAAACATAACACGTTTAAACTTTGTTTATAACACCAGAGTACTACATGTCTCCAAAATATACACATAACTCCCAAAATAAGTCAACCACTAATTCAAAGTTTATACACTTATAATCGCGTTTTTCAAAATAAACCCACATACCCTGCACTATAAGGCGACGTATCCTCTATCTCGGAGCTCGCTCCACCTAACGTTCCGAATTTCCTGAAATATTTAAGATCTATGGGGTGAGACACCTCTCAGTAAGTGGGAATAAATTATTATCAGTGTGTGGCAGTGAGTTTCAGTATATCATATCATGTTTATAAAAATATTGATTTAACTAAGGTATCATAGGAATCTGTAGTCATATCCATAACATATATGTATACTTGTAACCATATACTTTTTCCAAAAATATAACATGCTCAATAAATATTTCAGTATACAGAGTATCATATATGTCAAAGTACTATCATATGAGTGTATTGCGTTTGTAATGAGGAGACCCATCCATCTCATTGTCATGTAATAACCCCACATGATTGGATTGTGCGGTTTGAAGGCTACTAAGCTAAGTCAGATTACCTCGTCTGTAGTACAATTGGCCCACCGCAGCCTGGTCCGACCATAGGGGCAGTCAACATTTTTTCGAAAGCCCAATTGACTTCCAATACCTACACGCTCCCCGAACTATGTGGTTGCACTAATTTAATCACTAGCAACAGTATCATGCTCTCATTTCACTAAACAATCGGGATCACTCATTTTACATAAAAATCTATTTTCCCAAAAGCTATCATTTCTCATAAACATGTTCAAGCACATGATTATCCATGTCTAACACATCTCGTTTGTAACTCATGTCTGTTCGTTATATTTAGAGACCCGTAAAATTATGATAATTAAATAATAAAAGAAGAAGGAAAGGGAAATTTCAAAAAAGGGCTTATAGGGTCTTGTCGACGAATGCAGGGATTTGTCAACGAGTATTTTACTAGGGATTGTTGACGTGAACACGTGTCTCGTCGCTGAGAAGTTATCGAGAGGGGGTTTTGCAGTTTGAAATTCGTCGACGAGGAGTTCATGTTTGACGACGAACTTCCTTTATGGACTCGTTGACGAGATGACGTGTCTCGTCGACGAATCCAGGTCTATAAGTAAGCCAAAAACCATATTTTTAGCAGAAAATCGCACATGAACTCTCTCTCTCTCTCTCTCTCTCTCTCTCTCTATAAAAATTGACCCTCTCCCCTTCTCTCTTCGATTTCGGCTCTGTTTCTTGTTGTTCGACGATCCGAGGCCACCATGACGCTGCTGGAAAAGTTCTCTTCAAATCTGCTGGAGTGGATTGTTGGTCGGGCTGACTTGAACTCCATCCCAAATTCAGGGAAAAGTTTTTTATTTAGTATTGACCTTTCCCATAGTTGTAGAAAATGTAATAGTTAAAGAAATACTGAAATTTTCTTCAAGGAGATGCTATTTTTAGGATATTGAATGTGGAACCCTGTGGGTGCAAGACTAGACTTTGTAGGGGCTTTTTAGAAATGAGGTAAGGGAAATATGCTATGCTAGGAATTTTAGCAAGGTTATCAAAAAATTTTGTATATACATATATATATATATATATATATATATATATATGTCAGTTTATCATCCATTTTTTCTAGAATGTGAGTTTTTATTATCTGTGTGGCCTGAGTGGATATTTGCCTGATATAGAATTTATATAGTTTTTACAGAATATCATGATTTACAGTATATACATATATAAATAGATATTTACCCAATAGATACTTATCATACAAGTATTATAGATATTTTTTAGACCAGTATGTTACAGTGATTACAAAATGCCATGTTTCCTAAAACCATAATACTCAGATTTTACAGATTATACAGTTAGATATTACAGTCAGACATACAGCTGTAGCAATCAGATAATACAGTGATGTTATTAAGATATTATAGTATTTACAGTTCACATTTATAGTGTTGTAGTTATTTTGGAAACTTAATGAAGACATTAGGGTAATTATAGTAATAGTATATATACAGTATCAGATCCCTAATGAAATATTTCAGAAAGATTTAGTCAGCAGAGCACGATACCATTGCTATTTTTAGATCAGAGTGCAACCACATATCTCAGATAGTATGTGGATTCCGTCAACCACGCCCGGAGTGTTTGCAGTCTCCCCAGAACTCTACATTGAGGGGGCCCGGTTTGACGAGGTAGTTTTCCAGTTCCATGCTTAAGAGAGGACACAATTTGGCCGAAGTGAGGATGGGTAGAGTATAGTTGACTTACCTGGTAGGCCAACCAGAGTTAAGTCCAGCCTATGGGCTGCACAACCCTGTCATGAGGGGTTAAATCATGACATACAATTTTCTAGGGAAAAATCTCAGTTATGTGTATGTATACAGATTTACAGAATTTAATAAATATAGTATGATATTAGAAGTATGAAAAGTAGAAAACTCAGATGATACAGTTATGTTTTAAATTACGATAAATGTAAGTTATACTTTATACTGATTTACTAGCTTATACAGTTTCAGATATTATTATAGTATTTATGCAACTTGGTCGCCACACACTAGTAATAACATATTTCCACTTATTGAGCATCGTCTCATCCCAATAATCTAACATTTTTCAGGTGAACCAGTTAGGCGAGTAGATCAGGCTTCTAGATAGAGTGATTTTTTGTTTTGCCCTGCCTATAGGGTAAGTGTATTCAGAGGTTTATGTTTTTGAATAATTGGTATTGGTGAGAGGTGTAAGTATGTATCTATGGTTTGGAAACACTGAATTTTGGTATTATAATGTATAAATGGGTATATGACTTTAGGTTTTCTGCTGCATAGGTGTGTTTATTATGTACAGAAATACCTCAGTGCCCATCTGAGACCTGAGATGTTATAATAGGTTTAACAGGGGTAACATATTAATCTATTTCATATTTAAAAAATGGTGAAATTTTTGGGTCGTTACGCTATCAGTATAAAACTATCATAACTGTGTATATCACATATTATTATATCATGTCTGATAAAAAAGAAAAAAAAACATGTTTGTATAAATCTCATTTCAACATATCTATCTCAAACATATAAGTATATTACTCATATCATCATATCTGTTTATATCCCAACATAAACTCCATTCTCTCGTATAAAATATTTGCAGATTTATTTTTCAGTAATCAAAATTATTTCTCATGCCACATAGATTACCAATAATGTTTGACCATATCATAATTATCTAGTAAAACATTGAATACTTCCAAAACTACCATTTCACACACACACACACACACACATAGGTATATATATACCCGATAAAATTTGCAAATTCATATATATTATTTTCATGTCATACTTGGATTTAATCCTTTAATTTCAAAAAACTTCTGACATAATTTAATTCCCCTTACCTGACT